>NW_026623078.1:9161635-9466385 GCF_023065955.2 Ursus arctos
GTTTCACTGAATGAGAATAAGCTTAATCACTTGATAATCATTTCATCATTTTAAAAACATCTTTTTCACTCTGTAGGTATCTGTAGAGGTACTTTGTGTGTCCTTCACATGATGTCACCTGTTGTCCTGATTATCCTTACATGGCCCTGACCCAGGAACTAATTCCCAGAGGCCTAGCTGCCGGGTCAGAGTGGCTGGCACACGCACGCCTGCCCTCAGGTCTCCAGGACGTCTAGGCCTGTGTGAACAGGTGCCGCCACAAACCAGCAGGCCATCTTCCTGGGTGGGGGTCCTGGCACTGTGTTCCTGATATGGAGAGGGGAAGGTCTTTTGAGTGAGACCCCTTGTGGTACTGTGGCTAGGGGATATTCAGCACCTCTGTGGGAGTCATGTCTCCCAGGTGCTCTCATTAGTGAACTTCCTGGTTCTATCCTGGATGGCAAGGATTACAGGTTCCTGTGACATCTGGCCTCAGGCGAGCAGGAAACTATTTTAGAATGGGGTACAATTTGGCGTCGAAGTGAGTCCTCCAAATCCTCACTGACACCTTCATATATCATTGCAATTCCCAGACCCAGAGACCTATCCAAAGGTACCTAGCTGCTAAGTCACAGTGGGTCATGCAAAGACAGTTTGCCCTCTGAGCCTTCCAGTTTGCCCTCATGGCCTCTCAAATAGGACCTGCCCTGGTCCCCCCAGCCATCTCCTTGGGCAGCATTTCTCCACACTACTGCGTTAATGAGAAGGTTTTAATGGTGGTTACTATCCGTATGGGACTAAAAGCCTGTCTGAAAAATCATGATTCCCAGTTATCTCCCATCCCACTTAGCAATGGTCAGGCCCCAAATGGCTTCCAAGATCTAGCGAGGTATGTTCCAAGTTCCCACAAGATCTGGTGTCAGGCAAATTGGCTATTCTGTTTTGGAGCTGGAAGAAACTGGCAGGCCTATTCCCAACAAGTCCCAACCTGTTGTCCTGACTCATTTCATCATGGCCCTGACCCATGGACTCTTCCCAGGGAGGCCTTGTGGCCCTGTGCCTGAGGGATTCACAGTACCTTTCTCAGCATCATGTCCCCCAGGTGTCTCTCATCAGCACACTTCCTGGCTGTGCCCAGGGTGGTGAGGCTCCAGGATTTTCATGAGATCTAGCTTCAAGGAAACAGCAAACGCTATTTTGAAGCAGGGCAGAATTTGGCATTGCTGTGAGACAGCCAGGAGTCCTCCCCATCAGAAACCTTGTCCATCCCCACCAATCCCAGATCCCGGGATGATCCAAGGATGCCCGAATGCTATAACACAGTGGCTGGACTCATGGTTTGCTACCCTGCAGCCGCCTGCAAGCATCAGGACTGCCCTAGCCCCCCAGAAGTCTTTCTGGAGTGGCCTTCCTTCACACTGCCATACTGATAGGGAGGTTTGAGTGCGGACGGTTACTGTCCTGTACTGGTCTGATAGGATTTCAAATCCACTTGTTTATAACTTAGGTGAAGTTGTTTTAATCCACTTGGTTATGACAAAGACAAAAGAAAAGTGTTGTTTTGATATAATAATCAAGGGTTCTGGGTCAGGATGTCATCATCTCATCTGTTCTGTTTAGAACTCAGTAGCTCAGCTGCTGAGGGTCCTGCTGGCACTTAGCAATAAAAACATGAAGAAGCAACTGTGGCAAGGGGACATTTAGACTATAATACAGAGAGTTTGTGAGGACCATGTGAGAGTCTTTGATCTGGGCAGGGTGACTCTTTGCTGATGGCAAAGAGTTCTCTGAGAAAGCTGGGTAGTGTGGCCCCTTGAGGAAGATCATCCCCTTGGAGAGAATCAGCACCCTTGTTCTCTAGCAATGCGCTCTAGCTATGGGGGACTATTACTTTGGTGCTGGCTGCTGGACACAGCCCTTGGGTGGCACAAGGACCAACTCATGTAAAGGTAAACCTCAGCTAAATTTGGACTTTATTCTTTTCATCAACCCTTGCCTGGAAAAACAGTGTGATTAATCTATCATTGACCTGGAATGTTACTTATGTATTGGCTAATATTTTTAAGTTTTTTAAATTATTCATTTGATACAGGGAGAGACAGAGACAGAGAGCATGAACAGGGGAGAGAGGCAGAGGGATAGGGAGAAGCAGATTTCTCACTGAGCCGGGAGCCTGACACAGAGTTTGATCCCAGGACCCTGAGATCATGACCCGAGCTGAAGGCAGATGCTTAATCGACTGAGCCACCCATGCACCCCTTATTTATTGGCTTATTACCTGACATTATCCTGTATGCTATTGACTTCTGAAATTCCCACAGCGAACGTGTGTTAAATAAATTGTAAAGACAAACTCAGTCTCTGAGCACAAATTTGCTGCCCAAAACAAGTTACTTCATAACATGGCCCTGCTGTCCTTATGGGACTAATGGCCTATCTGGCAACCGTAATTCCCAGGTGTCTTCCATCCCACCTTGGTTAGGGACCATAGTAAGGCCTGGAATGGCTTCTATCCCACAATATCTGGTCTGAAAACTTACAAGATCTGGCAAGAGGTGTTAGCTATTGTTTGGATCAGGATGGACTGTTCGCAGCAGCCCCATTTGTCCTCCATGACTCCTCATGGTGCACGGCCTGATGCAGGGACTGATCTCAAGCTACCTTGCTAACAGGCTGGAGCAGCTGGCACATGCACGTTGCACTCCACAGGCACCACCTGCCCTCAGGTTTCCAGGACCACTGGGCCTCTGTAAACAGGCATGGCCTCATCCCAGTAGGCCAATGTCCTGGAGCTAGGGGAGTCCCCCACTGCACTCTAGATGTGGGGAGGGGAAATTTGTGACAGGGTGATACCCAGTGCATCTATGGGAGTCTGATATCCAAGGTGTCTTTCATCAGCAGACCTCCTGTCTGTGCCCAGGATGGCAAGGATCAGGGGAGCAGGAAACACTTTCTGGAGTGAGATGGAATTTGGCTTTGCTATGAGTCCACAGAAGTCCCCACCAGAAGCTGGTCAATCTCAATCCCGGTCCAAAAGAACCATCCCAGGGTGCCTGGATGCTGAGTCTCAGTGGCTTGCACACGTACTGCTTGCTCCTCTCCCCTGCCAGCAGGCATCAGGCCCTCTTGGCCTGTTGGGGAGGGTCTGCTCTGGCCCACACAGATTCTCCCTGGAGCAGCATTTCCCTGCACTGCTGCCTTGATGAGCAGGTTTGAATGATGGTTAGTGTCAGACCCCATATGGCCCTTCTGTCCTTATGGCCCAAGAGGCCTGTCTGGAAATCATTATTCCCAGGTGTCTCCCATCCCATGTAGCAATGCTCAGGCCCAGAATGGCTCCCATGATCTCACCAGATCTGCTCTGAGACCCTGCAAGATCTGATGGGAGGAGAAGCAGCCATTCTGTTTCAGAACAGGATATCTAGTAGAGCATCCATTGTCTCTAAGTCCCCTCCTATGGCCCAACTCTTCCTGCATGGCCCAGCCCCAGAAAAGAATCCCGGGGAGCTTGGTTGACAGGGTAGAGTGGCTGCCACATGTGCAATTTTCTCTCCAGCTACCCCATGCCCTCAGGTTTTCTAGACCTCTAGGCATGTGTGAATTGGCACCCCCTAAACCCAGCAGGCCATGTTTCTGTGCTAGGGGTACCCCACACTAAACTCCTGATGTAGAGAGAGGAAGGTCCTTTGAGTCAGACTCCTTGTGTCCCTGTGCTCTTGCCCTGGGGGTTAATCAGTGCCTCTCTGGAAATCAGGTCTCCTGTATTTCTCCCACCAGCAAACTTCCCTGACAGGGCCAGGATGGCACAGCTCAGGATATCTTGTGGAATCTGGCTTCATAGGAACAAGAAATGCTGTTTTGGATCAAGGGGTAGTTTGAAATCACTGTGTGTCCCCTAGAAGTCCCCACTAGAAGCCTGGACTATACCCACAGTCCCCAAACTGGGCAACTGGTCTCAGGGTGCATGATTGCTGATTTTGTATACCTGTGGGTAGGTATAGCCCTCTTGACTTGGTGGACAGGGCCTGCACTTGCCCACCTGGCCTTCTTCCTGGAGCAGTGGTTCTCTGCACAGCAGCACTGATGAGGAGGTTTGAATGGTGGTTACTGTCACACCCCATAGGGCCTGTCCATCAATCATGATTCCCCGCTATCTCCCATCCGTCTAACAATGGTCAGGCTTGCAATGGCTTCCGTGATCCTGTAAGTTCTTTTCAGATATCCTGAGAAATTTGCTGCCAGAGAAATTAACCACTCTGTTTTGGAGCCATAGAGACCCTGGCAGCCCCTTGTTTTCCCTACAGGTTCCTGCTTGTCACCACCCTAACTATCCTGACATAGCCCTGACCTTGGGACTAATCCATCCTGGGGAGCCTGCCTTTGGGTTTGGAGATGCTAGCTCGTACATGCTTTCTTTTCACCAATCTCCTGTCCTCAGATTCCCCAGACCTCTAGACCTGTGTGAATAAGGGTCACCACAACCCATCAGTCCATCCTCTTATAGCGTGGGGTGCCCCGCAATGCACTTCCTTATATATATATATATATATATATATATATATATATATATATATATATTTGAGAGAGAGAGTGCGAGAGTGAGAGAGCGAGGGAGAGGGAGAAGCAGGCTCCCCACCAAGCAGGGAGCCTGACATGGGGCTCAATCCTAGGACGCTGGGATCATGACCCAAGCTGAAGGCAGACACCCATGCACCCCTGCACTGCACTTCCAAAGACAATCAGGTCAGGGCTTTTGAGTGAGAACCCCCATGGCCTTGTGCCTGGGGATTGATTCAAAGGTCACCTGTGAGAATCGGGTCCCCTGGGAGTCTGTCATCAGTGAACTTCTCTGCTAGCCAGAGATGGCAAGGCTAAGCAGTCCCCATGAGACCTGGCTTCAGGGAACTGGTAACTCATTTTTGGAGAGAGTGCATCTGGGCATTCCTGTGAGTCCCATGCAAGTCCCCAGTGGGGGACCTGTCTGTCTTCACAATCCTTGGACCCAGGAACTGGTCCCTGGATGACTGGATGCTGAGTCACAGGGGCTCTTGCACTGCACTTCACTCTGCACCTGCCTGGGCTTCAGGCCCACATCAGGTGTTAAATAGAGCCGACCCTTTCTCACCACACATCTTTCCTGAGGCAGCCTTTCCTCACACCAATCCACTAAAAAAGAGATTAAAATGATGGTTATGGTTAGAGTCCATATGGACTTCTTGTCCTGGCTAGACTAGGGGCCTATCAGGCAATCATGATTCCCAGGTTCTTACACCTCAGATAGCCCTATTTAGGCCCAGAATGACTTCGAAGATCCCAGGAAATGTGGTCTCAGAGGAGTGAGTCACTGTGATTGGGAGCAGAAGGGGCCCTTTTGGCTCCACATGTACCCCACAAGTTCCCACCTAAATCTCAGACAATCAGTACGTGCCCCTGAGGTGGGAGCCAAGCCCAGGCATCCCACTATGGTTTTGGAGCACCCAGGCCTGCACACTTTGCTCTGCCATCAGGCCCCCTGTGGACCTCTAGGCCTGTGTGTACTGGGGGTGACCAGTGTGGCAGTCCACTTTGCTGGAGCTAGGGGCTCCTCATGCTGCACCTGTGATGCGGAAAGGGGAAGGTCATTTGGCACAGACCCTTGAGGCCCTGCATGGGTGAGTCTCAAGGCCTCCTGGGAGTCATTTCTGCCGGGTGCCTCTTATCAGCAAACTTTTGGCATGCTCAAGATGGCCAAGATAAGGAGTTTCTGTGAGACTAGGTTTCAGGAAAGCAGACAGCTGGGTTTGGGAGTGGGATGGAACTGTGCATTGCTGGAAGTCACCCAGAATTCCCCACTGGGGTCCCTCAATCTCTCCACAATTCCTGGACCGGGAGGTTGAGTCATAGTAGCGGTCATAAATGCAGTTAGCTCCTGCCAGCCAGTCCCTTTTGGTCTTTGCATAGGGCCTGCATTGGCCCACCCAGTTGTCTTCTGGGAGCATTGTTTCTCATGCTGTTGCTTTGATGAGGAGGCGTGAATATTTGGTACTGTCAGACCCAGATGGTCTTGCTTTCCTTATGAGACAAGGGGCCTGTCTGGCAACTGTGATTCCCTGGTGTCCTTTGTCCTACCTAGCCCTGGTCAGGTTCAGAATGGCTTCCAAGATCCCATGAGACCTAGTGACAGGGGGATTAGCTTCTTGTGTTGGAGCAGGTCTTCATCTGTCCCCTATAAGTACTTGTGGCAGACAGAGGTACACATCACAGGATGCCTGGCTGCTGGGTTAGAGTGGCTATAGCATGCACACTTTGCTCTTAGGTACCTCCTGCCTTCAGTTTTCCAAGCCCTCTAGGCCTGTGTGAACAGGTGTTGCTTGAGCCCAGCAGGCCATCTTCCTAGAGCTAAGGGTGCCTTACAGTGCTCCCATTGCAGAGAGGGAAAACCATTTGAGTCAAATCCCTTATGGCCCTGTGCCTGTGTGATACTCAACACCTCTGTGGGAGTCATGTCTCCCAGGTGTCTCTCATCAGTCGCCTTCCCAGCCCTGTGCTGATTGGCAAGGCTAAGCTGTTTAATGAGGTCTGGCTTTAGGGGAAGATGGAAGTGTGTTATGGTATGGGGTGGAAGCTGGCTTTGCTGTGAGTCCCATGGAAATCCCCGCTGAAAGTTGGTCTATCTCTACAAGTCCTAGACCTGTGGACAGAACTTAGGGTGCCTGGATGCTGAGTGACAGCTGCTCACCCAAAATCATTTGCTATTGTGTACCTGCCAGCAAGCATCAGGTCCTCTTGGCCTATTGGATAAGGTCTGCTCTAGTTCAGACAGCCGCCTTCCTAAAGCAGCATTTCTCTGCATTGCTTCATTGATGAGGACGTTTGAACTATTGTCACTATTAGACCCCATTTAGCCCTTTTCCCTATGATACTATGGGCCTGTCCAGCAAACATGATTCCCAGGTGTCTCACTTCCCACACAGTGAAGGTGGGAATGGTTCCCAAGATCCTGGGAGATCTGGTCCATGTCCCAAGAGATCTGGTGTCAGGGGAATTATCTACTCTGTTTTGGAGCAGGGTGCCTTTACTCTTCTAGGTTCCCTTTACTCTTCTAGGTTCAGTGGCTTAGCCCTTCCAATCAAACTGATAAAAGACATGTTAATAATAGAGGGTAAATGCAGTTTTAATTATGTATGTTTGCACAAGGAGGGATTGTCAAAGAAAAAATGTAGCTTCATGAGGCATTCAGATATAGGGGGGCTTATAAACCGTCTTAGGCCAGCCAGATGAAGGAAAAGGAATTTTGGACTTCTGTTAGGAGAGGAGGAGGTAAGTTATGGGAAGATGATCAGGAAATATGTGGTAAACCAGAAATTTTTAGTAATGTTTTATAACTGAACCAACGTGAGTTTGCTCCTTGCTGAGTCAGAGATAGAAACTACACCAGGTTAGTTCTCTCACAAAGGAAACTTTATTTGCAGCAAATAAGATTATGGGGGATATCTTCCAAAGCCAACACTCTCTGAGCAAGGGTGAATGGGTTCCTTTTATTTAGTGTCAGGGTGAATATTTAGATGGGGAAGCTTTGTCATTGTATGCATAAGTCCACCCATGCACCTTAAGGAAACATGCTTATATGTACATTGTGGGTTACATAAATGAGGCTTGTGCTCCTCCTGGGGCAGAGAATTTAATATTATAATGGGGTAAAGTAATTGTTGGTCATCCCATTGGTCACTCCATGGTCCATCTGAGAATGCATGAGTCAGGGATTTAGTTCAAACTGGTCTGGGTGGTCTGGACCACCAGAGCTTTTCCTCCAAGTAGTCGTTATTTCTTGAGGGGTAGTTTTGGTTGTGCCTGTAGAGTTCTTTGCCTGAGTTAAGAGATAAGATGGAAAGAAGAGTGTAAGGAAAAATGTGGGAGAAAGGTTGGTGGGTACAAGCAGGTGAGCAGTAAAGATCAAGTCTTGGGGTTTAGCTGGTGACAGTTTGTTATACAAATTTAAGTCTGCTTTCCCATTCATGAGAGTTGTTAAATCCTCTTCATATGTATGTTCTGTTTTTCAAAGCTCCTCCTACATCAGCAGATTTCTCAAAATAATGAGCTCCAGATAATCCTTATGCCAAAGGGGCATGTTTTGAAGTGGCATATTCTGGCCCTATTCAAGGGAATCCATTCTTGATTAAAGGATACTACAAAATACCCTGTGGGTGGGTTCGCATGTGGCTCACCCATCAATGATTGGTTATGGGACAGAGCAGGGCCGGGAGTGGACATTTAGGTTCACAACTGTTTTTCCAAGGCTTTGTTTGAGTCTAGTTTGCTATGGTCTCATAAAACGCAAAACTAGAATGGTGAACATATCTAACTATATTAAAACTAACATTAAACAATCCATAGTCTGTATGCTTTTTAAAGGAGATGCACTTTAGAGTCAAACATGCATATTTAAATTGAAATATAAAAAGGACAGAAAAACATATATGATGCAAACAGCAGCCATAGAAAAGCTGGATTGGCCACACAGATATCAGACAAAATAGACTTTAAAAGAAACTAACAAAAATATTACTAGAGGTAAAGAGGGAAATTTGATTATGATAGAAGTGGTTCATCTATTAAAAAATTGTAAGAATTATAAATATGTATGCACCTACCAACAAAGCCTCTATAGGATCAGAAAAAGCACTTGACAAAATCCAACACCTTATTATGATGAAAACATACCACTAACCAGTCATGGGAGAATTCTTCCTGAACATGGTGAAGAAAATCTATGAAAAAACTCACAGCCAATATCATAAGTATGATATTAAGTAATGATGAAAGACTACATAGTTTCCCCTGAGATCAAGAGCAATACAAAGATAACCACTCTTACCACTTCCATTCGACATTCTACTGGAGAGTCCATCTAAGGAAAGTAGGAAAGAAAATGAAATAAAAGGCAATGAGATTGGAAAGAAAGAATAAAAACTATATTTCGAGGTGACATGATTCTCTTCCTTAAAAAAATCTGAGAATTGCACTATAATGATTAGAAATAAATAACGCGCTTAGCAAGTTTGTAGGGTACAGATCAATATATAAATATTCTATCAATGAGCCACTCAAAAATTAAGAAAACAACTTAATTCACATTAGCATCAAAATGAGTAAAATACTTGGAAATAAATTTAACAAAAAATGTTACTCTGAAAACTATAAAACATTGTTGAAAAAAAAATAAAAGCCCTCAATAAATGGACAGACATTTCATCTACAACAATTAAAATAAATATCGATTTGTATGTTTTGCCCAGGGAAATTTCTAGAAACAGAAAGTAATGTGGTGGTTGCCTAGGTCTGGAGGGGTTAGGAGGAGATGGGGAGTAAGTACTAATGAGGATAGAGTTTGTTTTTTGGATGATCTAAAATTGACTATGGTGATAGTTGTACAACTCTGCCAATGTACTAAAAACCATTACATGGTATACTTTCAATGGATGAATTATATGATATATGAATTATATCTCTGTAAAGGTACTATATATCTTTTCTATATTATAAAAAACTGAGCACTCTAAAAAATTTTAGTAAGGGAATTTTATATATAGATAAAAGCACCATTGAATATTTATATATAGGGTTAAAAACTCATGGTGGGAAAATATCTTATTTAAAACTGGTGAAAATTTGGAAAATATAAGAAATTTAAAATAAAGATGATAAACATTTCTTGTTATTTCTCTCTTATTCTCTGCACTTCCCAGAATAAACTAGGTTCCAAGCTTAGTGATGTTTTTCTGTCTCAGGAAGTCAACGTTTGAATTTTTTTTAAGATTTTATTTATTAATTTGTCAGAGAGAGAGAGAGAGCACAAGCAGGGGGAGTGTTAGCCAGAGGAAGAGGGAGAAGCAGACTCCCCGCTGAGCAGGGAGCCCAATGCAGGGCTCCATCCCAGGACCCCGGGATCATGACTTGAGCTGAAGGCAGACGCTTAACTAACTGAGTCACCCAGGTATCCCTGAATTACTTTTTCTTAACAAATGAATTAAAAAAGAAATGGAAAGAGGTATTTGAAAGTGAGATAATACCCCAAATTACAGCTATGCTGGCATTACAATAATTGATGAAAATAATGGGAAAGTGAGATTTCAACAGATCCTTCAAGAATACCTACCATTATGACAATAATAAACAATATTAGGTAATATTTATTTGTAGTGTATTATATGATAGGTACTCTGATACAAGCACCTCATATATTATTTAACAATTCATATTACATATATATTTTTTAATTGCACATCACTCCTTTATTATACTGATCTGGAAAAAAGATTTAGTACAGTTACACTCAAAATGAGAACTGGGTCCAAATGGCAGGGCCAAGCAACTGGAACATGGTCAGAAACAGATACAATGAAAGACAAGCTTGGACATGACCAAGAGGCATTTCACTTAAAAAATTAAGGCAGGGGAGAGGGATTCTAAAACACAGTAGGACGAATTCCTAGGCCTCAGAAGTTAAGTTACTTATCCCATGTTGGTGTGAGGAATAACTTATTTTGGGATGATCACATGTGGGAATATTTCAACAGCCACTAGAAACCCCAGAAAAGGTTTTGTTTGTTTGTTTGCTTGTTTTGTTTTGTTTTGTGGGTGTGCATGTGTGTGTGTGTGTTTGTTAAAGTAAATGTATTACATAAAACATTCAGACTGATCCCAATCTTCTGGAGCCAGTTCTTCTAGGGTGAGAAGTGAAACGATCATTTTAGTCACATGTTATATTCATCTTCAGGCTAGCTCCCGTCTTACCGTTATGGCCCCACGAAGGCCTCGGCACTTTTCCAGGGGCTGAACACTGCCTCTGGGCCTCCCCTGAGACCGTGCTCACTAGTGGCTTCTTTGTTGTTGTACTTGAATGGATAGAGTGCCAAGTTCAGTCTTCCAGGCTGAAGCATCAGCACCAGATCTTATACCCAGCCCAGCCCCAGGGAGAAAGAAGAGACCACGAAAAGCAGTTGCTCCTAGCATAGGAGGAAGGAAAAGCAGGAAGGAAAGCAGGAACCGTGATTCTCTAGCTATAAACAGAGTGCAATTTCTTTGTCCTTTGGGTCCCTTCCCTGGGCTGTATTCTTGCTAGTGAGAGAATTCTGACCACAAAAAGCAAGACATGGTCTACCCCCCCCCCCCCAAAAAAAAGCCTCCCAGACAGTCATTTGACTACAGAAACTACAGAGTAGTAGAGGACTGACTCCTGGAAACACAAATAGGTTCTCTTGTTTCTCATTGGTCACACCCAGCCTGGCTCCTCCCCAACTAAAGCAGGTCCTTAGTAACAAAGCAATAGCAAAAACCCCGGAGTTACTAACTCTCTACTCTTGGATAAGAGTCTTCCCTCAGCTTGGCCTGAGGCCCATGCCCCAGAAATGCCATTCTGACTAGATATATGAAGGGAGTGGATGAAGAGACAAAATGGCTAAACGAAATTAGGAGCCACCAGTCCCAATTTGCAGCTAAAATTTAAGATGCCTACAGATGTGGTCAGTGTGACATGTGCAGGGAAGAAGTGCAGAGGAATGGTATGGGCAGGGAGGGTGTCCTGGGAAGGTAGTCTGCCTGTTTGCCTTCACTTTTTGGCCTTGCTGTGGGCAGGCACAGCTTCCATGGCTTTACCCACTGCCTTCCCCCCCCCCCCAGGAACTGCATAGGCTTGATGGACTTCAAGTTCGTGTCCAATTCATAGACTATGGGATTACCAGTTGGCAGGTGCATCTCCATAATACCCTCTTTAGAAAGATAGGGTGCTTGGGTGGCTCAGTTGGTTAAGTATGGGACTCTTAGTTTCTGTTCAGGTGGTGGTCTCATGTGTGGTGAGACTGAGCTGGGGTTCAATGGGGAGTCTGCTTCTCTCTCTTTCCCTCTACCTCTGCCCCCCACCCCTCACATGGCTCTCTCTCTGGAATAAATAAATCTTTAAAAAATTAAGAAAAATTACTAATTAAACAAACAATTACCATTGATTTTCTTTGGGTCATAATAGGATATGTGTTTTGTGAAATAATTTTTAGAATGGAAAAAGAAGCTAAGTTACATATTTTTGCTCTTAGAAGAGAGATCTTCTAGGGAGAACCAACTATGAACACATTTAGTCATCTGTGAAACAAATGGGTTTGAAATTTGAAAAAAAAATCCATTATTGGAAGATTATATGCTATGTTTGTCTTATTGTCGAAAATTGGTACTGTACCAACTAAAGCTTGATATAAAGTCACTGTCACATATGCTTAATAAAAATTTGCAATAGGTCAGACTTCTGTTTGGCATATGAAATTCAGAGAGATTCACAAAGGATCCTATCTCTACGAAAGGCAGCAGGTAACTAAACAGCCA
The DNA here is from genome assembly GCF_023065955.2 of Ursus arctos. Taxonomy (NCBI): domain Eukaryota; kingdom Metazoa; phylum Chordata; class Mammalia; order Carnivora; family Ursidae; genus Ursus; species Ursus arctos. Next base: position 9,173,966 of record NW_026623078.1, read on the forward strand.
GTTATGCCAAAATTAGCTTGACCCGATATCTTTGATAGGCCAAATTCTAGAATGTGAAAATGTTTTATAGGATACAGACTTTCTTTTAATATTTATGGTAGTAGTGATGTGTTGCTTATGCACATTACAATACTATAAATAGCCAGGTTTTATTTCTTAAATGAGGACCACATTTTACAAAGAAGCATGTTTTTGTTTATTTCACTTGTCACCTTGGAAAAGTGGATAACTAGAGTACAATGAAACTTCCTTGGATGAAGCTGTATCTTTAGTCTTTGTGTTTCTCAGCAAATGGTTAATCTGTAAGAACCGGTGTTCTACCGAAAAATTTTAACACAAATGCGTATTTATCTTTGTCTTTGGTAAAAATAGAATGTGTTCTGATAAAATTTCCCATGCTCTACTTTATAGGCAAAACAGAGCTCTTGGGGGACAGTATGCAAGAAATAACCCAAGAGGAAAGCCAGAAACAAACAAACAAAACTTCACATAAAATGAAAAGGAATGATTCTTTCATCTTCTAAAAGCTGACATGAGGACTCCCACAGACCATCTTTCTAGTGAAACAACCATAATTAGTGAAAATGATAGAAAAAAAAAAACTAAAGTCTCTGCACATTGTCTTAAGGGCATTCAGCAAATGGAGAAGCATTTATTCAAACCTACTAAATCCCAGTAAGAGCAGTTAGGGGATGTGGCATTTGAGCCCTGACCTACCCACTTCTGCTCATCAGCTCAGCATTTCAGAAGCTCTACTCTTGGCCAGTCAGCTCAGAACACAGGGCTCCCCCTCCTAACACTGGCTGAGAGATCCTTTCTTCACACAGCCCCCCATAGAGGGCAGAAACTATATTCCAGGAAAGCCAAGTCCAGCATCATATAAAGTATGATACATTCTAAGTGAGATTTATCCCAGGAATTCAAGGTGGTTTAAAAGAAAAGAATCAATTTGGGTAATATATTATATCAAAGAATAAAGAACAAAAACCACATGGTCATCTCAACTGGTACCAAAAAAGCTTTTGACAAAATTCAATACCTTATTATGATAGAAACACAGGACACACTAGAGTGGAAGAAAGCCTCCTAACCTCATAAAGAGCATCTATGGAAAGCCCATAGCTAGCATTCTTAATGGTGAGTGATTAAAACATTTTCCTCCTGAAAAATGTGTATTCTTAGTAAGCATCCAAAATGATTCTAATGTAATTGGTCCATAGACCTGCATTTGGCAATCTCTGTAAGATGAGAAAAAGTAGGGTTTCTTATCTGGTGCAATTAGAACAAAGAATTAACATCGGCTACAGAGGACAATCACTAAATGATATGCACAGACCTTAACCTTTTCACAAATGTGACTAAGCTCAGGATACACCAAAGGTAACAAGGCTTTTGGTGCAAGCAGTTTATTTAGGGACCTGCGGTGCTTCTAAGAAGCAGAAGTACAGGAACAGCAAGACCAAAGTACCTATACAGAAAGAGTAAAATGAATACTTGCTATGTGAGTTGAGGACCCTATTCACCCAGGGCCTACATGGGTCTGTCCTTTGCCCCTGTGTCTGAGATCAGAAGTGGGAGAGAAATGTGAATTGGAGCCCTAATGACATCTACAAATATTGACCCTGTTCAATAACATAATATTTTAAGTCATACCAACATTTATTCATTCCTCAATCTTTCAATATTGGATAAGTACCACACAGCTTGGCTTAAATGTGATTTCTTGTGGGGGTCCTTTGCCACTAACTTAACTTCTCTTTGTTTTAATTTCCCTATATTAACATTAGGATAATTCTAGTAACTCACTTGCTTTATAAGGAATAAATAATTATTACCTACAAAGCTAAGGAAAAATTTGTGACACAATTTGAGTTCTCAATAGATATTATCCTTTTGTATTATAAGACTAACTACATTTACCTGTGGTTATTGCACTAAACACAGCCATAATGATTTGCACTTTTACTTATTTTAAAGTGGATCAAATTTTAGATGACCTATGGAGCAACGAAAATCAGAATGCGTCTTGGTTTTTATAGGATTTTTCTTCAATCCTTTGTTTGTCCACACCACAATTTAATATTAGTGATTTGCCTTCACTGAGCCTTTCTGGAGCATTCAATACAACTTTTTAATTACTGTATTTAGTTATATTTTTGAAAACACAATATACATACCATACATTATTCAAAAAGCACAGTGACTGGGCTATCTCCCTTCCCCGTCCCTGGGCCTCTCGGGTTAATCCCCAGATTAAGCAGTTTTTCTGATTTTCTCACATTTCCTAGTAGAGATAATCTATGCTTCAGAAGCATTTTATTTTGTTTTTTGTTTGTTTTTCTCCACATAGGTAAAACTTCAAATTTGTGGCTTTTTATACCAAAGGTAGCATAGTATGTATAAGTTTTGAGACTATGCTAAGTGAAGTAAGTCAAGCAGAGAAAGACAATTGTCATATGGTTTCACTCATTTATGGAACATAAGAAATAGGAAGATTGGTAGGAGAAGGAAGGGAAGAATGAAGGGGGGGTAATCAGAAGGGGGAATGAACCATGACAGACTGTTGACTCTGGGAAACAAACTGAGGGCTTCAGAGGGGAGGGGGGTGGAGGATTGGGATAGGCCGGTGATAGGTATTAAGGAGGGCACATATTGCATGGTGCAATGGGTGTTATACGCAAATTATGAGTCATGGAACATTGCATCAAAAACTGGGGATGTACTGTATGGTGACTAACATAATGTAATAAAAATTATAAATAAAAAAAAGTTTTGTCATTGATTCTGTTTTTCTCTCAGAACTTGAAATTTTATCTTTTTCTTGGTTTAATATAATTTTTATTGAGATATAAAGCACTGATCTGTACACAGTTGAATACATTTGGAAAAATATATTTACCTGAGAGAAACCACTATCACACAAATCAGTTTTTCTTGTTCTTAAGCTTTCTACCTGTGCAAGCACATACAATGTTCTCTTGGTTTATTTTGTTCAGCAAATTGGTGGAGATTCATCTCTCTTATTGTGCATATAGCAACAGTCTATTCCTTTTTATTGCTGTACAGTCTTGTGTTGTATGACTATATGATCATTTGTTTATCCATTCACTTACTGATGAATATTTTTAAATTAACTTTAATGAGATATAGTTTTTTTTATATATTTTTTTAATAATTTTTATTTTGTTATATTAGTCACCATACAGTACATCCTCAGTTTTTGATACAATGTTCCATGATTCATTATTTGCATATAACACCCAGTGCACCATGCAATATATGCCCTCCTTAATATCCATTACTGGCCTATCCCAATCCCCCAACTCCCTCCCCTCTGAAGCCCTCAGTTTGTTTCCCAGAGTCAACAGTCTCTCATGGTTCATTCCTCCTTCTGTTTACCCCCCCTTCATTCTTCCCTTCCTTCTCCTACCAATCTTCCTATTTCTTATGTTCCATAAATGAGTGAAACCATATGATAATTGTCTTTCTCTGCTTGACTTATTTCACTTAGCATAATCTCCTCCAGTCCCGGCCATGTTGCTGGAAATGTTGTGTAATCGTTTTTTCTGATGGCTGAGTAATATTCCATTGTATATATGGACCACATCTTCTTTATCCAGTCATCTGTTGAAGGGCATCTCGGCTCCTTCCACGGTTTAGCTATTGTGGACAATGCTAATATGAACATTGGAGTGCATATGGCCCTTCTCTTCACTACGTCTGTATCTTTGGGGGTAAATACACAGTACTGCAATTCCTGGATCATAGAGTAGTTCAATTTTTAACTTTCTAAGGGACCTCCACACTGTTTTCCAAAGTGGCTGTACCAACTTGCGTTCCCACCAACAGTGTAAGAGGGATCCCCCTTCTCCACATCCTCTCCAACATTTGTTGTTTCCTGCCTTGTCAATTTTTGCCATTCTAACTGGCGTAAGGTGGTATCACAAGGTGGTTTTGATTTGAATTTCCCTGATGGCTAATGATTTTGAACATTTCTTCATGTGTCTGTTAGTCATTTTCATGGCTTCACTGGAAAAGTGTCTGTTCATATCTTCTGCCCATTTTTTGATTTGATTATTTGTTTCACGTGTATTGAGTTTGAGAAGTTCTTTGTAGATCTTGGATACCAGTCTTTTATCTGTAGTGTCATTTGCAAATATCCTCTCCCATTCTGTGGACTGTCTCATTTTTTTTTGACTGTTTCCTTGGCTGTGCAGAAGCTTTTGATCTTGATGAAGTCCCACAAGTTCATTTTTTCTTTTGTTTCTCTTGCCTTAGGAGACGTGTCATGAAAAAAGTTGGTGTGGCCGATGTCAAAGAGGTTGCAGCCTATGCTCCCCTCTAGGATTTTGATGGATTCCTGTCTCACATCGAGGTCTTTCGTCCATTTGGAGTTTATCTTTGTGTATGGTGTGAGAGAGTGGTCAAGTTTAATTCTTTTGCATATAGCTGTCCAATTTTCCCAGCACCATTTATTGAAGAGACTCTCTTTTTTCCACTGGATGTTTTTCCCTGCTTTGTCAAAGATTAGTTGCCCAAAGAGCCGAGGGTCCATTGCTGCGTTCTCTGTTCTGTTCCATTGGTCTATGTGTCTGTTTTTGTGCAGTACCATGCTGTCTTTACGATCACAGCTTTGTAGTACAGCTTGAAATCTGGCAATGTGTTGGCCCCAGCTTTGTTTTTCCTTTTCAACAATTCCTTGGTGATTCGGGGTCTTTTCTGGTTCCACACAAATTTAAGGGCTTTTGTTCCAGTTCTTTGAAAAATGTCATTGGTATTTTGATCAGGATGACATTGAAAGGGTAGATTGCTCTGGGTAGCATGGACATTTTTTTTTTTAAGATTTTATTTATTTATTCAACAGAGATAGAGACAGCCAGCGAGAGAGGGAACACAAGCAGGGGGAGTGGGAGAGGAAGAAGCAGGCTCCTAGTGGAGGAGCCTGATGTGGGGCTCGATCCCATAACGCCGGGATCACGCCCTGAGCCGAAGGCAGACGCCTAACCACTGTGCCACCCAGGCGCCCCGGTAGCATGGACATTTTAACTATGTTTATTCTTCCGATCCATGAACATGGAATATTTTCCATCTTTTTGTGTCTTCTTCAATGTCTTTCAAGAGTGATTTGTAGTTTCTAGAATATAGATCCTTTACATCTCTGGTTAAGAATTCCGAGATAACGTATGATTTGTGGTGCTATTGTAAATGGAATGGATTCCCTAATTTCTCCTTCTTCAGTCTCATTGTTAGTGTATAGAAATGCAACTGATTTCTGAGCATTGATTTTGTATCCCACCACATTACTGAATTGCTCTCTAACTTCTAATAGTTTGGGAGTGGCTTCTTTTGGGTTTTCCATATAGAGTATCATGTCATCTGTGAAGAGAGACAGTTTGACTTCTTCTTTGCCGATTTGGATACCTTTTATCCCTTTTTGTTGTCTGATTGCTGTTGCAAGGACTTCTAGTACTATGTTGACTAACAGTGGCGAGAGTGGGCATCCTTGTCGTGTTCCTGATCTTAAGGGAAAGGCTTTCAGCTTTTCCCCATTGAGATGATATTCACTGTAGGCTTTTCATAGATGGTTTTTATGAAATTGAGGAATGTACCCTCTATCCCTACACTCTGAAGGCTTTTAATCAGGAAAGGATGCTGTATTTTGTCAAATGCTTTTCCTGCATCAATTGAGAGGATCATATGGTTCTTGACACTTTTCTTGTTGATATGATCTATCACACTGATCCATTTGCGAATATTGAACTACTTGGTCTTTTCCTTCTGTTTCTATTTTTTAAACAGCTTCAGGAGAATATGTATTATTTCTTCTTTGAATGTTTCATAGAATTTCCTGGGGAATCCGTCAGGCCCCGGGCTCTTGATTTTGGGGAGGGTTTTGATCACTGCTTCATTCTCTTCATAATTAATCGGTCTGTTTAAATAATCAGTTTCTTCCTGTTTCAGTCTTGGTAGTTTATAGGTTTCCAGGAAGGCATCCATTTCTTCCAGGTTGCTTAATTCATTGGCATAAAGCTGTTGATAAAAGTTTCTAATGATCCTTCCTATTTCATTGGTGTTGGTTGTGATCTCTTCCCTTTCATTCATAATTTTATTAATTTGGGTCCTTTCTCTTTTCTTTTGAATAAGTCTGGCCAGTGGTTTATCGATCTTATTTATTCGTTCAAAGAACCAGCTTCTAGTTCTGTTGATCTGCTCTACTGTGCTCCTGGTTTCTAATTCATTGATCTCTGCTCTAATCTTGATCACCTGCCTTCTCGTGCATGGGTTAGGCCTGTTCTTCTGTTCCAGCCCCAGCTTCTTGAGGTGAGAATATAAAAACTGCATTTTAGATTTTTCTATTCTTTTGAGTGAGGCTTAGATGGCTATGTATTTTCCCCTTAGGACCGCCTTTGCAGTGTCCCATAGGTTTTGGACTGATGTGTTTTCATTCTCATTGGTCTCCAGAAATTGTTTAAACTGATTTTTACTTTCCAGGTTTACCCAATCATTCTTGAGCAGGATGGTTCTTAGTTTCCAAGTGTTTGAGTGTCTTCCAAATTTTTCCTTGTGATTGAGTTCCAGTTTCAAAGCATTGTGGTCTGAGAATATGAAGGGAATAATCTCATTTTTTTGGTATTGGTTGAGACCTGTTTTGTGACCCAGTATATGGTCTGTTCTGGAGAATGTTCCATGTGCATTCGAAAAGAATGAGTATTCTGTTGTGCTGGCGTGTAGTGTTCTATATATATCTATGAGGTCCTTCTGGTCCAGTATGTCATTCAAAGCTCTTGTTTCTTTGTTGATTTTCTGCTTAGGTGATCTGTCTATAGCTGAGAGCAGAGTGTTGAGGTCCCCTACTATTAATGTATTATTATCTATATGTCTCTTTATTCTGGTTAAGAGTTGGCTTGTATATCTTACTGCTCCCCTGTTGGGGGCATAGATATTTATAATTGTCATATCCACTTGTTGGATACATCCTTTAAGAATAATATAGTGTCCTTCTGTATCTCTAACTACAGTCTTTAGTTTAAAATCTAATCTGTCTGATATGAAAATTGCTACCCCAGCTTTCTTTTGAGGTCTATTGGCATAAAAAATGGTTTTCCATCCCTTTACTTTCAGTCTGGATGTATCTTTAGGTTCAAAATGAGTCTCTTGTAGACAGCAAATGCATGGGTCTTGTCTTTTTATCCAATCTGTAACCCTATGGCATTTTATGGGAGCATTTAGGCCATTCTCATTGAGAGTGATTATTGAGAGATATGATTTTAGTGATGTCATGTTGCCTGTGAAGTCTTTTTTTCTATACAGTGTAAATTTCTGTTCAGTATCACTCTTGGGGCCTTTTTACTTTTATAGAACCCCCCTTAATATCTCATGTAGGGCTGGTTTGGTGGTAATGAATGCCTTCAGTTTCTGCTAATCCTGGAAGGTCCTTATCTCTCCATCAATTCTGAATGGCAGCCTCCTGGATAAAGGATCCTTGGCTGCATGTTCTTCTCGGATAGAGCTTTGAAAATACCCTGCCAACCCTTTGTAGCCTGCCAAGTCTCTGTAGACAGGTTTGACGTTATTCTGATATTTTTCCCTCTGTATATAAGGATTTTCTTCCCCCTGGCCGCTTTCAATACTGTATCCTTGGATATAATGTTTGCGAATTGCACTATGATGTGACGTCGTGTAGGTCTGTTCTCATTGACCTTGGGAGGGGTCCTCTCTGCTTCTTGGACATGAATGTTTGTTTCCTTTGCCAGATTAGGGAAGTTCTCAGCTACAATTTGTTCAAATATCTCTTCTAGACCTCTCTCTTTCTCCACCCCCTCAGGGATGCCAATGATTCTGACATTGGAACCTTTCATTGAGTCCAGTAATCTCCCATAATCTGCATTCTTGAGGTTGGATTTTTTTGAGACAAGTTTCTGTTTTAGCTTTCTCTTCTACCATCCCATCCTCCAATTCACTAATTCATTCTTCTGCCTCATTTACCCTGGCTGTCAGATCATCTAGTTTAGACTGCATTTGATTCATAGCATTTTTAATTTATGCCAGGTCGCTCTCATTTCTGCACTTAGAGATTCTATATTCTCATTAATATTTTCATTAATAGTTTTTTCAAGCCTACACATCATCTTGACCATTGTTACTCTGAACTCCATTTCTGACAATTTGGTTATATCCATATCCATCAGTTCTGTGGCAGAGGCCACAGACTCATTATCTTTTCTTTGCTGGGGGGGATTTCTCCTCCTCGTCATTCTGATGAGGAGAGGTTGTGGGTATGCACAGAGCCCAAATTGTTGACCAGGTCCCAGGCAGTGTGCACTTGTTTTATAGGGACCTTGGGTATGTGGGCTTCTTGATTTTTCAGTCTGCCTTCTGGGGGAGGGGCCTGCCATGCTGATATTCAGGCAACCCTGTTTGGGTGGAGTTGCCCCATCCCCTGCAAGGGGGGATGGGGATGGGCACAATGTGAGCCAGTATTTCTGGGCTTTTGTTCTCTGGTGGCATTCCCTGGCGGTTTTCTGTGCCTCTTCTGAGAGTCAGAGCAGCAGTGGCCGAATCCTAGCCTCTGTCTCAGAACAGAGAGATCGCAGTCTGCTCTCCACTGAGCTCTCTTGGCCACTTTAACTCTCTTTCTGTCGGTGCTGCTACAAAACCTGCAGGGTCCCAGGATGTGTGCCCCACAGCTAGTGTCCCAGCCTTCACTTTCAGGGCCTGCATGCCTCTGTCCTTTGTGCTTCTTACACCGCCAGCCGTCCCTGGTTCCCGTGCACGCTCCCGAGCTCCCTGTTTCAGTATTTTTCGCGTGGGCTCTGGAGCACCGTGCATGCTCCTGAGCTCTCAGTTTCAGTCTAGTTTGAGTGTGCACTCCGGAGCTCCGGTTTTCGGTTTGGACACACGCGCACTCCCGAGCTCCCAGTTTTCAGTCTGGTCACGCACGCATTCCCGGGTTCACGGTCTCAGTCTGCTCTCTCATGGGTGTCGGTCCTCAAGTGGCCCACTCCCCCAGTGCATATGGCCACTGCCTCCTGGTGCCCAGGTGCGTCAGCTCCCTCCCCCTTCCGTTTATCTTCCGATATCTGTGCACGGATTCACGGCTTCCCATTTAGTACCTCAAAATTCAGCGCTGGAGATGTTCATTTGTAGAGATCCAGATGTATCTTCCTGCGTCTCAGGCTGATTCCGTGGGTTTTCAGGATGATCTGGTAGATATCCAGCTCCACTCAGGGGACCAACTGAGAAAGGGGTCCCCTAATTCTCTGCCCTCTTTTCTCCTCCTTGCAGAAAGTGGTCGCTTTTCTGTTCATAGAGTTTCTGCTACTCCTTTCTTTGTTCTCCAATTGCGTTCATAGGTATTCAGAATGATTTGGTAGCTCTCCAGCTGAATTCCTGGACCAGACGAACTTTAGGTCTCCTGCTCCTCCACCATCTTGGAACGCCTTGAGATATAGTTTTTAAACAATAAATGCTCTCTTTTAAGTGTATGAGTCTATAATTCTATAAATCTGACTGTTTGTATGTGTGTATGTGTATACAATCTGCATTCAGAACAGTTCCAGTTCCAGAACACCAGAAAGTTCCTTTATTTTGGTCCACAGTCCTAGCCCTTCAATGGGCAATCACTGTTTTGAGTTCCATAATTATAAAATTGTTTTGCTTCTTCTCACATTTCATTTACCTGGAATCCTGTAGTATCCACTCTTTTAAGTGTGTGGCTTCTTTTGCTCAGTATATTTTTTGAGATTCATCCATGTTGTATGTTCATATCTATTTACCAATGAGAATTATTTTATTTGTGGATATACTCCAAAATGTTCACTTGTTAATAGGCATCTGGATTGTTTTATGTTGGGGTTATTATAAGTAAAGTTTCTATGAATATTTGTGTACAAATCTATTTGTGGATCTATATATTTAGTTATTTTGCATAAGTAGCTAGGCATGGGGTTGCTACATCATTGTGTAGATGACAGTATATGTTTACTACATTTGTAGATATAAAAAGGCAGGTGTTGAAGTGAATATTATGGATATAGAATCAGATTATTAAATGAATTTTGAAAAAGTGGAAAAATAAACCGAAAATTATAAGATGTAATTTTCTAGGTAAAAATATAAAGGTGAAATATACTTAGGGAAAAATTAACTGCACATAGAGAGATGGAGATATCCATTTATGTCAATACATAAATGTGTTTTGTAGCCACAAAAAGCCAAACTGTACTTTCTCTTAGGAGAAATTTCTTCTTAGCCTTGCTATTTTTATAAATCAAGTAAAGATCATGTACTACTAAGTCATAGCCCAACTTAATTGCTCTTTCTTTGTATATTGTTACTTGGTAGAAATGAGTCTCTGGGAAGAAGTGTTTTAATTTATGAATTAGTTTCAGGCAGATGATTAAAATTGATAAGGCATGTGCACAAATCACTTTTCATATATCATTTAATTTTTAGGAAGCTCTTCAAAGTAGTATTAATAGTTCTCAGATGAGAGAGCTTTTCATATAAAATGTAGAGTAACTTCCCCAAGGTCATAAAGCCAAATTTGGACACTGAAATCTGGTTTCATTTTTACTCTTTTCCCTATATGACTTCCCTAATATACAGCAGTTGCTAGTCAGTGGGAATGTCATTAATGAGTCACATATTGATTCTGATTATAATTTATTTACATTCTACTAAATTCCATTAGGATTTAAATGATTTCCTAAGAGAAATCAGAAATATTCAGATGAAGACATTTATACATTTGTTTCTGTAGTACATTAAATGGGTCCTTTGCATCTTGAACTTGAAACCCTTATTCATATTGTCTAACTTCTCCCTGTAGAAAGGCTGGCTGACACTACTGGTCTTTACCAGGAAGAATCAATTCCAATCATATTCTCTTCCATGGTTAAAGTAAGGTTTACTTTGAGCTTATTTTGAACTTAAGAAAATCTTTCTACAGGAATAAGGCCATGTTACAAACACAAATATTATACCCAGATATGTGTTTCAGAATTGGTGTCAAGAGAGTTAAAACTGTTTACATTTAAATTGAGTAAACCTCGCCCTTCCTATTGTTAGACATAATCCTAATACATTGTTGGCTTTGATGGTTGCTCAGGGAGAACTGAAAGAATGATTAATTCTTTGTATACATCCCATCCGAAGGGATATAAGTTTTATGTAGAAAGAATCAGCTCTCCAAACTCTTTTCCAATTTATTTTCAGCTTATCAGTTGAATGCATGGTAGGGTTTAACAAATCACTAGCACTGAGTTTCCCTACTTTCCTTTTGAACAAATAAGTAAACTAGCAAGTGGGTTTCAGCCGGAAGTCACTTTGTCTGTGACTAAACACTGTCTGTCCCAAGTGTTTAATATGAAATAAGTTGTCCTTAAAAAGCTAGAAAACAGTAAAATTTTTAAAATAACAACTTTTGCTTTTACATTTTAGTTTATTTATTCTTTCATTTTGTTTTAATCTTTTGATGTATTAAGAAATTATAAAGTAATTAATTGCCATATTAAGCAGCCCAGTCATATGTTTTCTGTGTCCATTTTGTTGTTGTTGTTCATTTATTGGAAGCTTTGTTAAAGGCTAAAAAAATACTAATTTGTAAGTACACCAATTATGTTTTCCCCTAAAGCTTATAGTTTCACTGGAGATTCTTTAGATACATGAAAAACTTACAGTTCATGCTTTAATTTTTTATTTATTGGATTCCCAGAAAAGTTGAAGCCTTTTTTCCCATATGCTAAATTACTAGGCACTATTTCTCATTAATGAAATGAAATTAAGGCCACCTCAAGGGCCTTAATGCCATCTATTTATTAGGATCATCAATTGTTATTAACTTATATGAACTCCATATGAAAATATTAATACTTTTTATGTAACATTTCTTATAAAAGCTTTATATATATATATATATATATATATATATATATATATATATATATATATTTGAGATATAGAAGGATGAGTAGTGCAGTGGGTTTAATGATTAAAGATATATGTTTGGACCTTCTTATGTTTAGATTCAAATCTTAGTTCAATTTATAATAAGCTTTGTGACTTTAGGAAAATTACCCAATGATAAAAATAATATAGCAAAAATGTGTGATTTTACTATGTGTATGAAGTAGGAGAGATGAGAAACTCAAAGAATTTAAGTTGTCCATGGCAAGCAGCTAGTGGTATAGTCAGGAATAGAAACCATGTATTTCTTATCTCTGGGCTTATACTATTAAAAACCATACTGTATTGCTTCTCTGATGATACATACTATCATGGAAGAAGTTGAAATAATAAGATATCACTACATTATAAGATGATGAGGTAATATTTATGGGATTTTTAGGAAGTGTGTAGCATGTAGTAACTCCTCAAACGGTGCCATTGATTATTATGTTTGTGTGAGGTCCACTCTTATGAATATATCCATATTATCTATCTATCTATCTATCTATCTATCTATCTATCTATCTATCTATCATCTATCTATCTATCTATCTATCATCATCTATCCATGTCTATTTTATATTCTCTATTGCTTCCAAAGAAGATTAGGAAGGCTTTTGTTATATATATTTTTTGTAATTCAAATTAACTATGTAATTAGAAAACATTTATTGAATATCTACACTGTGATGCTTCCCTGGAGACCCTCACTGTTTTGAGGATGCCCCTTCTTTAACCCTATTGTCAGTGCCCATCTACTTCTCTCTCCAGCACATTCCTTCCAAGTGCTATTCACACCTCTAGGCCTTCATGGACTGACTACCCACCTGGTATTGACTACAAACTAGCATGTTCATTATGGTTCTCTCCACTGAGTTTCGAATCCATGCCTCCAACCTGCTAATGTTCCTCAAGCACACCATATCCTAAACTAAACTCACCACATGGTTGTCTACCCCAAACCTGCCTCCCCTTCACTGCTCTTATCCCCTAGAGAACATCAACCCTGGTTTTCCATCTGGATCATTCCTTCCACCTGTCCATTCCCTCCACCCCATTTTCCCTGACAAAAACGTATACCCAACTAAGTTTCAATTCACATATCCCTCCTGTGACCTGTCCTTTTTTAGCCCACAGCTGTACTTGTCTCTACTTTGTATTTACTCCCATACCTAGATCAGAGAACTCTTGGTGTCAGCCAGGATGTTGTGTTCATCCTTGTATCTCTAGCAACTACTCAATGCCTGGTACATAGCATGGTCTGAATAAGTGCCCTATGTAGGAAGAATGATTTCATCGTCAAAGTGCAATAAAACTTTCCAATCGGGATAGCACCTTAAGGGCCTTAATAATGAGTGTTCCTGATTTCTTTGTGAGTTGCTTCTTCTTACATTTCAAGTATATCATTATAAACTGATGTTAATCAAGATATCAAATGATCGATGCTAATAGTAACAGTTTCATGTGATAAATAGAAGCTGCATATCTCTTTTGCTGTAGGAGCAAGGGGAGTGATTATCTATGGTGCCCAATAGAGCACATTATTCACATTGAACATCTACAATCTCACTTATGTACAAGGTCTTGTGTTAGACTCCATGAGGACAAAGACAACTAAAACAGGTTCCCTGCCCTCGGAGGCAGTCACCATTTAAGGAAAATTGAAAATGGAAGTGGGAGAAACTCTATAGGACAGACCTGAAGATAATTTGCTGATACGTACCAATCTTGCTAAAGTGTGGATATTAGATATAAATATATATATTTATTCTCCATGTCCCTTATTCTTTTTTAAAGAGATTTATTTATTTATTTGAGAGAGAGAGAGAAAGAGAGAGCGCACAAGCAGGGGAGGGGCGCAGGAGCAGAGGAAGAGAGAGAAAATCTGAAACAGACTCCCCGGAGCAGAGTTAATGCAGAGGTTGACTTGGGGTTCCATCTCACAACCCCGAGATTATGACCTGATCCAAAATCAAGAATTGGAAGCTTAGGGGCTTATTCTGTTAAGCATCCGATTCTTGGTTTCGACTGGTCATGATCTCCAGTAGTGAGATTGAGCCCCACGTTGGACTCTGAACTCAGCACAGAGTCTACTTCAGAGTGTCTCTCCCTCTGCCACCTGTCCACATACACACACACTCTCTCTCAAATAAATAAATACAATCTTAAAAAAGAAAAAGTTAGAAGCTTAACCAACTGAGCCACCCAGGTGCCCCTCCTTGTCCCTTTTTCTTGAGTAATCTCCATACTTCTGAGTCAAGGAAATAGAAGTAATAGAATTAACTGGGATAAACACATAAAAATCTTACCTTCCAAACCAGTTTCTATGGAAACCAAACAAAGAAAAAGAAAAGATGCATTATATATTCAACTGCTTTCAGGAACAATGACATAAATTCATAGTTTTAAAATTTTGTTTCAGTTAGAGCTCCTTTAATATGTTGAATGTGAAAGCATTTGGGCTAGAAACAGACCCTGAAATATGCTGAAATTTTCCCATTTGGAACCATCATTTACAAAACTATTCATTCATTTAATAATATTATTGAGTGCCTAATATATTCCAATTTTTGAAGGTATATCCTGTGAGAACTATTGCTCAAAGAGATGGAAGATGAAGGAACTGACAGCTGGTGAGCACTTACTTTATTCCAGAAAAGTCTGGGTGATCTGTGTGTACATTGTCTCATTCTGTAAAATATATATTATTGTGCACATTTTTTAATGGCTCTGTAAATATTATGCATACTTTCAAGAGGAGGAAGTTTAAACTGATTTATAGTAAATATTTGCCCAAGGTCATGTTTTTAGAAAGTAAACTAACCCATGACTTTCAAATCTAGGCAGCGCATTCTTTAAAGTACTTTCTCTTTGAATTGTTCCATAATGTATTTATTAAATTCTAAATAGGCGGGCTAAATCTCCATCATTTTGGTAGAGGCAATGCATCAGAAGGATTGGTGGACTATATTGTACATCCTGGTGATATGCCTTATTTTATAATTCTATAAAGTATATAAAACATTTCATATATGGAAAAATATTAACTGGAAAATAAAAGCATAATGAAGGGGTTCAGAATGAGCCTCTCCACAATGTGCTGCTTTGGCATAGGATTACTTTGAGCTGATGTCAATCAAGGCCCAAAAGACTCAGGAAGAACTTTTACCATCCCCTCCCCCACCTGCCTAAAAGAACCTAAATAGAATGCTGGTCCAGGGAGAGAGCTATCACTAGAGATAACTACAGAGTCTGAGCTAGGTATGGTAAGCTGGGGGGAGCTGGGTAGGTCCTGGAGATCAATTCCTTTCTCTCTGTGTCCCACTCTCCACATGACATGGCAAACATCTGGTTACCAAAATTTGCTCTTCCCATTTCCTTATGAATTGTTTTCATCCCATTTGAAGTCCCAGACCTCTACCCCTTCTCCTTAGCTCAGGATGATATATAAGCCTCAGTTGACTTGAGTGCCTGAGGGTCTAATGTTCTTATGGAACTCCTGCACATATGTAATTAGATTTTTTTTTTTCTCCTGTTAATCTGTCAAAGAAACTAGAAGGGTAGAAAAAAAAATGTTTCCTCCTCAACAATATGAAAAGGAAAAAGTGTCTTAAAACATATATATTTTAAATTATATATTAAATTATATATAACATATAAATTACATTACATATATATAATTTAAGAACAGTTCTTCCATTTCACATAATTTATTATCTCAACTCTATATCAGTGATATTTTGAGAAAAATATCCTAAGACACATACCAAAGATCACCTTTAAGTAAGTAGCCCTACTTAAAAATTAAAGAACTAAAAAGAGATCCTAAAATTTGAAAGCTTTGTTTACAGGAAGAAAGTATTCTAAAAGGTTGATATTAACTTGGGGAAAAAAGTTTCCACCAGAGGGCAGTATGGATTTATAATCATCCAAATCTATAAAGAGACTGTGTTCTTACTTTCTAAATCCAAAAATCTATGCTGTGGTAGATAAAATCTTTAAAAATATTTGTATGGTATCAATTAGAACACATGATATTTGATTACCCACCTAGTATGACAGTGTATAGCAGTCTATTTTTTTTTTTTTAATAAACATGGATAATCTGTTTTTTAGGAAAAAAAAGATAAGAAATGAGTGAGCTTGAAGCAACCAGTGTCTGATTGCTGCAAGTCAAAATTCACTCTTATCTGGCTTTCAGGGCTTTAGAATTGCTATACTCATTCATGACTGTATTTCTAATAACATACTGTGAACAAAACAAAGTGGCAATAATTTCTGCATTTTGTGATCTTAAGGAAGTGTGTGGAAAATCATAGAAAAAAACTGTCAGAAAGTCATTTTATTTTTGAAGAATGAAGAAAAGAAGGAAGAAAACAGCAAATATTCACTAGGCAATAATTCCAACATCAAATGCTTATCTTTGCTGAGGCAAGTGAGTGAAATAACTTTTTTAAGGCTCTTAATTATTAGCAAGATGAAAGGTGGTGAAGGGTGGGGTAGGGAGTAGGTATTTATCTATAACAAGTTCTAGACAAATCAGCTATATCTAGGCAGCTTCTCTACATTAAATGCTGGTAAAACTCCTATCATCAAATTTTGGAACTACTCACATGAAACCAAATGGCAAACACTTTGTAAAAGTTACTAATAGCAAGAGCACATTACAGTTTATACTTTTGCAAGCATTCTCTCATTAAGTGCTCACACAACACATTTTACAGATGAATAAACAAGCTTAGATTAAATAATAAGCTTGAGGTCATATGGCTTGTGTGTGATGTGAGTTCCCAAGGGAACAGTTACTGTTTAGGACTAAATCCTAAATTTTCTAATCCTTAATCGGTTAACTGCAGTGGTTGCAATTAGGATAAAATAAATCTAGGCACAGATGATCAGTTTTATTACAAGCTAAGTCCTCAGGCTCAAACCACATACCTAGTCTTTTATCCTGATGAACTAGACTGAACACCATGCTGTTCGTTTGAAGAAAGATCCTCAGTCCTACCTGGCCACCAACCTCGGTGGCTGAATATACTTCAAAGAGAAGGTCACTAGGAATAAAGGAAATGTCTTTTTAATTCCCAACCTTGAAGGCATACTAGAAGTAAGAAGCAGGGATAAGTAAGGATTTTGCTGCAGGAGAAGCTGCTTTTCCAATCATTGCCTCTGCGTCTCCAACCGGGAACAATGAGTTGAATCGTTCCTCTGCACACACACACCCCAATTCAGAAGTGAATAAAATCAATTGTGCCATTAACTCGATTGAGTTTCTGCAAGAAGTCATCCCCACCCCACAACTTTCCTTGTCAGGTTAGATCCTCATAGGCTTGTCCAGCCAAGTTTGTAGAAAAGCTGGTGAGGACGGTTTTATCCCCAGACCATATGCAACAATATAATGAAACATTGTATTGTCATAAGTATCCTTTTCAAAATTGCACATGCCATGAAAGACTGGAAAGGGTACATCTTTATTTACAGAGATTAAGTCTTAAAAAGTAAGAAATTTCTTGCACCTGAATCCCCACAGGTGAGATTAGAACAATTTGGTTCTAAAATATGCTCAGGACTACCTCAGTTTGCCCCTTTCCTTTTCAGCTTGGTGGTCTAAGGAAAGATCATGACCTGGGTGAGGCTGGACGTTCTACTTGAGCCTGGGACACCTTTCCTCAGCACACATGAAATGCCTGTAGTTTACTCATTCAGTCCATTATTCAGTAAATATGTATTGAACTCCAGCTAGGTGACGGGCAGAGTGCCAGGAAGTGGAATTCAACAATAAATAAAAAACAATAAATAAAAATTACTCCATCCTCAAGTCTCTCCAAGTATCACCTTTTCAAAGATGCAAGGCTAATACAGCTCATAAGGAAACTACCACTGGCCTCCCATTTGGCAACTATAGATACACAGCTAAATCCCCAACCCAAAACACTTATCATCCCAGCAGGTTACAGCTTAAATATTCTTCCACAACATTAATTCCCAGAAAAACAAACAAACAAAAAGTCAAAATACAGTGTTCTTACAAGCTTATACATAAATTAGAATTGGGGAGGCGGCATAGTGCAGTCACCAGCACATGAGTTCTGGACTATGGTGAGATGGCTCTGGTTCCTGGCTTTGTCTCTTATCAGTTGTGTGGCTTTGGAGAGTTCTTTCATCAGTCTGTTCTGATTTCCATCCTGTATACTAAGAGGATAATAAAAGTATCTGCATTGTAGGATTGTTGTGAGGATTACGTTTATTTAAAGCATTGTGGACTTTTTACATTTGATTAACATATTGCAAGTGTTCAATGGATATAAACTATTATAATTAACAATCTCATCTCTGCTCTCAGGCATAGATCACATGTTTGGGGAAAAGTTTAAACAGAAGAAACAGGTCACTTTCCTTTCCCAGGTTACCAAACAATCTACACCAGTGGTTCTATGAAACTGAGTGATTTTGAAAACACAAATTCCCTAAAGTAGTAAATCCTAACAAGTCTTATGCTAATGCATACTTTTTTTCTACTCAGAGAGTGGCATCCAGAAAGCTCCTGTTTGCTGGCTAAAATGACAAATTTATGACATCAGGTCTTCCCTGGTGATACTTTCTTCCCTGTAGAGTATATACTGAATTTGATGTCTCTAAATTCACCTTCCTATTTGTTCCTATCACTGGTGGTCCTAGTATTGGAATACTGGGCCAAGGCTGTATTCTGGGTGGGACACAGTTTATAGTCTCTAAGGATAGGATAACTGGTGCTTATAAAACACAACTGTACAAAGTTCATGGTCTGGCATTTCCTGCAACCTCAATCTCCTGATGTGGTCTCTCTAGAATGAGCAAGATCCTTTCCCAGGCTTTAGGATGACAGCATTACCATCTTCATATGATACCCAACCTGCTGCCGCCTGTGCCCTCTGACCTGCACTTCCTTAAGTCTACAATTTCTCCTTTATTCTTAATGTACTTCAATGGGAGAATTACCTCAAACTATTTCTGGAATGGACCTGCTGCTCTGGAAACTTGCTCAGCCTGTGCCTTTATGATCCAGGGAAGGTGACTGTGTCCTCTGCCTTGTGATTCTCTTTCCTAAAATCTTGCTTTGTCTAAGCTGGTACATCTTCTTCGCATCATCATCTCTCAAGCAACCATCAAACATCCTTTCCCTCTGTCCTCCTGCCTCCATAAGGTTCGCCTCTATTTCCCCAGGCTTTGATGCCCATGCTTTCCTGATACTCATTCACTTATTTACTCAGTGAAAACACATGAATGGCATGCCTACTGTGCCTAGACATGGGTAAAGTCCTAAGGACGTACCGGTAAGCAAGACGGTTCATGTCGCCAAGAGCCTGACGTTTGTAGTTGATTGATGTAAAGGGCTATGAGAGTGCGGTGAGCATGGATGAGCATGCCCAACTTTGGGAACAGGCAGTCAGGGAAGGCTTCTTGGAGGAAATGGCATTGCTACAGTGGAATCTTGAAGGGGGAATTGTAGGCATCTAGGCCAAGGGGCACCTCCCACGATGAAGAGCTGGGAGTTGTTTGGGATGAGATGATGTGGACAGACATGAGCTACCAACCTGGTAGGACAAGCAAGGTCACAAGGACCACATTCCATTCTGGGAAGGAGGCTTTGCTTTCACAGCACAAAGAAGCTAGGCCAAGGCTACAGAGATCACATTTGTATTGTAGAAATCACCCCATTCCTTTCAAACAGAGTCAATTATTTTTCTGAACACTTCAGCTTGTTTGTAAAGCCTTCCTGGCAAAAACCTAAGAGGCACAACTGGATCTGAATATCTTTCTTTTTCATTTCACAGATTATATATTGACTCTAAGAATAAAACTGATTTCTTTTTAAGCAATTCTGTTCCTCTGAATTTCTGATATGCTCCTTGTATATGCACGTGTGCACACACACATACACAGAAATGGTACAGTTCATGAAAACAATTTTTGTCTGCCCTTTCATATAGTGGAAATTTTAAAACCCAATAAAACTATCCTGGTCTTGCCTGGACCTTGAGTATTTCAGCAACCACACATGAAAGCTGCCTGGGAGATGCTCCAAATTGGGCTGTATGACCCGGACATTCCCTAGCTCCCTGTTACCTAACCTGAATAATAACAGTTGAAATTCCGAAGTTGCATAATTCATACTATAATACAGCTTTCTGAAAAAAAGATTCATTACACTATATAATTTTCTATTGTTATATTTCTATGTTTGTAAAACAATATAAATTCCATTTATATATTATGATTATATAATTTTCAAACTTTTAAATATTGCCCCTCAGGAATGGAACTGGCTCAGAAAAATCACGCGCAAAATACACGCAATAAATCTCTTATCTAGATCCTAAAAGATGGAAGTATTAAACTATATCAATAGAAATCAGATTTCCCCAACCACACTAAATAAACAAAGACCATCTTTTAAAGGGGGGCACCCCATGGGTCCCTCAGATGTCGGGAACCCCCACTTCACTGAATTTCTCAGGCAGGTTGTTCCATATTTCTCTATCATTTCCTCTGTCCAAACTCACCTATGTCCTGTTCATTCAGCATGGAGCTACTCTAAAAAACAGTTCATATTAATTTATTTTAAATAAGGTAATATTGGTTGATTGGGCTCAATGCTTATGCTATTTCCATAAAGAATAGTTTTCCAAGAATGGGTCCTTCATAGTGAGATTTACGGGATCAGTAGAAAGCCGGTGGTGAAAGATTTGCTTGACAGGGGGGACTTTCCTAATGCTTTTTAGGTCAGACCGTGTTGGCTACCAATTCCTTTGCTGACTCATAGGAGGGCCCAGTGCCAAAGGCCAGAGGGCAGTCCCTCCTCTCTGGGTGACACCAGGGCTCCCAGGTTGGGCCAGGATTTAGTCTGGACGTCAGTAATACATTAATCATGACTGCAGAGTGCAGGCTCTGAGGACTTTTTCACAGCCTTCCCTGGTCAGCTAACCCTGGAATTTCAAAAAATTTGGATTCTTTGGAAGGAAGATCATCTTTATCATTTCCAGATCCTGACCTATGTCCAGACTAAGGGTAGTGCTTCAAAGGCATGAGAAGGTATGGATGTTTAACCAAACAACATGCTCTGAACAAATGAGCATGATATAAATGTATCAAATTATGTAAGTCTTGAGTAAAGAAAGCACTTGAAGATATGTACAACTTGGTGTCATTTAAGTAAATTTTAAAAATCATAGCAATGGTATGCTGATGTATAATTTATGGATACATGCATACTTAGTGCAGTTATAAAGACTTTCAAAAGAAAATCACACACAAACATTAGGTCAGAAGTACTTGAGAGGGACAGAGGGGCAAGGATGTGGGTTGGATTGTTGTTTCTGTCAAGACAATAACTTGTAACATATTTGGAGATGGGACGTAAGTGTCTTTAGATATTTTCTCTATGCTTAAAATATTTCACAATTTAAAACAATAATAAAACACAAAAAGAACAAAGACAATACTCTTGTTATTTATAATTTTTTGCATATTAAAAATACCACTTTTAAAATTCCTTGGAAATTACTCCCTAAATGTATTCCAAATGTCATATTTTATTTATTTATTTATTTATTTATTTATTTATTTATTCATTCATTCATTTATTTATTTGAGAGAGAGTGTGTGTGTGTGTGTGTGAGGGGAGAGAGAGAGAGAGTGACATGAGCAGGCAGGAGGGGCAGAGGGAGAAGCAGGCTCCCCACTGAACAGGGAGACCAGATGCTGGACTCGATCCCAGGACCCCGGAGGGATCATGACCTTAGCCAAAGGCAGATGCTTAACTGACTAAGCCATTCAGGCATTCCCAAATGTCATATATTTCTGAGTCCTTGATGGGTGAAATGTCTTTATTTTTCTCCTCGTACATAATTAATAGTTTGGTGGATAAAGAACTTTAAGTTCACATCAGTTTCTTTATAACCTTGCAAACACTGTTTCATTGCCTTTCAGAATCCATTCTGACAAATAAAAAGTCTCAGATCAGTGTGATTTGAATTCCTTTGTAGGAGAGATGTTTTGTGTTCTATCTCTGGATCTCAGGATCTAAGGATTTTTGCTTCTGTAAAATTTAATAAAGATTTCTTTAGTTTGTATATCATTTTTTTCATCTTTCCTATTTATCATTCACCCCTTCAATCTAAATGTTTATCCTTTTTTTTTTTTTTTTTTTGAATACTGAACTTTTTGTGGCTGTTGTTTATTTCTTCTCTTCCATCTTCTCTGCTGGAAACTCCTATTAGTCAGAGTTTGACCCATCCATATAGAGCTTTTACATTTTTTCTCTTATATTTTTAATGTTTTCGCTTTCTAGCGGCCTTTTTAAATCTTGATTTCATATTCTGTCCTTCTTATTGGCACTTTTATTTTAGCAATCCTACATTTATACACAAATTCCCTTTCTTGTTCTCTTAATTAATAAATGCAAACACTCTTTGAATCTTATTGAGGACGGCAGTTAGAATTTTTTCAACTCTTTCTTTTGTATCCTATTATTTCTGTTTCTGTTTATTTAGAACAATTATTTTTAGGCTGTCAATTGTCTGCAAATGAGATCTTTGACCTTCTCCTCTGTTATGCCTTTGTTAAATTAACACTTGTTAAGTTGAGAACAAGGCGCCAGGTGGTAAACCATGGTTCAACAACAGAGCAAAAGAGAAATTAAAATACAGGAGTGTGTTATTCACAGGTCCTGGAGGAAGGGCACTGCATGCCCCAAGGGCGCTACACAGGGAGGTTAAGGCAGAGCATGGACGGAGAGAGAAATAGGACCTGGGGTGCATATCTTTATTAAGGTCCATGGGCGGAGTGCTTTGGGGCTTCTGGAGTAGAGCTGGTTTGGTCAATTCAAATCAGAAGAATGGAGTTTTAGGTAAGACACACTGGGGTCTTATCTAAAGGACACACAAGGCATATAGGCACTGAGAGGCAGGGACTATTTGGGGAGTCATATCAGGAACTTATAAGTTTGTGATTCTATGGGCTGCACTTGCACGAGGGGGCTAATGTCGGTTTAAGGTCCTACAGGGCACTTGGCCAAATGAAATGGGATGCTGAGGCAGTAATACCACGCTGTCGCTTAGCTCCACGGCCAGTACATTCACATTCAGTAGCTGTGGACTCTGAGGACGCACACATAGCACATTTGGAAAGTCGGCATAGTGGCAGTCTCTGCCTCATTGGCTGGCTCTAAGAGCAGAAGTATCCTCCACTGCTGCACGGATGCACTGGGTCCCAAACAACTGTTTTCTGAGGGAACGTCCTGGGCTTGATGCCAGGGCAGAACACACTTTGGGATAGACAGGTAGACACTGTCCGTCTGGATGGGAACTCGTAATTGCTACTACGTGGAAGGAGGGCTTTATTCTCAGATGCCAGAGCCACACTTGGCTATAAAGCCATTCCTCGCTGACACTTTAAGAAATGGTTGTCCACTTTATTTTGTGGCGATGCGGTTTCCAGGAGCTCTTTGCATAGCGGTGGTGGTGGCGGCAGGTTGTTATTGGGGACTGTTTGGACTACACCATAAACAAACATAAATCCTCATGTTTTCAGATTTACTTTTCACACCTATGTTCTGATCTGTCTAGGGCTTCCTGGAAAATCAAACTTCCACCTCCACTCCAGGGCAGCCGTTTCTGTACTAGGGCACCCTGAGCTCCAATCCCTCTGGCAGTGTTTCGCTTTGTCCCTAATTTAGTTCAAGACTACCATCCACGGATTAAAACTTTTCGCCTTCTGTTCATTTCTCTTTGTTATTTTGGGACTATTTTTCTTATTCACTCTCACTTCCAGGAGGTGTTGCATAGATTAGGAGACGAATTCACCCCACTGCTCCTCCTCATAGGCTGCGGTTTCACTCCCCACATACACTCTCCAGGGAGCACATCTGCCATCCCTAGTTTTATTCTCCATGGATGAGTTTAATTTTGGTTTCCTTGGAACACAGCTGCCTCCACCCTTCACTTCTGTTTCTCTGTGGAGCACAGCTCTTAGTTCACCCAGGAATCTGCAATTATTTATTAAATTTCTCTTTTTGATGTTCTAATACCTGGAATTGTAGCTCTGTTATCTACTCGTTGCTCTTGATTCATTCAGGAATTAATTTTTCATCCTTAATGTAGCGGTGAGCATGTATATGGAAGGACTGTATGTTGATAACAGTAGTCAGCGGCAGGGAGAAACAAAACCAGATTTTGATTGCACTCCTACATGTGAGGTTTTGTTTTTTGGGTTTTTGTTAAGATTTTGCTTATTTATTTGAAAGAGAGAGAGAGAGCACACGCTCTCAAAAGGGGGAGGGACAGAGGGAAAGGGACAAGCAGACTCCCCGCCTATTGGGGTTAATGTAGAGCATGAAATCATCCATAATACCTGGCTTGCTAAAGTGTAACACAGAGGCCGCTGGTGGCGATGGAAGGTTTCAGAGAAGGGTTAGTAGGCCTTGGGAATGCCAAGGCCCGTGTGACCATGCTGCCGTTGGAACTCAGCAGAGAGTTGCCCTCGGGGAGGCATTCTGAGCCCCAACAGCCACCCTGTGCTCTAAGACAGGTAGGCAGTGTCCCTTAGGCTATGTTTAGCAGCACTCAGAACACACGGATTAGCCTATTGTAGCTTTCTGTTAAACAGATCCTCCCAGTTTCAGTAAGACCCCTTGTGACACATCACATGCTTAAGAAACAGTGATAGGATTTGTGATTTTCCTGAAGGACCAATAAAAGCGGGAGCAAAGAAGAGCAAAGGGTCTTTATCTCTGAGCGTTGACCCTCTTGTCTTCTCCTCTCTTTCATGGCATAGTTTGGAGTAATCTTTCATCCATCAGTACAGGGATTGCTGGTTATTCCCGGCACCCGCTGAGCAGGGAGCCCCACCCAGGGCTGGATCCCAGGACCCTGAGATCATGACCTGAGCCAAAGTGGACCGCTTAACTGACTGAGCTACCCAAGCGCCCCATGAGTTGTTTTTTATTTTTGTTACAGTCCTTAACACTGGAATCCTTTCTCTGTTCCCTATCACCTGCCAGCATAAATACAAAGTTTTTCGTGTGTATTCCTTACTATAGGCTCCTTATATAATTTACAATGATGCTTTCACTTTCTCTTTAAGGGTATCATAGAATTCATCAGAACTGGACTATTTACTTTCACTGATCATAGTCTTACTCTATTTTGCACAACATTTATTTACTTATCAGTGTTCTAGTAACTATACTAAACCTCAGCGTACTCAGATGTATAAAAACAGGCAGGAACCAACTCAAAGTTTGTATTCAATTTCCAATAGTATGTATTTCTAAACTATGTATTAACAGACTTCTACTTTCCTAGGATACTCTGTTAGGCTAATCTCCACAAGAAGGTCTAACACAGTGCCTAGCTAATAGTACATATCTTGTGGAATTGATTTTAATAGCTTTCTAATCAATTTTAAAATGCTAATTAAAAAAAAAAGAAAACCCAACAATTTCCAACAAGAGGAATGGTTGGAAAACTAATAGTAGTACAATAGTTTTGGATTGGGGAACTCCCCACATAAGGGGACTGGAAAGGACATAAGTGTTAATGCATCATCTCTATCCACACTTAGTGCTGCACCCTACTAACTTTATGATTTAAAACTGCTTTTAAAAGAGCATTTCTTCTCCTCCTTCTTCTTCTTCCCAATCTTATTGCCTTTTTTTCTTTTTTCTCCCCCTTCTCCTTCTTTTTTTTCTCTTATTTTATTAAGTTTTGTTTTGTTTTCGTTTGTTTGTTTGTTTGTTTTCAGTAATCTCACACTTAACGTGGGTTTTGAATTCACACCCCCAAGGTCAAGAGTCACATGCTCTTCTGACTGAGCCAGCCAGATGCCCCATCCTTTTTCTCTTTTTTAAAAAAATTCTGGGTGCTAACAATCAATATCATCATCTAAAGGTGATCTATGTGGATTTACTAGTTCCCGGATAAATTTTAATATAATCGTCCTTCGTGTAATGAGAAAATATGTGTCTCTCTACCAAGAGACTATCTTTGAATATTAATATATAAATGTACTTGCAGAATCTTGTATTAAGTACAAATAAAAAAAGAAAGCTTTCTATTGAAAAAAATAATATGCATGAGAATCAGCAAAGCTCTCGATCTGTTTTTATTCACTGAATGCCAACTCTTTTCACATCTGTGTTCCCAGTAGCCCTCCTACCTATGGACCTGTGGTTCATTTTCATGACAAAATGTTTGAATATAATTTGAAAAGAACTTATCATCAAATATGCTTCCCATTATTTCTTCCTTCTAACAGTTGGAGGAGTCACTTAACTGTTCCAGAATTAGATTCCTCATCAGAATATGCAAGTGTTGAAATACTTGGTCTCTTCAATCTCCTGCAAATCTGTATAATTTATTCCAGGCCGTTTGGTGTGTTCTCATTAAAGCCAGAACTGGGAGACACAGAAATCACAGAGCGTGCCACTCTTTCATAGCTACTTAAACTTGTATTCTTTTCTGAAGCTCTTTCATGGTATAAGAGGCATTAGCAGTGAAATGAAGGTCTTTATCTAGCAATCCTGCTGAGAAACATTAACTAAAATAACATATTCCCCTCTTTGAGATATAACATGGAACAGTTCCTTGACCCAGCCATGCTTCTGACAGGGGAAATAGTAATGAGAAACATGTTAGGGGGCGCCTGGGTAGCGCAGTCGTTAAAGCGTCTGCCTTCGGCTCAGGGCGTGATCCCGGCGTGCCAGGATCGAGTCCCCACATCGGGCTCCTCCGCTGTGAGCCTGCTTCTTCCTCTCCCACTCCCCCTGCTTGTGTTCCCTCTCTCGCTGGCTGTCTCTCTGTCACATAAATAAATAAAATCTTAAAAAAAAAAAAAAGAGAGAAACATGTTAATACCTTCTAGAGTCTTGCTGTTGAATGTGATTTTTGTGGTGCAGTTTTTTTCCAACTTTCCCTCCTGCATTTTTATCTTATTTGTATGTCATACATTTCCCTATTTAATCAACTGAATTAAGATGACACAATTTCATACTCTCTTCTTTGCTCCTCTTTTTTTTTTTTTTTTAAGAGAAAGAGAAAGACTACTTGCATGCACCTGCAAGCCTGGGGGTGGGGGGTGGTGAGCAGATGGAGAGGGTGTGAGAATCTTAATACCTACACGCAATGCAGAGCCTGACTCAGGACTCAATTTTACCACCCTGAGAAAATGATCTCAGCTGAAATCTAGAGTCAGATGCTTAACCAGCTGAACCACCCAGGCCCCCCTCTTTGCTCTTACAGCCATTTACTCCTTTCTCAATTACAGTCCTTTAATTGTATTTTTAAATGACAATTTCAATTTAACAATTGTAGATTCATATGAAGTTACATGAAATAATACAGAGTGATCCTTCATACACTTTGTCCAGTTTCCTCAGTGGCAATATTTTGTAGAACTGTTATGTAATATCTCATTTGGGATATTGATACAATCCACTAAGCTTATTAAGACTTTCCCAGATTTGGGCGTCTGGGTGGCTCAGTCGGTTATGTGTCTGATGTCAGCACAGGTCATGATCCCAGGGTCCTGGGATCAAGTCCCACATCAGGCTCCCTGTTCAGAGGGGAACCTGCTTCTCCCTCTGCCCCTACCCCTGGCTTGTGCGTGCTCTCTCTCTCTCCCTCTCTCTCTCTCTCTCTATCTCCCTCTCTCACAAAAATAAAGAAATAAAAAAAAATCTTAAAAAAAAAAGACTTCCCCAGTTTTACTTGTGTTTATTTATGTGTGTATTAAGTTCTACACAGTATTATGAACTTGTGGGTTCATATATCCACCACCAATGTCAAGTACTAAATAGTTCCAACACCACAGGATTCTTTATATTGCTGTTATACCCAATTCTTTACCTCCCTCTCCATCTAACCTTTGACAACCACTAATCTGTCACCCATTTCTATAATTTTGTCATTTAAAAATGTTATAAAACTATAAAATTATTTTATCATTTACTATTGGCTTGAAGAACTTCCTTTGGTAGTCTTTTAGTAACAAACTAGTTACATTTTTTTCTGTCTGAGATTGTTTTCATTCCTCTTCATTCCTGAAGGATAGTTTTACTGGGTATAGATTCTGAGGTTGATAATTCTCTTTCAGCACTTACTTCTTATACCCATCTTTTGTATGAGACATTCATTCTCATTCAAATTGATATTTTCTTATAGATGATGTGTCATTTCTTTCTGTCTGCTGTCAGTAACTTTTTCCTTATCTTCTATTTTTGGAAGTTTAATTATTATTTGTTGTGGTTTGTTTTTTTGTTTGTTTTTGTTTTGACGAGGGGGTTCATCTAATCTGTGGTTTATTTAGCTTCTTGGATCATCAGGTTTGAGTTTTTTCTCAAATTTGAACATGTTTAGGCATTATTTCTTTATATTTTCTATCAGCTTCATTATCTTTCTCCTGTCCTTTGGGGACTCCAATGATGAGTGTTGGATGTTTTGTGATTTTTCTCTAGGTGTCTTATGCTCTCTTCATTTTATTTTTCAGTCTATTTTTTTCTCTTATTCAGATTAGGTGATTTTTATTATTTTGTCCTCAAAGTCACTGATTCTATCTTCTGTTATCTTCACTCTATCACTGAAGCATTGTGATTTTTAAATTTCTCTTTATTATTTTACAATTCTATAATTTCCATTTGGTACTTTTTAATTGCTTGTATTTCTTTTTTTAAATTAAATTTTTTTTAATTTTAATTCCAGTGTAGTTAATATCCAGTGTTATCTTAGTTTCAGGTGTACATTTTTTTAAGGTTTTATTTATTTATTTTTCAGAGAGAGAGAACGTGTGAGCAGGGGGAGGGGCAGAGTGAAAGGAAGAGAGAGAATCACAAGCAGACTCCCCTCTGAGTGCAGAGTTTGACACAGGGCTTGATCCCACAACACTGAAATCATGACCTGAGCTGAAATCAAGACTTGAATGCTTAACCAACTGAGCCACCCAAGGTGCCCCTTAGGTGTACATGTTTTTGTTTGTTTTTATTTGCTTCTATTTCTTTGCTGAGATTTTTAAAATTTTTGTTTTAATAGATTTTAATTGATTAATGAAATCTTCTTATGATAGCTGCTATAAAATCCTTATTAGATAAGTCCAACATCTGATCCATCTTGGTGCTGGGATTAGTTATTTTCTCATTTGAGTTATGTTTTTCTTGGTTCCTATTGTGACAGGTGATTTTTTATTGAATTCTGGACATTTTACCTATTAGGTTAGGAGACTCTGGGGTGTATTGGCACCTATATTTCAGCAGACAGTCATATTGTTTAGGTTTAGCACATGGCTTTTGGCCTACATTTGGGCTGTGTTTCCAGTGGTACTTTAATTTTCAGAGCCTTTGCAGGATTTTGTTGGTTTGTTTGAGTTATATGTTGCTACTGGACTTCCCAATGGTCCCTACTGGAGCTCCCTAATGGGATAGATAGTAATTTTTAAATGTTCAACTCTTAATATTTCTCAGTGGGGGAGGTGAGTGATACTGTGATGAGTTTGTGAAGGGGAAGAGGGTCTTAAGGCTGTGGGAACAGAGAGTCTTCCCAGATTAAGATACTTGCTGTGGCCTGATTCCTTTCTCCTGTTTTGCCTGCCTGCCTCAGTGACTGTATATGGGAAGGGAGACTCCTGCCTCTGCAGGGACAAAAATTTTCCTGGGCTAAGCTCTTTAGCAAGGTTTGTCGTGTAGGCTCTCTTAATCTGGAGGACAAGGTGAGTCTCAACTTTGATGAGGAAGGGAGAACAGTATTCCCTGGATCACTCTTTCTTTTGGGTCTCCTAATCAGATCCTTTGTCATACTGTCATGCTCACCTGAGGTTGTCAGAGGGACTCTCATTCCATTCAAGGGATGCAAGAGCCTGCCTGTACTGCCTTTTGTTGTTAGTTCAGGGATGAGAAGTTTATACCTTGGGTGACCTTTCTCTGTGGAATAGGAGGAAGAGGGTCACAAGACACCCTGACACTGTGTTGCTTCTCTAGTCCTGGGGTCCAGAACCAGGTCACCTTCTTCTTAGCACATTTCAGAGCTTTCCATTGGCTGCCTCATGTTCCATTTTTAAGGTTTATAGTTGAACTTAGTGGGAACAAGTAGGGAAAAAGTTTGAACCATCTTGTCCAGATTGGACATCCCTTTATACTACATTTTACTGTCTTGATTATTTGCATGCATCCTTCCCTGGCCTGGCAGCCTCTCAAAGCTGGAATCATATCCTTCTCTTTTTTGTTTCTGATGTGAGAGTAGATGAGTGTTCACCAGACATTCACCAATCACCTTATGTGCGAATGGGTAAGGTGATCAAACGTCTTACTAACTTCAAATGTCACAGTTGAAAGCAAGATGATTATTAAAAGGAACTTGAATTAGGTCTGCCAGAGTTTGGTTTGGCCACTATGGTATTTTATTAAAAATTGAATTTGAATACCTTTAGAAAGGAGAAGACTCATTATGCACCACAGGTTCCAGAGTCCTCATGTATCATAAGCAATGCTAGAATTTTGCTACTACAGGTGAAATGAGTATTGTGACTAGTGTCACAATGGATTGAATAAAACATTCACTCCTTAAAATTCATGTGTTAAAGCCTAATTCCAAAGATGGTATTAGGAGGT
This sequence comes from Ursus arctos, assembly GCF_023065955.2. NCBI lineage: Eukaryota > Metazoa > Chordata > Mammalia > Carnivora > Ursidae > Ursus > Ursus arctos. The sequence goes on from NW_026623078.1 coordinate 9,204,549, forward strand.
GTAGCCTTTGGGAGGTGATTAGACCATGAGGGTGGAGCTCTCATGAAAAGGATTAGTGCTGTTTAATAGAGACCCCAGAGAGCTCTCCACCGTTTCCCCCATGTGAAGACACAGCCAGAAGACAGCCTGTGAATCAGGAAGCAGTCTCTCACCAGACATTGAATCAGTCAGCACTGTGGTCTTGGACTTGCAGCCAAAAAAACTGTGTGAAATAAATATTTGTTGTTTAAGCTACTCAGTCTATGGTACTTTGTTATGGCAGCCTAAACAGAATAAGACATAACCTGTTAGATTTTCTTTTCTAAATAAGTAAGGAAAGTTTTGATTTATGATAAGAAACCCTATGTAAAGGAGTCTGTCTATCTATCTATCATCTATCTATCTATCTATCTATCTATCTATCTATCTATCTATCATCTATCTATCTTGCATGATTCTAATTTGACGTTCCTCATCCTGTTTCTGGTGTGCCCTGCTCACATGTTCTTATGCCAGCTCTGGTCCAGTCTTCTGCATAGTTGGGCACACTGACCACTGTCTTAATTTTGCCCACCACAAAATGCTGTAATGTGCTATTTGCATGTCTGTTTATCTGTCAGTCTCCCCACTAAAATGTAAGCTCTCTGAGAATTGGGTAAAAGGGTTATTTATTCCCAACAAACAACATAGTACTGACACAAAGTATAAGTCCTCAAAATACTTACTGAATTAAATTAATAAATGAATTAAATATTCATTAAGAAATGAAACGATATTTTCTGGCTCAGCACCCATGAATTAGGCCTTCCATAACTGATTGCAACACATTAAAAAGATGGAATTTGTAAAAGCTGTTCTTAACTGTTCTAATTCTGAAATTTCTAAACTATTTTTAGTAGAACTCAATTACTCTCTTTTCTGTCATCATTATTTTGGGAAGTAAAAACCTATTAGAAATAAAATATTATATGCAAGGACATAGAATAGGGCTAATAGTTCAGTGGATTACTTAAGATATTTATATACAAGATCATGCCATCTGTGAATACAGATAATTTTCCTTTTTCCTTTACAATCTGCATGACTTTTATTCCTTTTTTTTAATGCTTATTTGTCCTGTCTAGAACCTCCAGTACAATGTTAAATAGAAGTAGCAAGAGTGGTTATTCTTTTTTTTTTCCCCCTGATCTTAGGGGGTAAGGATCTAGTTTTTCACAACTAAATATGATGTTAGTTATGGGTTTGTCATAGATGTTCTTTATCAGGTTGAGAAAGTTTCCTTCTATTGGTAGTTTGTTAAATGTTTTATCATGAATGGCTATTGACTTTTGACAAGTACTTTTTACATGTCTATTGAGGTATCAAGTAGTTTTATCTTTTTTTTCTATTGATATGACTTACATTAATTAATTTTCAAATATTGAATAAAGCTTGCATTCTTGGGATAAATCTCACTGGGCCATGTTGCAAATTATTTTTATATGTTGCTAGATTTGGTTTTCTAGTATTTTGTTAAGAATTTTTGTGTCTGCATCCGTAAGATATTAATCTGTAATGTTCTTGTTATGTCTTTGTCTAATTTTGGTACCAGAGTAATACTAGCCTCATACAATGACCTGGGAAGCCTTTCCTTATCTTCTAATTTTTAGAACACTGTGGAAAATTTCACTAATTCTTTAAGTGTTTGGCAGAATTCATCAGTGAAGCCAACAGGGCCTGGACTTTCCTTAGTGGGAAATTTTTAAATTACTAACTCAAACTTTTTACTTGTTACGGGTCTACTCAGATTGTCTATTTCTTCTTGATATAGTTTTGAAAATGTGTATCTTTCTAAGAATTTGTCTATTTTATCTGATTTATCTAATTTGTTGGTGTGTGATTGTTCATAGTATAATCATTTTTATTTCTGTAGGGCAAGTAATAATCTCTCACCTTTTCTTGATTTCTGATTCTAGTAATTTAATTCATCCTTTTTCATGATAAAATGTAAAGGAAACATGTGCCTGATGTAGGACTCTGTCTCAGGACCCTGGGATCATGACCTCAGTCAAAGGCAGAAGCTTAACAAACTGGGCCAAGCAGGTGCCATGGGCTTAGTTTATATTTTTAATTCAGATAACATTATGATGATACATTCTACATTTCTGCAGAGACATTTTTCAGTTTTTGAGTAAATTACGTAACATTCTGCACACCTCTTAAAGGAAGAAATAGTGCAGTTTTGTGTTTATCTGATTGTTTTTAACCTTGGCCATTTAAAAATAGAAGTCACACATGTGATCCTTACAAGATTTGTCTTTGATCTTTGTATCCAAATAGAAAATAAGTCGAGTTCTGTAAGTAATTTTCTTATGAAAATGACTTTTGATGTCATTAAGCCATGGGTTGAGATCCTCCATGTTTTTTATATGCAATCAGTCCACTTCTAACACTCTGCCTCTGGCAACTAAGGTTTTGTTCTCTTTATCTTTAAGCTTAGTTTTCTTTTTCTTTTCTTTTTTTCTTTTTAGACTCCACATATAAAAGATCATACAATATTCATCTTTCTCTGTTCGACTCATTTCACTTAGCACAATGCCCTTAAGGGTGATCCATGTTGTTACAAATGTCAAGATTTTATTCTTTTTTATGGCTGAATAGTATTCCATTTTATATGTATATACAACACTTTCTTTATCCATTTATCTGTTGATGGACAATTAACATTGTTTACATGTTCTGGCTATTGTAAATAATGCTACAATAAATATGGGGTTGTATGTTGCTTATTAATATAGACATTTGTACCTATAAATTTTCCTAGCACTGCTTTGTCCACTCTTGGCTGTTAAACTTTGTTAATTTCTGGCTGATTCTCTATTGCTTCCAACAATGAACTGAGCATACATTGCTCTACAATGTAATGTAAACAAATTGTGGCTAATTTGAAGGCATTAGTTCTGAGGCCAGTGTATGATGTTTGTTCTGACCCAAAGAGGGATTTCCCAGTGTCTTATTCCCACCTTCTCTTCTTCAAACTAGCTGGCTTCCCAATTACCTTCACCAAAACCTCCAATATTTTTGAAAGTGTCCTTAGGTCTGAACTCTCCATTCTCTGTTATAAATAAAGCTAGTGCCTTTTGGAAGAGTTTAGAAGTTTTCTGTTTTATGACTTGCTTCTATCCAGGCAAAATACCTGAGCCAGGGCTCTGGAGCTGAGGATGGTACAAAGGCAAACTTCTCTTCGAGTGACACTCCCAAAGGAGTAATTGATCACTCCTTGGAGAGGGGGCAGAAGTGTGAGGTCCTCTCAGCTCACCTCTTCTGGCATGGAACCAACATGTTCCATGGAAAAGCCAGGCACAAGCCAGGGATAAGTTATTAAGGGCTGCAGTATTTTCAATGTACCTCTGTTTTATGAGTGGGAGCTGGATGGAAGAAAGGAGAGCCTACTTCTGGACTATACTCACCAGAGACTTGGACTTAGCAGCAGGCAGCTGGAAGAAAAATAAGAAATGCTGAAGTTCTACCCCACCTTTGAAGATAGTGCTCTGTCTGTGACCTAGACAGAGAGGGACCCTTGTGTTCTTGACTGTAGCAAGTCTGGAGTTGGGTTTCTACCTTGCTAAGCTAGGAGGAAGAAAGAGAGACTAATCATAGTTCCAATAATATAGACTCACTTTTCTTTTTTTTTTTTTTTTAATATTTTATTTATTTATGTGACAGAGAGACAGCCAGTGAGAGAGGGAACACAGCAGGGGAGTGGGAGAGGAAGAAGCAGGCTCCCAGTGGAGGAGCCCGATGTGGGACTTGATCCCAGAACTCCAGGATCACACCCTGAGCGGAAGGCAGCTGCCTAACGACTGCGCTACCCAGGTGCCCCAGACTCACTTTTCTTACCTAATTTTCCTATATTTTATTGAATAGATGTTTTTTAATTTGCTCTGTTCCCTTAGAATTCTTTCCAGAGGCAGTCAATTATTGTTTTTAAATAATTCTCAGTACTTTCATTGATGAGCAGATTAATGGAGTTTCTTATGCTGTCAGGGTGGAACTTGATCTTTACCTGCATAATTTTTTATAAAAACACTTTGACCACATATAAATCAACCTTAAAATACTGGGAGTAAGAAAAAAATGTATGGCATCAAAAAAGAAAGGTATGGTACAGATGTGAAGCAGAAAGTCAATAAAAGTCACTGCCACATTAATTGGAAGGTAAATTAATACCTTAGGATTTTTGTTTCTTTTGTTTTGTTTTTTACTTTCTTTCATTCTTAACAGATTTTTCTCACATTTGATAGTTTAGTAATATTCCTAGGAGGCAAGATGCCATAGTCGGTAGTTTTCCAAAGTTATAAATTAGAAAAAAAATACAATAAATTAGTGACATATCCAAGGTCATGTAGCAAGATGGGTCAAACTTCTGCTACAGTTAAAGTTTATTGAAGTATAATTAACTGAATTCCCCTACAAGCTTCTGTGCCTAAGAGGCAACAGGAGTCTTTTAGCCATATTGGCATTTATTTTCAGAGAAGGGCCCAACTTTTATCATTATTGTTCATTGCCAGGGAAGCCCCTAATACTCTCCATAGCTCCCTGAAATAAACATGGGAGGCTGGTGAAGAAATCTAATAAACGTGCTCCACAGGGACACTTAATTTTAGACATGAGAGAGATGTGTTGCTGGGATGGAGCCACCTGGGAACTTCCTCCTTCCAGAGTCCTGCAACCCTGCCTCTGTCTGCATTCTGCTTTCTGGCAGCATTGCTCTTTTTTTGCTCTTCATCCAGTTCTCATCCAATGGAAAGTGAGTGTCAAATGAAGTTTAAAAAGCAGTAAGCTACACAGAATAAAGTTTATTCTAGCATATGTTTTAAACACGCACACACACACACACACACACACACTATTGAAGAATATTAGTGTTATGCTTCTGGATATAAAAATGTGTTATACTTGGGGGCCCTTCAGTGGCTCAGTTGGTTGAGCATCCAACTCTTGATTTTGGCTCAGGTCATGATCTCAGGGTTGTGAGATCAAGCCCTGCATCATGTTCTGTGTACAGCGTGGAGTCTACCTGAGACACACTCTCTCTCTCTCTCCCTCTGCCCCTACCCCTGCTCACATGTACACTCTCTTTCTAAATAAATAAATAAATAAATAAATAAATAAATAAATAAAGTATGTTATCTTTGAAGCATTTACTTTCTATTATTAACTTTATTTTTATTTTTTCCGTTATGATCAGGGACCACACTTTACATTATTTCAATTATTTGAAATACATATATATATATATACATATATTGCATATATATACACACTTATGTGTATGTACATTTTGAATATATATTGAATATAGATTGCATATTTAAACATACAATATATATAAATGTATATATTTAATTTTACTAACTTTTGCTTCATATATTTTGTAGTTCTGTTGTTCAGTTCATAAACATTTTGGATCGCAGTATGCTCTTGGTAAACTGACCCTTTTATATTCATGTAATAGCATTTTCTGCCTGGTGATAGTTCTGATTTTGAAGTTTACCTTATCTGTTATTAGTGTAGTCATTATTGCCTTCATTTGATTAATATTTGCTGTAATTTTCATTCATTTTACTTTCAAGTTATCTAGATTGTTATATTTGAGAAGAGTTTTTTGTGGACAGTATCTATTCATGTGTTTTAACTGCTGTGCCTATCTCTGTCATTAAGTTGGTGTATTTTGACCCTTTACGTTTAATATAATTATTGCTATGTTTGTAGCTTGTGACTACTAATTTATTTTTTGTTTTCTCATTGCTCTCTGTTTTCATGTTTGGGTTTTCCTTCTTGTTATGTGTTAGCAAAAAAAAATTATATTTCAATTTTGATTCATCTATAGTGTTTTTGAGTATATCTCTTTGTATGGCTTTTTAGTGATTGCTCTGGGCATTATATTACATTTGAATAACTTACTGCAGTATACTGGTGTCATCATTTCAAAAATTGGAGTTAAGTATGGAAAATTTACCTTCCTTTATACTCCTTTACATGTTTCCATTTATAATAAAATTGTTTTAAATATTTCCTGTAAATACACATAGAGCTACATCACATAGTGTTACAATTTTCTTCAATTTAAACATAATTTTGGGAACTCATTAAGAAAAGAAAATACATTTTTATTCATATTATTACTCTTTCCAATGTTCATTCTTCCTGATATTCCAAGATCCTCTCTTTTATTAATCTCTGAAGAACTCGTAACAATTTTTTAATGGTTATCTGCTGGTGACAAATTCTCTTAGTGTTCTTTCAGCTGAGAATGTCTTCATTTTTTTCTTTATTTCTGAAAAAAAATCGACTTTTTGCCAATAAAGAATTCTGGGCAGACAGTTTTCTTTTAGTCATTAAAAAAATATTATGCCACTTCCTTTGGTCTCTCTGGTTTTGAATGGAAAATATGCTGTCATTAGAATTAATAAAATTAATTTAAAAGTCAATAAAGCTGACCAATTAATTAATTAATTAATTAACTGATGCATTCATATCATGGAATACTAATCCACAATGAAAAGGAACGGATTACTGATATATACAACAACTTGGATAGATCCCCAGAAAATTATAATGTATGAAAAAAGTCAGTCTCAAAGCATTACAAAATGCATGTTTCCATTTACATAATATTTTTGAAATAACAAAATTATAGAAATGGAGAGCAGATTAATAGCTTCCGGGCTGAAGGATAGGAATAGGTGGTGGCAGGAGTAGTGGCAGAAGGGAAAATGATGTGGCTATAGAAGGGAAGCATGAGGGATTCTTGTAACAGAACGGTTCTGTATCTTGCTTGTATTAATGTCGCCATCCTAGTTGTGAAATTGTACCATAATTTTGCAAGATGTTGCCATTTGAAGAAACTGGATAAAGGATATGGCATTTCTCTGTACTATTTATTAAAATTACATTGAAGAAGAAAATTGTATCAAAATAGAAATTTTGATTAAAACAAACTTTCATGAAGAGTAAAGAAAAAATATAAAGAGTGAAATATACATACACCAATTTTTTCCCTCATATAGTTGCCATTTTTTTGTGTAGAGAAAACACTTGAAGTACAGTCTTAAAAAAAAAAAAAGATTTACTTATTTATTTTAGAGAGAGAGTGAGCACACAAGCAGCAGGAGAGGAACAGAAAAAGATGGAGAGAGAGAATCCTCAAGCAGACTCCCCACTGAGCATGGAGCCCTACATGGGGCTCAACCCAGGACCCTGAGATCATGAACTGAGCTGAAATCAAGAGTCAGACCTTAACTAACTGAGCCACCAAGGTGCGCCTGAAATACAGTCTTTACAGATTTCAAGTATAGAACATTTTATTGTTAATTATAATCACCATTCTGTGCATTAACTACCATTTTACTTTGTTACTATGAGTTAGACTTTTTATATTTTACCCATAATTGAGATCATGCAGCATTTATTTTTCTGTATCTGACTAATTTCACTTAGTATAATGTATTTGCATCCATTTTGCCACAAATGGCAGGATTTCCTTACTTTTTAAAGTTGAATATATTCCATTATATATATATTCCATGATATATACACACTACATTTTCCTTATCCATTCATCCATTGATGGGAACTTTGGTAGTTTCCATATCTTGGTTATTGTGAATAATGCTTTTGTGAACACAGAAGGGCAGATATCTCTTGCAGACAGTGATTTTCTTTCCTTTGAATATATGCTCAGAAGTGGGATTGCTGAATCATATGATAGTTTTATTACTAATTTCTTGGTGAACCTCTGTACTGTTTTCTATAATGGCTGAAACAACTTACATTCCCACCCATGGTGGGTAAGCATTCCTTTTTCTCTACATTCTTGCCAACATTTTTTACTTTTTGACTTTTTCATCATAAGCATCCTAAAATGTATGAGGTGATACCTCATTGTAGTTTTGATTTGCATTTCATTGATGATTAGTGATGTCGAGCACCTTTTCATACACACATTGGTCATTTGTATGTCTTCTTTGGAAAATTATCTATCAGGTTGTCCATTTTTAAATCAGGTTATTTATTTTTTGTTACTAAGTTGTAAGATTTTCTTATATATTTTGGGATATTACCCTTTATCAGATATATGGTTCACAAATATTTTCATCCATCTGATATATACATATCTCTCTATTTATTGTTATTATTGTTGAGATTTTATATATGATTATATATATTCTTAATATATGTAATTTTTTTTCTGTGCAGACACTTTTTTTTTAGTTTAATGTAGTCCCATTTCTTATTTTTTATTTTGTTGCTTGTACTTTTGGGGTCAAGTACAAAAATTAATTGCCAGGACCAATGTCAAGAAGATGCTCCCCTATGCTTTATTCTAGGATTTTTACAATTTTAGTTTCATATTTAAGTCTAATCAATTTTGAGCTAATTTTTGTGAGTGGTGTAGGATAGAGGTCTAGTTTCATTTTTTTTACATGTGGATATCTAGTTTTCCAAACACCATTTATTGAAGAAACTATCCTTTCCCCACTATGTGTTCTTGGAGTTAGTTGACTGTACATATTAGTTGATTGGATATATTAGTTGACTATATATGCATGGGTTTATTTCTGGGTTCTTTATTTTACTTTATTTTATAGTGACCTCATAGCTTCTTCTCCTTTATTTTGGTTTCCATTTGCATGGACTATCTTTTCCCATCCCTTCACTTTCAGCCTATATGTATACTTAAAGCTGAAGTGATTCTCTTGCATATAGCATATAGTTGTGTCTTTTTTTAAATCCATTTAGCCACTCAATGTCTTTTGATTGGAGAATTTAATTTTTTTGTTATTTTGAACAAACTTACTGTGAACTATTATGTACAGGTATTGCTGTTCTAGGTCATATGATAAAGGCATATTTAGTGTTACAAGAAACTACCAAATTACTTTCCATTTCATCTGTATCATTTTACATTCTCACAAGCAATGTGTATTTCTGTTTATCTTCAACAACATTATATTATCACTATTTTTGTTTTCCCTTAAATCTGCTATTTTATTATTTGTTTCCTTTTTGTTTGCTTTGGACCAAATTCTCCCATTTCTATTCTCCTGCTTTCTTATCATGGGTTTTTGCTTTTTAAATTTTTTTTATTTCATCATTAGTTATTTACAGTGTTTTTGAGTTATAGTTTGTATAGTTTTCATAGCGTAGTTCTCATTTGTATAATTTTCATATGGTTGCTTTGAGCATTATTATATACATATTTATGAATTATCACAATCATCTGGTATCAGCATTTACCACTTCACCTGAAATATGGAAATATTGTTTCTATTTAGGTCTGTTTACTTTTAAATTTTATTGTGTCGAGTACCATGTGGTGTTGTAATTTTTGTTTCAATTATCAAATTCCATTTTTAAACTCACAAAAAGGAGGTCTATTGAATGTACCCATATTTCTGCTCATCCTAATGCTCCCAAATTTCTTCTTTTATCATTTCTTTTCTATTTTGAAAATCATCATTTAATGAAACTAAAGGATGCTGTGAGAAGCTCTCTTAGGTTTCCTTCTTTTGTTGTTGTTTTTTGATTTGGTATGTTTTTGTTTTTGTTTTATTTTCATTTTGTTTTGTTTTGTTTTTTATTGTAATGTTATGTTAGTCACCATATAGTACATCATTAGTTTTTGATGTGGTGTTCCATGATTCATTGTTTGCATACAACACCCAGTGCTCCATGCAATAGGTGCCCTCCTTAATACCCATCACCAGACAACCCATCCCCCCACCACCCTCCCTTCTGAAACCCTCAGTTTGTTTCCCAGAGTCCATAGTCTCTCATAGTTCTTCTCCCCTCTCATTTTCCCCCCTTCATTTTTCCCTTCTTTCTTCTAATGTCCTCCATGCTATTCCTTATGTTTCACATATAACTGAAACCATATGCTAATTTTCTTTCCCTGCTTGACTTACTTCACTTAGCATAATCCCCTCCAGTTCCAAGCATGCCAGTGCAAATGGTGGGTATTCATCCTTTCTGATGGCTGAGTAATATTCCATTGTATATATGGACCACATCTTTTTTATCCATTCATCTGTTGAAGGGCATTGCATCTCCTTCCACAGTTTGGCTATTCTGGAAAATGTTGCAATGAACATTGGGGTGCACATGCCTCTTCTTTTTACTACATCTATATCTTTGGGGTAAATGCCTAGTAGTGCAATTTCAGGTCATAGGGTAGCTCTATTCTTAACATCTTTAGGAACCTCCATACTGTTTTCCAGAGTGGCTGTACCAGCTTGCATTCCCACCAACAGTGTAAGAGGGTCCCTTTCTCCACATTCCCATGAACATTTGTTATTTCCTGTCTTGTTAATTGTAGCCATTCTGACTGGTGTGAGGTGGTATCTTATTGTGGTTTTGATTTGTATTTCCCTGATGGCCAGTGATGTTGAGCATTTTTTCATGTGTCTGTTAGCCATTTGTATGTCTTTTTTGGAGAAGTGTCTATTCATGTCTTCTGCCCATTTTTTGACTGAGTTATTAGTTATTAGTTTATAGATCTTGAACATCAGCCCTTTATCTGTAAAGTCATGTCAATGCAAATATCTTAGGTTTCCTGTTTGTGAGAATATCACACGTGACCATTTTTTTCTTTCTGCACTTGAAAAATGTTGTGTCACTTCCTTTTGGCCTTTATGGTTTCTGATGAGAAATCAGCTTTTATTCAAATTTGTATTCTCATGAAGGTAATGTGTCATTTCTCTCTGGCCACTTTCAGGCATTGTTCTTTGTAGTTTTTAAAAGAATAATGATGGCTCTTAATGTGGATTCCTTTGGATTTATCTGATTTGGGTTCAATCATCTTCAAATTATTTTTGTCTTTCAGAAAATTTGGGACGTTCAGCCATTGTTACTTCTAATGTACATTCATTCCCCTTTCTTTCTCTTTCTCTTTGATACTGCGTTAATATGAGTGTTGGATCTTTTATTATTATCTCACAGGGCCATGACACTCCATGCACTTTTCCTTCATCTATTGTTTATATCGGCTAATATCCATTGTTCATCTTCAAGTTCATTAGTTCTTTCCTCTGTTGCCTCCATTTTTCTGTTGAGCCTGTATGTTGAGATTTTTGTTTTGTTTTTGTTTTTACTTGTTATTGTATTTTTGTTCTATAATTTCCATTTGATTCTTTTTTATAATTTCTATTTCTTTGGTAACACATAGTCTTTTCATTTGTTTCAAGAGAATCTGTGACTGTTGAAACTTTTTGTGATGACTGCTTTTAAAACCTTCAGATTATCCCCACCAACTGATTTGTTGAGTTGTTGTTGATTGAATCTTTTTTCATTTCAAGTTGTGATTTTCTTGATTTTTAGTATAATGGGTGATTTTCTATCATAACCTATACACTTAATTATTATTTTAGGTGTTTCTGGGTACTATTTCAATATTTTATTTTCATAGACTGTTATTCTCTTTAGGTTTAGCACACGGATCTTGAAGTATTTTTGTGGGCTTTGGTTACAATGGTAGTTTAATTTTCAGATTCTTTGCAATGTCATTTTAGTCTTTTTTATTTGTGTGGTGGTGTTGGTGCTTTTAGTGGACTCTGCTAGTGTTTCCTGAGGGGACAGAAGAGGTTTCTGTGGGCTGACCTCAGGTATCTATCTGTGAGGGAGGGGGAGTCTGAGATTGATTGCCTCAGTGGGCTTTTATGGATGGGTGCTTGTTGTGGTTGGATCTCCTCTGCCATTGCCACTGGCTTCCTTATTTTCTCTGGGTGCAGGATGCGATCCTCAGGCCCACAGGGTCAAAAAGGCTTCTAGAGTTGGGCACTTATATCTAAATCCTTCTTGGTATTCCCTTCCAGCTGCCTCCATAAACCTGGGTTGGGGAGAGGAGTCTTAGGTCCATTTCCAGAGCTCATAGTTGCAACTTAGCAGGAAGGAGAGGAAAGAAATGAGTATGTCTTCTTGTCAGGATCAGAAGTCAGGGGTCACATTTTAAACAAAGTGCAATATAGCTCCTCTTTTTCTACCTTTTTAAAAAGATTTTATTTATTTATTTGATAGAGACAGAGAAAGAGAGAGAGAGAAGACAAACAGGGGACATGGCAGAGGAGAGGGAGAAGCAGGCTCCCCAGTGAGCAGGGAGCCCAAGGCACAGCTGGATCCCAGGACTCTGGGATTATGACCTGAGCCAAAGGCAGATGCTTAACTGACTGAGCCACCCAGGTGCCCCTAGAGCTCTTCTTCCAAGGAACAAATTAGTGGCACAAATTCTCAAAGTGTTGTCTAAGAGTTCATAGGGATCAAGTGGTCTACCAATGTTTGATTTTTTCGAACTATATGTATATGTGAAGACAAATTTTTTTCATATTCTTCAATAAAAACATGACACAACAGATTGAATGAAGAAACATATATGAGAATCCAGCTGTCTTCCATTAAGCCTATCAGTAAGGAGGCTGTAAATATGAAAAACTGCCACTCATATCACTAAATGCTTATTTCTATTTGGGAAATTTCTTGTATAAATATATTACATTAATATATAGTGAATTTATTATTGTTAGTTTAAATGAATAAGTACATCTATATTTTAAAATTTTGTTTTAAATACCAAATATGATAAATATTAAAGATATAAGCCACAGAAACATAAGCTTTTTAGGGAATTCAAAAGTTTTAAGAGAATAGTGGGTCCAGATACCACAATGGCTGAGAACAGCTAAACTGATCAAGGCAAGCAGAGACCTAGTTAATTCAATTTAGTGCCGTAAAGACTGATTTAAGACATAGAAATTATTACTTCTAAAATCACTATAATACTTACATAAAGGTATAGATTTTCACAAAATATAAAAATATTCAGTTAAAAATGTTTCTTTTAAATATTTAATAGTAGAGCAAAGGATTCTGAGACAAACAAGATTTTTACTGTTCTTCTAACTGTATTTAATTTCATTCAGTTGAATTCAATTAATCAAACATTGTACACCTACTATGAACTGATACTGAATTCTGTGGACCTTAAGATGAATTAAAAAATAGTCTTCTTTTTTTTCTCAAGTTGCTCATAAATTACCAGGGAAGATAACACTGAACAAACATACTGTAGAGAATAACCAATGTTCCAGCAGAGGAAGACAGCTTCTAAGCTTGGAAGAGCACAGGTTCTTCTGAGAACAAACTATATCTAAGATGCCAATGGAGGCTATTCCTTGTTCTCTAAATATAGGGTTGACCTACCACCTAACCTATCCCTTCCACATCTGGGACACATTTCTTCAAAAGCTAGAGGTATAAGAGAGAGTGCATGATTGAGTGTCTTCAAATGGTTAGGAATGACTGAAACATGGCTGTGAGGGAGAGAGGAAAGAGGGTGAGATCAGGCAGAACATTGCATAATTTAGTCCCAGGAAGGTAAGGTTGCAACAGAGCATTCTAAGCAGCAGAGTAAAAGGATCAGAATTATATTCTAAAAAAGTAACTCTGATGGTGTGTGTAGACATTTGACTAAATTAGAACCATATGCAGAAGACCCTTTGGGTGACTATGTTAATCCAGTATGAAAAGATAAGTGCCTGATTTAGGATACTGTCAGTGAGCACTTACTTTCAGCCCTATAGAAATGTAATTTCCTGAAATGTCCTGCTTTCCATCACATTCTTGTTCCTACCATCATACTCACATATTTTTTAGAAATAGCATTCTGCTTTCCTTTCTTCTGGATTGATTGTGATTTTCTTTTTCTTTTTCTTTTTCTCTTTCTTTCTTTTTTTCCTTTCAAATCTGCTACCATGTTTTTTTGTCTGAAAACATTTCATGCCCTCTCAAAAAACATTTTAAATCTCTTCAGTACCAAAGGGAATATGACAGTTCAGCCCCTCATGATTTTGCTGCAAGTGCATTCACAGGCTTATTTCTCATGGTGATGGAAACACAAGCTTCTGTTGTGCTCCAAAGTCATAATGGCAAAAATTGAGTGTTCTCAAAATTGCTCATGAAAACAAATTATATCACATAGAAAGTGAGGAATATATGATTTTGTTTATGATAATTTTTATGCAAAATAAAGTTTGAGAACTACTGAACTAGAAAAAAACAAAATTGTTCTTAGGTAGATACCATTCTGCTTTTAAGATAACTGTAAATATATAAAAAGTAAAGGGAGAATGGGTAGAGAATTCTGATTTCCCTGCTTATTTACAGGGTTTATTCCACTTTTCTTAAATATTAAAGGTCTCTAACTTCAAGTGATGGTAACAAATGTGTTGTTTATGTCAGGATTCAAGGAGATGGTATGTTTTACTCTCCTAATCCAGGGCCAGACACTCACATAGTAAGTACTTTCATCTGAGTTACTAGCAGATTTCTTTGCTGGGTTTATATCTGAATTTGCTTGAGCTCTCCATTGCATGCAGTTCTCTAAATGGTGAAGGAAACGTGGCTCTAGGTTTTTGTCCTTCCAAGTTGTCTTTCTGGGGCAGCCTTACTGAGCAGTAGGCTCTAAGTTGTGCTGATACTGGACTCTGAGGTCATGCAAGTTAAATGGGGCATTGATCTCTCATTTACTCCTTTCAAACCTGTACCTGCAAGGTTGCCTCCTTCCTGTTGTGTGCTGTGGTCTCAGACATGCTTTCCAAGCCCCATTTACTACAACCCTTCTCCTCACAAAATTCCCTCCTTCTCTTCTAAAGACGCCTTTCTTCTCAAAGCAATGCTTTTCTTCCCAAAAAAAATCATTCCCTCCAAACTTCTTTAGTAAATATAAGAAATATAGTTCTGCCAATTAATAGACTACATTTTAATTTTTTAAATATTTTTTATTGAACTCTCCCTCAAAACTTTTTTTAAAGTTTCTAACCCATCCCTCAACTATATTGTAGCTCTGATGGTCTGCAAACAGCGGTGATCACTTATTATTAAAGGAAAGTGACAAGTTAAGGAATTCACCCAGGAAATCTCAGACCTGCCATACCAAATTAATGTTTTCAAAATACTGTGTTAAATAATTTTTAGCACATCTGAAAAATACTTGTTGAAATGGGATAAAATAATATCAAAGATAAAATTAAAACCAATTTCCATTTTCCTAATTGCCAGGAAAGCTTTTCTGCTTCATAAGAGTTGTAGGATTTCCAGGTAAGACTTTTCTTCATAATGTTTTAAATTTCCAGAAGGAAAAATTCACAGGCTTCTTCTTCTCATTTCCATATATAGTTGTACTGCAATTGCTTATGAATATAGCAAGGCAGTAATTATTTTAAGCTCAAGAAGTATAATAATTAAAGGGCTCATATTTTTCTTAAGTACCTAAACTTAAATTATATCTGATTTGCAAGCAATAAAATGTAAAGGAAATAATGTAGAATACAAATGAATGACGTATTATAAAATATAGACATGTTGGGCTTAATTTATGTTTATAATTCAGATAACAATATGATGATACATTCTATAGTCAGACTTTCTTTCTTTCTTTCTTTCTTTCTTTCTTTCTTTCTTTCTTTCTTTCTTTCTTTCTTTCTTTCTTTCTCTTTCCTTCCTTCCTTCCTTCCTTCCTTCCTTCCTTCCTTCCTTCCTTCCTTCCTTCTTTTTTAGTTTTTGGGTAAATCCTGTACTGTTCTTCACACTTCTGAAATAAGAAATGGAGTAATTTTGTATTTATCTGATTGTTTTTAATCTTTGCCATTTGAAATAGTTAAAAATGTGGTCCTTACGGGATTTTTTTAAAAGATTTTATTTATTTATTGGACAGAGAGAGACACAGAGGGAGTGGGAGAGGGAGAAGTAGGCTTCCTGCTGAGCAGGGAGCCCGATGAGGGGCTCGATCCCAGGACCCTGGGATCATGACCTGAACCTAAGGCAGACGCTTAACTACCTAGCCACCCAGGCGCCCCCAGGATTTGTTTTTGAACTTTGTATCCAGGTAGAGAGCAATTCAAAACCTAATTTACTTATGAAAACAACTGTTGATGCCATTCAGCAGTGACTTGAGAGCCTCCATGCTGTCTATGTGCAATTGGCCCTTTATTTATATATTTATTTGTTTATTTGTGTATTATTTAGATAAATGAATCCCCATTTAAAAGTATATTAATTGGCATGTTTATAGAAATTACCTTTTCACTAAAAATAGAAGTAATAAAACTTCTTGCTTGACACTTTTTTTTTACTTCATGAAAGAATTAGAATTTGTAGTACGTTTGACTCATTCTTTTTTTATTAATGTTTTTATTTATTTATTTTTATTTAAATTCAGTGAACATACAATGTATTTTTGGTTTCAGAATTAGAGGTCAGTGATTCATCAGTCTTATATAATACTGAGTGCTCATTTCATCATGCACCCTCCTTAATGTACATCACCCAGTTGCCCCATCCTCCCACCCCTCTCACCTCAAGGAACCCTCAATTTGTTTCCTATGCTTAACAGTCTCTTATGGTTTGTCTCCCTCTCTGATTTTGTCTTGTTTAATTTTTTCCTCTCTTCCCCTACAACCCTCTGTTTTGTTTCTTAAATCTGACATATCAGTGAGATCATATGATAATTTTCTTTCTCTGACTGACTTATTTCACTTAGCATAACACCCTCTAGTTCCATCCACATCGTTGCAAATGGCAAAATTTCATTTTTTGATGGATGAGTAGTATTCCATTATCTATCTATCATCTATCTATCTATCTATCTATCTATCTATCTATCTATCTATCTATCATCTATCTATCTATAATATATATATCTCACATCTTCTTTATCCATTCAACTGTCAATGGACATCTGGGCTCTTTCCATAATTTAACTATTGTGGACATTGCTGGTATGAATATCTGGTGCGGTGCCCCTTTGGATCACTACATTTATATCTTTGGGCTAAAGATATAAATTGAGTTACTGCTATACTGTTTTCAGAGCGGCTGCACCAGCTTGCATTCCCACCAAAAGTGGAAGAGGGTTTCCCTTTCTTCTCATCCTCACCAACATCTGTCATTTCCTGAGTGGTTAATTTAAGCCATTCTGACTGGTGTAAGGTGGCATCTCATTGTGGTTTTGATTTGTGTTTTTCTGATGCCCAGTGGTGTGGAGCATTTTTTCATGTGTTTTTTGGCCATTTGCATATATTCTTTGGATAAATGTTTTTCATGTCTTCTGCCTATTTCTTGACTGCATTATTTGTTTTTTGGATGTTGAGATGAATAAGTTCTTTATAGATCTTGAATACTAACCCTTTATCTGATAAGACATTTTCAAATATCTTCTCCTATTCTGGTGGTTGTCTTTTGGTTTTCTTGACTGTTTCATTTGTTGTGCAGAAACTTTTTATCTTGATGAAGTCCCAATAGCTCATTTTTGCTTTCATTTCACTTGCCTTTGGAGATGGGTCTAGCAAGAGGCTGCTGTGGCAGTGGTTGAAGAGATTGCTGACTGTATTCTCCTCTAGGATTTTGATGGATTCCTGTCTCACATTGAGGTCTTCCATCCATTTTGAGTTTATCTTTGTGTATGGTGTAAGAGAATGGTCTTGTTTCATTCTTCTGCATGTGACTGTCCAATTTTCCCAGCCCCATTTATTGAAGAGATTTTTCCCCCCCCATTGGCTATTCTTTCTTGCTTTGTCAAAGATTAGTTGACCATAGACTTGAAGGTCCATTTCTGGCTTCTGTTCCATTGGTCTATGTGTCTGTTTTTGTGCCAGTACCAGGCTGTCTTGATGATTACAGCTTTGTAATAGAGATTTAAGTCCGGGATTGTGATGCTAACAGTTTTGGTTTTCTTTTTCAACATTGTTTTAGCTATTCAGGGTCTTTTCTGTTTCCATACAAATTTTATGATTGTTTGTTCCAGCTCCATGAAAAAAGTTGATGTTATTTTTATAGGTATCGCACTGAATGTATAGATTGTTCCAGGGAGCATAGCTATTTTAACATTTGTTCTTCCAGTCCATGTGCATGGAATGTTTTTCCATTTCTCTATGTCTTCCTCAATTTCTTTCATGAGTGTTCTACTGTTAGTTCTGAGGAAAGATCCTTTGCCTTTTTGGTTAGGTTTATTCTTAGGTATCTTATGGTTTTGGGTACAATTGTAAATGGGATCAACTCCTTAATTTCTCTTTCTTCCATTTCATTGTTAGTTTATAGGAATGCCACTGATTTCTGTGCATTTTATGTCCTGCCATGTTGCTGACTACCTGTATGAGTTCTAGCAATTTGGGGGTGAAGTTTTTGGGTTTTCCACATAGAGTATCATGTCATCTGCAAAGAGTGAGAGTTTCATTTCTTCTTTCCCTATTTGGATGCCTTTTATTTCATTTTGTTGTCTGATTGCTGAGATTAGTACTTCTAATACTATGTTGAACAACAGTGGTAGGAGTCGACATCCCTGCTGTGTTCCTGATCTTAGGGATAAAGCTCTCAGTTTTCTCCCATTGAGAATGATATTCGTTGTGGGCTTTTCATATATGCCTCTCATGATATTGAGGTATGTTCCCTCTATCCTTATACAGTGAAGAGTTTTAAGAAAGAATGCTGTACTTTGTCAGTTGCTTTTTCTGCAACTATTGAGAGGATCATATGGTACTTGTTCTTTCTTTTATTTATGTAGTGTATCACCTTGATTGATTTGTGAATGTTAAACCATCTTGCAGCCCAGGAATAAATCCCACTTTGTCATGATGAATAATCCTTTAAAGTACTGTTGGATCCTACTGGCTAGTATCTTGGTGAGAATTTTTGCATCCATGTTCATCAGGGATATTGATATGTTATTTTAAAATAAGAGAAGTATTCATTGTCATATTACTATTGATAATGCACAAGTGAGTTCACTTTCAGTAGAAATCACGAATAAAATTGTAAAGTAATAATAAAGGTTAATTATTATAGATAGGGTTTCTTTTCTGTTGACAAACACGACAGTTCTGAAGTTTTATTTGGATAGATTTGGTAATAACCAAGAAATTCTAGCTCCTGAACTTGTCTTCATATAAGTAGGTTCTACAGGGATAAAGCCCTGTTTATACCCAAAACAATTCTATTTTCTTTCTTTAAAGGTTTAGGAATGATAACTCTTTCAAAATTAATAAATAGTATTCTAACTTATATTTTTAAATAATAAATTAAATTATATGTGTTAAAAACAAAATTCAACTGAATAAATTTTAAAGATCTTACTGGTTTTATTCAATGACTCATAAACTGTGGAGCATCCAATCTAGCAGAGAGAAAGGAGCCCAGAGGAGATGTAGATAATGAGTCTCTTATAGGCAGAAAGGAGTGGAAACAAGAAAGTTATACTAGGTGAAAGTGTGTATTGGTTATGGCAAGGTAACTTTCCTCTAGGGGGTACCAGAGGTCTATCAGGCAGATTTGTTTAATTACTGCTGATCAGGCAACTTCTTTTTTTTTTTTTTTTAATAATGATTTTTTATTATATTATGTTAGTCACCATACAGTACATCCCCGGTTTTCGATGTAAGGCTCGATGATTCATTAGTTGTGTATAACACCCAGTGCACCATGCAATATGTGCCCTCCTTACTACCCATCACCGGTCTATCCCATTCCCCCACCCCCCTCCCCTCTGTAGCCCTCAGTTTGTTTCTCATAGTCCATAGTCTCTCATGTTTCATTCCCCCTTCTGATTACCCCCCCTTTCTTTATCCCTTTCTTCCCCTACTGATCATTCTAGTTCTTATGTTCCATAGATGAGAGAAATCATATGATAGTTGTCTTTCTCTGCTTGACTTATTTCACTAAGCATTATCTCCTCCATTGCCGTCCATGTTGTAGCAAATGTTGAGAACTCATTCTTTCTGATTGCTGAGTAATATTCCATTGTATATATGGACCACAACTTCTTAATCCAGTCATCTGTTGCAGGGCATCTCGGCTCCTTCCACGATTTAGCTATTGTGGACATTGCTGCTATGAACATTGGGGTGCATATGGCCCTTCTCTTCACTACGTCTGTATCTTTGGGGTAAACACCCAGTAGTGCAATGGCTGGATCATAGGGTAGCTCAATTTTTAACTTTTTAAGGGACCTCCACACGGTTTTCCAGAGTGGCTGTACCAACTTGCATTCCCACCAACAATGTAGGAGGGATCCCCTTTCTCCACATCCTCTCCAACAATTGTTGTTTCTTGCCTTGTCTATTTTTGCCATTCTAACTGGCGTAAGGTGGTATCTCAGTGTGGTTTTGATTTGAATTTCCTTGATGGCTAATGATTTTGAACATTTTTTCATGTGTCTGTTAGCCATTTGTATGTCTTCATTGGAAAAGTGTCTGTTCATATCTTCTGCCCATTTTTTGATTTGTTTATTTGTTTCTCGTGTATTGAGTTTGAGAAGTTCTTTGTAGATCTTGGATACCAGTCCTTTATCTGTAGTGTCATTTGCAAATCTCTGATCAGGCAACTTCTGACTAACTGGTTTAAGATTCCGTTTCTGGCACAACCAAAACTGTAATTAAGTCTCAATTTGGTGACATGGAGCTTAGCATAAGTGACTCCATTTTGAGCCTGTTGTCTTGTATTTAACATATGTAATAAATAAAACAGATGTATTTATTCATGTGTATGCGTATGTATGCATTATGCCTCTCAGTACTCAGGTAATGCCATATTACTAATTCGATTTTACACATTCATATGCTATTGACCAGACTAAAATACACTTTGTCATATTTGATTCTTATAGCAATGTATCAAGTTGGATTACCCCCCCCCCCAGTGAAAAGTGTGGAAACTGAGGACCAGGGACTTACTAGCCAGACATCACATACCTGATTTTGGAATCCATGCTACATCCATTACTCCACTGTGAAAAAACACTGGAAAACCTAGGGTGACATTCAGAATATTATGGTAACTCACTTAGGTAGTGTCCCACATCTAATCATAGCTCCGTGTGTGTGTGTGTATGAAAGAGGGAGAGAGGAAGAGAAAGAGAGAGAGATGTTTAATGTCCTCAGGATCTAAAATTTGCTATATTTTCACTTTGATCTTCAGGACATGGGTTGCAAAGAACAGAAATGCACCTGCATTAGTCTAAACAGAAAAATAATTTGTTAAAAGGGTAAAAAGGAACTCATAGAAAAGAAAGGGAGTCACGTTTGAGGAACTGGACACATGGAGTAGAACAAGAAAACGAGGTGCCTGGCCTCTGCTTCCTGCTTATATCCTACATGCTGGTTCTCTTTCCCTTCTTCCCTCCCTCTCTCCCTTCTCTCTCCCTCCCTCCTTCTCCCTCATCATGTATCTTAACTTTTTCTCTCTGCCTCCACCTTCCTCCCAGTTAGCTTGCTTCTTTCCATGCACAGGAAATAATATGGCTGCTTTCTCCCAGTTATACAGCTCAATTTAAATAAAATTTTCACACTCACCAGTTGCTCTCTTTTAGTCTCAATTACAAATTCCTTGGAGGAGAGAATTTGTTTGGATCAGGTAGAATCAAGCATACACCCTTGGTTCAGTCAACTTCGTCAAATAGCACAACCATGACCTGAGTCCAACCACAGTGAAGGGGAGGTAGGACACTATCACAGAGCAGACACCCCTCAGCATCTTAGCAATTCTTACTGCTTTGTTTTTATTACTATCACACGTGTCAATTGTGAAATTTCAAACAGTACATGAGTTGATATGAAAAATGAATGTGCCTTCCATGTTCGAACATTGGTCCTACGTAGAGGAATAAAGCCCAAGCCACATAGTGTCTGTGCCCATGCTTGGGTGCCCAGCATGATCCTGGGCCTCTGGGCCTGACAGCACACAGTTCTGCACTTTGGTTTTTATGTACTGTATAAAATCCAATGTACTCCAGAAATCTTTTCATAGCAATAGATATAACAGAATTTCAGGTTGTTGGGGCGCCTGGGTGGCACAGCGGTTAAGCGTCTGCCTTCGGCTCAGGGCGTGATCCCGGCGTTATGGGATCGAGCCCCACATCAGGCTCCTCTGCTGGGAGCCTGCTTCTTCCTCTCCCACTCCCCCTGCTTGTGTTCCCTCTCTCGCTGGCTGTCTCTATCTCTGTCGAATAAATAAATAAAATCTTTAAAAAAAAAAAAAGAATTTCAGGTTGTTAAAGATTTTATTTATTTATGTGAATGAGAGAGAGAAAGAGAAAGAGAGCACAGTGGCGGGGAGGGGCAGAGGGAGAGGGAGAAGCGGGCTGCAGGGAGCTCAACACAGGGCTCCATCCCAGTACTCTGGATTCATGACCTGAGTCGAAGGCAGATGCTTAACAAACTGAGCCACCCAGGTGCCCTTGTAGAATTCAATTCTGTGAGCATACACAATTTACTTATCCAGTTCCTTACTGAGGGACACAAAAGGTGGATTTTTTTTCCCTTTCATTGTTTTCATCATTTATTTATTTTGCTCCATACATGTGATTACATCAGTCTTACAAATTCCTGAACTTGGAATTGCTGGATCAAAGAGCTATGCATGCAACTATTTTATGGGTATTGTCAAATTTTCCTCCAAAATGGTGACACATGTACATGAGCAAGTGTATTCTTTCTACCTTAATACTGTGTAATATTAATGTACAGCATTGCTAACTTGATAGATTACAAATTTTGATATGTTTTTTAAAATGTGAATGTCCTTAATGAGGAATGAACTTTAACCTATTTCACTTTTAACATTGTTATACTTCTGTTTGTGAGGATTAAATAATTTAATATTTGCTTAGCACATAGCATATAATAAATACTATAGCTATCATAAAGACATAATAAACACATTGTAATTTAGCAGAAATTATTTTTAATTGATATTCTTTATGTGATACAGAGGTTTATTCTTACATCTTGTATGGACAAATTTATCAAAATTTTCTTTTATGACCTCTGAATTTTGTAGTTTTCTTAGAAAAGATTACCAATAAAGTCAAAGCTTATATTCAAACTACTTGATATTATAATCATTTCAAGTGTTATAGACTGTATACATTAATATTTAAAATTCCCAAATTAAAATGAGTTTCCACGGAGCCCAGTAAAATGTTCAGTTCTTTTAAGAGAGAAATCAGAATTAAAACTAGTAGTCTCTCTATAGAAAACTAGTTAATTAAATAAAACAAACCCTCTCATCTTCTTAAAAGTTAGAAGAATGTTTTTTAAGGAATTATTTGGAAGATCTTAGTTTCTTTAAATATTTAAATAGCCTATTTAAATGTTTGAATATTTGGTCTAATACCCTTTCTTTCTTTTTTCTTTCTCTTTCCATTTATCTTTACTAAGCAGAGACATCAGAGAGAAAAACAACTATTTTTGCTGATAATTTTTTACCATGTGAAAGATATTTTCAATGTATAAAGAATATTTAAGATTTCCCTTTTACTTTCTCAGACTCATTTCTCCTCAATTTAATAAAAGGTTCAAGTATTGATTTTTTTTTTTGAAATTGAACATTTCAAAGGATATGGCTATATACACCTTAGAAGTTTAAAAGTAGATGTTGAAACAGAGACTTAAACATGTTTTATGAAATGTATATATTCAAATAAAAGAGCTTATACTGATATTGGACACATTACAATATGTCACAACTTGCCAAAACTAAGTAATCATTCATTTTACAAATTATCTGGAATTATATAACTTAATACAAGATGATTTAAACATATATAAAATCTCTTTTGGATGATTTAGGCATATTTTATATCTCCCAGGGGACATTTAATCATTTTATTTATTTAAAACTTGGTGGCTTTTTGTCTCTTCTGTTTTGAATAAATGTTTTGCATTTGGAAAATTTTTTGTTTTTAAGAAATTTTTAATAAAACACCTTATATTTTCAGGAAACAAAGCCAAAAAAAATAAATGAGTTTTTTCTTTAGCTACAAAGGCTAAAATAGAGCAATTTTTTGCTTAAATATTCCATAGAGGTTCTTTTCTCTTTTCTTTTTTCCTAATGAAAAGATTACAGGTAACAAACATTATAAATATTGGGGGAAATAAATTCTTTTAAAATTTTCCCTTCTTGTAGTAAGAAATTTGAGTGATATAGTTCTTCAGACAAATGATTATAAGTACAAAATAAAAAGTCAGTGGAGGACGAGCCAAACATGATACATAATAAATACCCAACTCCACACTGCCTCTCACAGCATGGTGTAAGAACCACCCAGGGTGTTAAAATGCATTTCCTGGCTCCCTTTCAGCATGTAGGCAGAATCTTATCCTAGAGTGTGAGTGTGCATTTTACACAAGCACCCACTTGTGGTTATGTTTTGCATATCTTTAATAATGTGTACAATGAGTATGGCATTGAACATGTTTAATTTATGAATAATTTTATATATACTGGGAGTATACGATCAACATATTTCAGAATTCAGTTTGGAGATCAGTGCTCTGAAAGATTGTTTTTGTGTAATTCCAGATGTAATTACTGGAGATTTGGATTGAAATTATCCAGATAATTACTTTAAAGTAACACCTCATTTTGTATATATGGCCTAAATGTTAGCAGTAAAAGTTGAATTCTGTTTCATCCTGATACTAAAGTAATAAAATCACTCACCATACATTGCCCTCTGGCTAACTTACAATTTTCTTTGAAGTTTTAGTGTAATAGTATAACTACTGCTTTCAAAGAGCAAATTTTCTCAAGATACTGAATTTCCTTTTCAATGGAACCTGGATATCTGTGTGGTAGCTTTGTAACGGTGCAGCAGCTGTCCATGGGAGTTACTGGTGATGACTTGGGTTCATGATTTACAAATTGTTTTCAGTGACAGTCTATAAGGGATTCAGGCTTCTCCTCTCTCAAGAAGAAATGTAATAATCTAAGGTAATCACTGAAGTGACAACACACTCAGAAACGTTGTCCACTAGGAAATGTTCACAATGCTATAAAATTTAGGGACAGACAGACATATCTTGTAAAACTGTTGTGTTTCTGGGTGTGACCACAGCAATCATGTCTTTGTTGAATGTAACTTTAAAGCCAGATGGATATAAACTCCCCTCAATCCTGTCATTACAGAGGTCCCATGGGCTCCAGAACTCCCCACTCTGCATGCACCAGGACCCTTTTTCCTGTCTTTATCCTTCCGGGTTTTGTGGTTTGGGTGCTGACTGGTATCTTCAGCTCCTGTGATTACACTCGGCAGAGCATCACTACTTTGCAACCAGCATATGTAGAATCCCTTTCATACTTTAGATTGGATTTCTGCAGCAGTAGGCAGCCTAGCTCAGCAGAAGGCCTGGAGACCTGTGATAGCTTTTTCCAGGGCCGTGCTGCTAAATGTTGAGCTACCGGCTTTCAGAAAAGAAAGAGCCCTGATATGTGGTGTTTGCTGTTTCTGTGGTGTAAATATTCCCACCAAGGCCGGTTCAGGCTGCAGGCACTCACCAAGGCTGAGCTGGGAGGAGATGGTGCAGGAGTTGGGGGCACATAGCTGCTCAGTACTGCAAGCTGGGTGCCCTCCTCTGGGCCAGGATTATGGGGTGGTGATTTTCTCGTTCCTTTCTGTCATCAGCGCCTCTCGCCCCAAGTTCAGGAACAATATTCAAAATGTTCGCCAGCTCCCACGTATCTGTACTGTTCAGATTGGTCGTTGGCCTTAACACCTGAACCAAGAACCCAGCTGACCCTCATTCACTGCAAGTTCTCTGACAAGACCGCTCTGGTCAGAGTTCTTGGTGTCTCATGCAACCATCCAGAGCAGTTTTATGCATATAAAAACACTAATAATATATAGTCTTCCTCCAATTACTTTAAACAAGTGATGAGATACCATACACCCTCTAGAAAACTTGGCTTTTTTCCACTCTACGTATTTCGAATGCCTTCCATATTACTAAGTAGAGATGTTCTTCTTTTTAACAGCTACATGATAATTTTACTATTATGTGGCTTGATCACAATTTGTTTACACAGTGCCTTATTCATGGACACAGAATAATTTTTAATTTTCTGCTTATTTAAAATGCTGAAAGAATAAATTTGTAAGTATGTCAATTTTTATTCTTGCACATATATGTGGGTTAAGTACAGAGAAGTAGGATTACTGGGACAGAGGAATATGTATTTGCAATTAATATATAGTGCCAGATTTCCTTCCACAGGGGTTATACAAATATCCAGCCCACCAACAACGCTCAAAAGTGCCTTCAACAGAATACATCATCAAACTTCAGACACTCCAAATCTGATGGGCAAGAGACAGTATTTTGAGGTAGTTTAAACAGAATTTCCCTATTGTGATTGAGCTGGAAATCCTTCAGTGTAAGACACATTTGTATTTTTTGGTTTTTGAATTCTTTGTTTCATCTCCCTTTCCTTTTTTTTCCCCTCATTGACTTGTTGGTCTTTTCTGTAATAAAGCATATATCAAGGACATTAGTGTTTTGTGATTGAATTGCAAATGTACTTTTCCCAGTTTATCAAGTATCTTTTGATTTTTCTTTGGTGTCTTATACCATGCAAAAATTTTTATTTGATTTAGTAGAATTTATTAATTTTTTTTTTTTCAGTTATGGCTTGTAGATTGTGAGGCAGGGTTAGAAAAACCTTTTCTACTCTGAGATTATAAATTATTTTCTTTTTACAGAATCATTACCATCTTACACCTATACATTTCTCTCCAGAACATATTCATTTGGTTTGCAACTGATCAGTTCTGTAAAATTGACTGGGCATTTAGATATATTGTATGGCATTGCCTTCCGTTTGTTAAAGCCTGGGAGAAGAAAAAACTATAAATCACGAATTCAAATTGTAAATATAGTAGGCAGCATATAAAGAATATGGCAATAGATAATTTTAATGTTAGTAATAATTAGATTTATGGCTAGCATTTATTGAGTGCTTATCCAATAAATTGAGTAATTTATCAAATAATTTATTGAATACTTAGTGCCCTAAATGCTTTACATGCTTTATCTAATGAAATTCTTAAACAACCTTATTGGTATTCCTCTTTACAAATGAGAAGACTGAGGTGTAGATAGGCTAAGCACTTGCCAAGGTCATAAGCTTCTAAGCAGTAGGCCTTGGTTTCTGAGCTGGCCCTTTGACCCTGCTCCCACTGCCTCCAGGAAGAGTGAAACTTCATCCCTGTTAGGTCTCTGGGGACTCCTAATAAAGGCAAAATGTGCTCTGTCCCTGAAGACAGTTGTCTACAGGTCCTGGGATGATGGTGAATGGCCCTACTCATTGTAGGGAAAAGGTAGAAAATGATAGATAGTTTGTGGGGGGCATTTGATCTTTGGACAATTGTAGAGGAGCTTAAGCATTTTCAACATTGGACAATGATAGTGTTTTTGGACAGTGTTTTAAGCTTATGTCAACTGGCTTGCCTACTCCCAACATGCTGGGTATCTGCAGAGTATTTGGGAACATGGAATAAGAGTCCTTATTTTCTTTCTTTTTTTTTCCTATAAATAATCGTATCCTGGGGATTCAACATTTGATGGAACAGTAGTTTCATTTCTACAAAAACAAGACAAAAAGAGTTTGATAGAACAAAACAGAACAAATGCTAAGTGTACATTGGTTTATTGTAATAACAAAAGCAAAAATCCCAAAACCTATGAAGCTAATTATATCTAATACCAAAATGAGTCAAGTCAGATAAAAGGTGAGATTAGGAGCAGGGCCACCTTCCTCTACGTGTCAGGCTGATCTCCATGCAGGACCATTGGGCACCTTCACTGTCTCTGCCAGAAGTTTCTAAAAGAATACTGTAGGTTCTATAAATGAGATCACAAAACATTCTTAAATATTTGAAACATAGTTTATATATGGAGTTTTATTTCACTGTGTATGTAACTAGACCAATCAGCAGTAAATTTTAAATATAATAAACAAGAACTATCACATTTTTCTGTTAATTCTACTAGTGTCACATTGCCAAGTTTCCGTATACAATGATAAGTACATATGAATTCATGTCCAACAATCTCAATTATAAATGGGAACATATTGTATGTTTATTAGATATAAAATTTAAAAAATATTACAGAGGTTTCATAATCATAAAAATAATTAAATTAGGAGAAACAGAAAGAAAAAATAAACCTTATGTGACAGAATAAATTAAACATGGGAGCAAAAACTCAGATTCAGATGGCATCTTTGATTACATTAGTACATGATTTTTGGTTTCAGAACCTAGGGTCTTCTTTTTTGTTTTTATTTTACTTCCAGTTAGTTAACATACAGTGTAATATTAGTTTCACGTACACAATATAGTGATTCAACACTTCCATGTATCAGCCTGTGCTTCTCATGACAAGTGCACGCCTTAATCTTCATCACCTATTTCACCCATCCCCCACCCATCTTTCCTCTGGTATAGTATACACACACACATATATACACATACATCTATTCTTTATCCATTCATCAGTCAGTGAGCACTTGGGCTGCTTCCTTATCTTGCCTACTGTAAATAATGCTGCTATAAACATAGAGGTGCATGCATACTTTTGAATTAATGTTCTTGTATTTTTTTGGGTAAATATCCAGTAGTGGAATTGCTGGATAGTACGGTAGTTCTATTTTTAACCTTTTGAGGAAACTTCATACTGTTTTCCACAGTTGCTGTACCAGTTTGCATTCCCAACAAAGTGTATGAGGGTTCCTTTTTCTCCACAACCTGACCAACACCTGCCCTTTCTTGTGTTGTTGATTTTAACCATTCTGACAGGTATGAAGTGATATCTCGTTGTGGTTTTGATTTGCATTTCCCTGATGATAACTAATGATGAGCATCTTTTGATGTGTCCGTAGGCCATCTGGATATCTTCTTTGGAGAAATGTCTGTTCATGTGTTCTGCTCATTTTTTAATTGGATTATTTTTTGGGGGGTGTTGAGCTGTATAAGTTCCTCTACGTGTCAGGCTGATCTCGGATATATTTCGGATAATAACCCTTTATCAGATACGTCATTTGCAAATATCTTCTCCCATTCAGTAGGTTGTCTTTTAGTTTTGTTGATTGTTTCCTTCACTGGGAAGAAGCTTTCTATTTTGATGTAGTTGCAATAGTTTGTTTTTGCTTTTGTTTCCCTTGCCTCAGGGGATGTATCTAGAAAGAAGTTGTGTTGAGAATGTTTACATCTATGTTCATCAGGAATATTAGCTGGTAGTTCTCTTTTTTAGTGGTGTCTTTATATGGTTTCAGTATCAGGGTAATACTGGCCTCATAGAATGAATTTGGAAGTTTTCCTTCTTTTTCTATTTTTTAAAATAATTCAAGAAGAATGGGTATTAATTCCTTTTTAAAAGTTTGGTAGAATTTATCTGTAAAGCCATCTGGTCCTGCACTTTTATTTGTTGGGAGATTTTTTTTTTTTAATTACTGACTCAATTTATTTGCTGGTTATCAGCTTGTTCAAATTTTCTATTTCTTCTTTTTCAGTGTTGGTAGTTTATATATTTCTAGGAATTTATCCATTCCTTCTAGGTTGTCCAATTTGTTGGCATATTGTTTCTCATAATATTCTCTTATGATTGTATTTCTATGGTACTAGCTTTATTTCTTCTCTCTTGTTTGCAACTTCATTTGAGTCCTTTCTCTTTTTTTCTTGGTAAGTCTGGCTAGAAGTTTATCAATTTTATTGACTTTTTCAAAGAATCAGCTCCTGGTTTCATTGTTCTATTGCTTTTTTTTTTTTTAGTTTCTGTATCATTTTTTTCTGCTCTATTCTTCATTATTTCCTTCCTTCTGCTGGTTTTAGGCTTTGTTTATTGTTCTTTTTTTAGGTCCTTTAGGTGCAAGGTTAAGTTGTTTATTTGAGATTTTTCTTGTTTCTTGAAGTAGGTCTGTACTGTTATAAACAGTTTTTGCTTCATCGCAGAGATTTTGGACCACTGGTTTTCATTTTTTCCATGTACTTTTTTATTTCTTCTTTATTTCCTGATTGACCCATGCATTGTTTAGTAGCATGTTATTTACCCTCCATGTATTTGTGGTCTCTCCAAATTTTTTCTTGTGGTTCACTTCCTGTGTCATAGCCATGTGGTCAGAAAAGATGCATGGTATGACTTCAATCTTCTTTTTTTGTTGAGGCAGGTTTTGTGGACTAATATGTGATCTATTCTGGATAATGTTCAGTGTGCAATCAAGAAGAATGTATATTCTGCTGTTTTAAGATAGAATGTTCTGAGTATAACTGTTAAATACATCTGTTCTAGTGAATCATTCAAAGTCATTGCTTCCTTGTTGATGTTCTGTTTAGTGGATCTGTCCATTGATGTGCATGCAATGTGAAAGTCTCCTACTATTATTGTATTATTATTGATTGGTTCCTTTATGCTTGTTATTGACAGTTTTATGTATTTGAAAGGTGGTCCCAAGCTGGGTGTATAAATATTGTTATATCTTCTTGTTGGATTGTCCTCTTTATTATTATATAGCATCCTTCTTTGTCTCTTATTACAACCTTTGTTTTAAAGTCTAGTTTGTCTGATATAAGTATTGCTACTCTGGCTTTCTTTTGACATCCATTTGCATGATAGATGTTTCTCCATCCCCTTCTCACTTTCAATCTGCAAGTGGCTGTAGGTTTAAAATGAGTCTCTTGTAGGTAACGTAGATGTGTTTTGTTTTATCCATTCTGTCATCCTATGTCTTTTGATTGGAGCTTTGAGTCCATTTACATTCAAAGTAATCATTGATAAATGTATTTATTACCATTTGATTACTTGTTTTTTGGTTGTTTCTGTAGATTTTCTCTGATCCTTTCTTGTCTTTCTCTCTTTCATGTTTTCCTGTTTTTCTTTAGTGATATGTTTGGATTTCTTTTTTTTTTTTAATTTTATTTTTTGCATGTCTCTTTGTGGTTTTTGATATACAGTTATCATTAGGTTTGTATATAACCTCTTCTGCATATAGCAGTCTATATTAAGTTGATGGTAGTTAAGTTTGAACCCATTTTTTTCTCCTCTCCTCCCCACATTGTAGGTGTATGTTATTATATCTTATATCCCTTTTTTCCTTGACTGATTTTTTTTACAGAAATATTCATTTTTACTGCTTTTGTGTTTCCTATCTTTTTACTGTCACTTTTGGTCTTTCCTTTCCATTTAGAGAGTTCCCTATGATATTTCTTACAGGGCTGCTTTAGTGGTCACAAACTCCTTTAGTTTTGCTTATCTGGGAAACTCTTTGTTTCCTTCTATTCTGAATGATAGCCTTGATGGATAGAGTATTCTTGGATGCAGATTTTTCCCATTCACCACTTTAAACATACGACAAACTATGCCCTTCTGGCTTGCAAAGTTTCTGTTGAAAAGTCTTTTGGTAGCTTTATGGGTTTTCCCTTGTAAGTTAATGACTTCTTTTTCTTGCTGCTTTTAAGATTTTTAATATGTTTTGATGTGGGTCTGCTTTTCTTGATTTTGATGGATATCTCTGTGCCTCCTGGATCTGGATGTCTATTTTCTTTCCCAGATCAGGGAAGTTTTCAGTTATTATTTCTTCATTATAAATTTTCTGCCCTCTTTTCCCTCTCTTTTTCTTCTGGAACTCCTATAATGCAAATGTTATTATGTTTAATGAAATCGCTGAGTTCCCTAAGTCTATTCTTGTTTTTTGTAATTGTTTTTCTCTCTTTTGTTCAGCTTGATTACTTTCCATTACTCTGGCCTCTAGGTCACTAATTCATTCCTCTGTTCCTTCCAGCCTGCTGTTCATTCCATCATGCATTGTTTCTTACTTCTTTTATTGAGCCCTTCATCTTTGCTATGTTATTCTTTACCTCTGGTTAACGGTCTCATTCATGTCTTCCACTCTTTTTTAAAGTCCAGTGAGTATCCTTATGATCAATGCTTTAAATTCCCTATCAAGGAGGTTACTTATATCTGTTTCACTTAGATCTCTGGCTATGGCCTTGTCCTGTTCTTCCATTTGGAATAAATTTCTCTGTCTCCTCATTTTGTCTACCTCTCTGTGTCTGCTTCTCTGTATTAAGAAAGTTAGTTGTGTCTTACATTTTTGTTAGTAGTGATTTTATGAAGAAGAGGTCCTGGGATGCCCTGCAGTGCAGGATCCCTTGTTCATCAGAACCTGGCACTTCAGGAGAGTATCCTATTTGTGTTGCTTCTGCCCTGTTCTTGTGTCTGAGTCAGTTTTCTGTTCAGTGCAGTTGTCTGCACTGACTCTGCCTGTTGTGGTCTGTGCTTGCTCTTAATCAGAACTTAGAGTCTTAAAATTAATCTACTCCCTTATTTTTAAATAACTAGATTTACCTTGCTTAAGTGTTTTAAGGGGTGATGTGTACAAAGAAAGGAAGTCTAAAGAAGGTTAGAGAAGACAGC
Organism: Ursus arctos; assembly: GCF_023065955.2. NCBI lineage: Eukaryota > Metazoa > Chordata > Mammalia > Carnivora > Ursidae > Ursus > Ursus arctos. The sequence continues at coordinate 9,236,801 of NW_026623078.1, forward strand.
CTCTGAAAACAAGTGTCATCAACAATTTTAAGAATCTTTCTCAATATCACTTTTATTTCCCTTCCTTGCAGATAAACCCTAATTTTTAAAAGAAAATTAAAATAACAAAATAAAGTTCTTAGCTTACAATAATGGAGGAATAAAATTGAGTAAATATTGCTAAAGGAGTATTTAGAATGGAGCCAGGAGGACATTGAAAATTTAGGGCTTGTGCACCTTGTCTCCTGCCTCAAATTCTCAGAATTGCTGAACTCAGCTAAAAGCCAAGGCATCTGCTGCAAGTTAGAATGGACAGAAATGGACTTTCTGCCCAGCCTAGCCCTAGCAACCAGTCATGTATAGATAGTGTAACTATAGCTGTCAGTACCAATCACATTTCATTCAAAACAACTTAAGAAAATTCCCTTTTTCCTCTTTAAAAGCTCTAGCCTCCTTTGTCTTTCTGGAGCATGCTTTTGATTTCAGTAGACTCTGTGTTTCCCAGATTGCAATACCTAAGACTCTAAATAAATGTACACATTTTATTTTGCAGCTTGCAGTCTTATCTTTTGTTGGCCTACACTCAGTTGAAGTTGACTAAAATACACTGAAACAGCACTGGACTGCTCTAAATTCATTTAAAGAGGCCAATAAAACCTCATTCTATGACTGAATACAAAGAAATGATTTATCCTGGGAAGTAAAATAAAATTGTTGGCAAAACTGATTTGGGATTAAAAACAACCAAACGTAATTCAGCCTTGAATAACTCTTCATAAAGCTCCATGGCTCTTTATGGACACTAAAGGCAAAGTACTGAAAAACAGCTCTTTATAACTAAGATACCTTTACTCTATTAATCTAAACACTATATACACTGGTGACTCTTTTGGCTTAAGGATAGGTATAAAGATAAAATTCTTCACCTGATATTCCATGCATGGACCAAGCTGGAGTTGCTGGCTAGTCACTCATATGGACAGCATTGAAGTTCAGTGAAGTTCATGGTGATTAATACGCAAGAATATTCAGTGGCCTATAACTAACACAACTTAAGTTGACTTTGGTAACTCTCTAGGTAGGTGACCCTGAGCAAGTCACTTGTATTTATACTTTAGTTTTATTGAGTTTAAAAGTTGCTAAATTTTGAACTCTTCTATGTCACATAGGATTTGAGAGTTAATAAAAATAAAAATATTAATTATTTTTAAAATAACTTGCTGAAAAATCAAAAAGCCCAAGTATTAGCAAGATACTAAGGCATTGGCTATCCTCTTGAAATTTATTCATTCAATAAACTCTTTTTTAAAAAAACTAATGAAGTTTTGAAAATTTACAAATAAGGTTTATAACAAATGGGTAAGGTGTAAATAATAATGAATCAATGGCCATATGTCCACCATCTGTTGCAGGACAGAACATCCTGGATTCTCTCTGTTACACTGTATGAAGTAACCATTAGATGAAATTTTGCCTGTCATTTTCTAAATTTTTCTATATAGTTTCAAAAGGCATTTAGTGTTTGTGTGCCTTTAGATGTAAGGTGTCATGCTACTTTAAAGGTAGGAGTATTGGTTAGAATTATGAATAACTTTTTAAAGCGTATTCTCTAAACAATACACTTCATTTCATAATGCAAATCTTTGAAGACTGGAGGCATCCTCATGGATCTTCCTCTACTTCATAAGGAAAGTCTTTTTTTCCCCCTAATTCATTGATTTTTAATGCTGTTTCTAGGAAAATAACCCAGCACAGCTGAGCAGATTTTGGCATTTCCTAAGAAGCTGTCTATCCCTTACTAGAATTTCTCTTTTTCTTTCACCTATATTTTACAAAAAATAAGTTATTGAGGTGTGTGATGTTGTGATTTATAATAAGACATATGTATTTGTTCTGTCCAGCTTCTGGCAAAGAGCTTTTAAAACCCTTAAAATTTCCTAAGTGAGGTGAGGGATAAAAACTATCTTTTGTTACATAGAAGAGGTGATTTTTGCAAAACAACTAGGTATGAGAGCAGGTTGCCAGGGGAGTGGCATTGAGATTAGAAGGTTGGAATTTTCAATTCCATACCCCTCCCACCTTCAGAGAGGAAAGAAAGGCTGGAGTTTGAATCAATTAACAATGGTCAATGATTTAATCAATTGTGCTATATAATGAAGCTTCCATAAAAACCCAGAAGAACAGGGTTGGAGAGTTTCCAGATGGTGAACATATGGAAATTCAGGGAGAGTGGTGCCTTCAGGTGGCATGGAAGCTCTGTCTGTGCCCCTTTCCACATATTTTCCCTTCTGTATCTCTTCCATCTGGCTGTTCCTGAGTTATACCCTTTTATAATAAAACAAATAATCTGGTAAATAAAATATTTCTCTGAGTTCTATGAGGTGCTCTAGCAGATTAATCAAACCCAAAAAGTGGAATGTTGGAACCTCTGATTTAAACCAGTGGGTCGGGGCATGTGTGACAACCTGGGCCTATGATTGGCATCTACACTGGGTGATAGGGCAGGGTTATAGGACTGAACCCCTTAATTGGTGGGATCTGATGTTATTTTGAGGTAATTTCAGAATTGAATTGAATCCTGGGACACCCAGCTGGTGTTTCAGAATTACTTGGTGTGTGGGGGGAAAAAACACATAGTATAATTGGTGTGAAAATTGTAGTTTGTGTAAGTGAAGTGGAATTTGCTACACTGTCCCTAGCTCACAGAAACATGTGCTTTGAGAAGAGAAAGGATGAAAGGGTCAAGGACGAGGAATCTTTGATTCCTGGGTTGTTATGTGGTCACCAGTGGTATGATACAGCAGCTGTGTTTTGTTAGTATGATTGGTTTTATGATGAATAGGATATTCATACCCTGAAATGCCTATTACCCAAGTTAGGGTAAGTGCTGTGATTAAGGCAGCCCCTTTTGCATGGGTACCCCATGTAACTTTACTGTTACAAAAATCTAACATTTCCAGAAGCCTAATGAAATTTGCTGTCTCAGCTTTCTCACATGGGTCTTACTGATACCAAGAACATTAAATTAATTAACAAGAAAATGAGAAGAGATAAAGGGGAGAGTCAAGAGACTTACTGTACAGGGTGGAAGTCCTTAGGTACCTGTTGAGAAATGGGATGAATAAAGTAGACATCAGTGGAGCTGTGTTGATATAGCGCTATTAAAGGTTGGGAGGACTGAAGGACCCCATTTTTGTTCCCTGGCATTAAAGAGTCCTGAGTAATTTGTGCTATTTATCCTAGTTTGGAGGAATTCACACGTCGGCACAGATTCCAATGAGAAACCTGAACAGAAATCAACTGCCATGATGGTTAAGCCAATTAATCAAGGTAAAGACCTATGTAAAGGCCCAAGGCTGTATGTGCATGTGTGGATAGAATGGCTGGGGTGGGGAGAAGAGATTTTTCTGGAGCTCTCTAACACAGGAGCCCCAAGGCACTGTGATTTTGAAGTCTTAATGGGCTAAGCTTATACTGAAAATACAGAGATGCAACAGTTGATGGGATTAAGGTGAACATTTAGGTGAAAATTCATTTTTGAAAAGATTTTGTCTTTATATCTTCTTTACTAATAATATATTATTGGGATGGATATGATGTCTGTCTGGGAGTTGCTTCTGCTACCTAATATTGTAAAACGGAAGACATGTAAGCCCACCCGCAGGCCAGTTTTAATTGGGTATACTAAATGGGAAGCACTAGAACTGCTCCCAAGCCCACATAGGTGGTTAACTTGAAACATTATAGAATGCCTGGTGGGCACAAAGAAATTACCACTTCAATTAATGATATATTAGAAGCTAGAAATAGTGGTATCAATGAATTTGTTGTCTTCTGTGACCTGTGACAAAGGTGACGGCTCATGGAGACTAACAGCAGACTACAAGGGCTGAAATAAAATTGTACCACCCACAGCTTCAGGAGCTTCAGATGTGGTCTGAACAGTACAGAAAACACAACAGGCTAACCGAGGCTGGTACTTAGTTACTGACCTCATAAATGCTTCGTTCTCTATCTCAGCCTCAGAAAAGAGACAGCTACAGTTTGCTTCACATGAGAAAGACTAATTTACTTTTACAGTAGTCCCCCTTTATCCATGGTTTTGCTTTCCACAGTTTTAGGTACTTGAGATGAACTGAGGTTCAGAAGCAGGTGGTCCTCCTTCTGACATATTTTCAGAAGGTCAATGGTAGCCTAATGCTACATCACATGCCTATGCTTCACCTCATCTCATCACATAAGCATTTTATCCTCTTACATCATCATGAGGTGAAGAGTAAGTACAGTATAATAAGATATTTGGGAGATGGAGAACAACAGTCACTTAAGTTGCAGTATATTATTGTAATTGTTCTGTTATTATTAGTTATTGTTGTTAACCTCTTATTGTGCCTAATTTATAAATTAAACTTTTTCATAGGTATGTATATATAGGAAGAAACATAGTATATATAGGGTTTGGTACAATCCATGGTTTCAGGGCTCCACTGCGTGTCTTGGATCATAGCTCCCATAATAAGGGGAGACTGCTGTATTTTGCTGCCATAGTGTTCTATCAACTTAGCAATTTACTGTCGTGATTTGGTCAAAAGGGATTTGAGCTTCATGCAGGTCTCAAGTGCAATAATATGCTGTATTGGTGACAGTATGATAATATCAGAAACTAAAGAGCAAGCTGGGACTGATTTGAATACAATGACGTACATGGTCAACTGGAACTGCTTAAAGCAACCAGCAAAGGTACAAGGGCCTACCCAAATGGCAAAATTCTTAGGAATAACCTGGGCAGGAGCCACCCAGGAGATTCCACAAGTGACAAAAAAATAAACCGCTATCACTAACCGTCCCCAGAACCAAACAAGAAGCCCAGCATTTGCTTATCTTTATTTGGATTTTTGAGAACACATTTTCAACATTTTGGAATATTGTTAGTTCCTATCTTTAAGATTACCTGAAAGAAAGTTATGTTTCAGTGGGGGCTTATATTTCAGGCCATGTCTAAATTACAAAAAGTGGTAGCTATCTCAATACCATTGGGCCATTTTGACCCCCATTCAGATTTGATTTTGGAATTGTCTGCTGCATACTCATGCAGACCAGAGCTTTGGTAAAAAAAAATCATAAATGCTTCCCAACAGCAACCACTGGGTTTTGGATGAGAAAATTCCCAGATGTTGCTGCTGGGAACACATCATTTAAGAAACAATAACTAGACATTAATTGAGACTGCCTCAATGACTGAAGGACATAAAATAATCATGAGACCTGAGATACATTTAATGTCTTGGGTGATGTCAGAGAAACATTCTAATAAGGAAGGCAGTGCTCAGAAGAATTCCATAATACAGTGGAAATGGTTCATATAGGAGCATGCTGCCCAGAGAATGCAAGGAGGCACCCACCAAAGAGCAGGTAGCTATTTTTCCTCTAGGACCAATGTTAGAGCTACCTGAGGAATTGCCAAAACCAAGTGCCTTATGAATGGCTCTCAGCTGAACAACAGAGAGGCGTTTGATTTACTGAAGGCAGTTCCAAGGTGAATAAGCAGTATTCTGTTTGCATTAAGACTAGTAGGTGGGATGCGCCTGGGTGGCTCAGTCAGTTAAGCTTCTGCCTTCAGTTCAGGTCATGATCCCAGGGTCCTGGGATTGAGCCTTGTGTCAGACTCCTTGTTCAGTGGGGATTCTGCTTCTCTCTCGCCCTCAGCCCTTCCCTCCACTCCCCCACCCCCACTCGTGCTCTCTTTCTCTCTTGCTCAAATAAATAAAATCTTTTTTTAAAAAATAAAGACAACTTATTTAATGTATATTGTTGATTCATTACCATTGAAATCACAGTCAATGGCACCATAACTCATGCCTAAACAAAACTTATCTAACACACATAATTTCTTCACGAGCACATCACAATCTTGTCCTTAGGAACACTAGAAAACACTTTAGCACTATGCTCAGGGAATATTTTAAACAGGAAAATCAAAAGCACAAAAAATGTAAAACAAAACAGAACAGGGTACTTAATAGACCATAAAGAAGATACTTGTTTAGATTATGAAAGCTGAAACAAGAAGGCAGAGAGTCACCTCGTTTGACTTCATTGGGAAGGTGCACATCAGGTAACTCAAATGTTTTGCTCCTCCAGGCACATTCAAAAATGACCATAAAAGTGCCATGACTATTGATTTGGGTGTTGCAGATAAATTTAGTGAATAAATGCATTCACAAATATGGATTCCATGAATAATTATAATTGACTGAATATCTTTATAAACATCAACTTTCTGAAAAAGAAAAAAAGAAAAAGGAAAGCAATACTCCCTCATCTGAGTATGTAGGTAATAATAGATAACTATCATTTTATTCTTGTAATATTGAAAATTGAATAACATTAAGTACACAAGATTAAACTACAGCTGATTTCTTAGTATTTATAAATAAAGCATTCGATTATCTTAGGCCATTAGAATCCTTTTGGTATGTGTGCATCTGTTCTTATCGAAGACCTGTCAAAGGCTATCTTCTTTCCTAGAAATGAACAATACTTCCCTTAGATAGCTTACTGGTGATCTAGTGAGCTACAGGGAAGCTTCCTGAGGATACCACCTCTGCTTATAGCCACTTCAAATTATTGTGTATTGGTCTCACATAAGCCAGGGTAGTCAAGGTTTTTAGGTGTAAATAATAAAAACCAACTAAGGTCCACTATATCAGTTAGCTTTTGCTGTCTAATAAACCATCCTAAAACACAGTGTCTTTAAAAAAGAGCCAGCTATTTGGTTCATGATATTGTGGCATAACAATTTGTGCTGGACTCGTGTTGGTAGGCTTTCTGGTTTCTGCTATACCACAGTCAGCTGCCATGTCTAGGTTGCCTGACTGGGAGGCTCACCTCTGGACTGCAAGACTGCTCCAGCAGAGTTTCAAGACCCACTGATATAGTGGTTGGAAATAATTATGAGATATTTAGTGGAAAACTGGTAAGGCCTCTTGCAACTAACTCTCTCTGGAAAGTGAGAATTTCCTAATTTCTAAATATTCTTTTTGCCTAAGCAAGTCAGAATGCCATATCAGATTCCAGGGATGGGAAATTACATTCTATTTCGTGATGGGAAGAACTGCAAATTCATATAGTGGAGATATGGATATCCAAGGTGAGTAACTGTGCCTACTTTGCAAAGAATCTGTCCAATTGACTAAGCAAAGGACAGGTAGGTCACAATATTGCCAAGGAGTTTAGAGAATAAGGTGTAGATAAGGAGGCATAATTGGGCAGGATAAAAGATGGATTGATTAGTCAAAGTTACAGTTAAAATCAGAATCAGTTCAATGACAGCATCACTCTTCTGACCACTGGATGCTGAAGCCGGTGCATCTCTATTGATGACACCTATTATTATTGCCACAGTTTGGTTTAAAATTGAAAGTTACTTTTACCTTGCTTCTGCAACTCCCAGAATAGATGCTTCACTGGTCTTGCCCTCATTGGCACATCACATTTACTGGACTGAGACCACTTCTCCATGCTCTGGATACAAGGGGGGTTGGGAAAATAATTATCTTTATTTTGTTTCCATCATGGGGAATGGAGTTATAGCCTTACAATACCATAGGTGGAAAGTTGCCAGACATAGACAAAGGACTCGGGTTCAGGAAGGGCAAAAGAAACTATAAATATCAAACACATATAATTTTAGGACAAGTAGAAAGGGATTGAGGGATTAGCCTGAAATATTCTGTCCTAAATTTTTGGTTTTGATTTCCCTTTTCCCCTCAGAGCATAAGACCCCATAACTACATATTAATCAAGATCCACAGAGAGTTTTAAGGATGAACATTTGAAGCACAGTTAGAGGGAGTGTGGAGGAGTCAAATTCCAACTTTGGGACTTCCTGGTCAAACCATATTTTACCACATTGTCACCAAAATAAAACTCCCTGGTTTGCAGGATGATTCTCTGTGAGGTATCTTTAAAAATCTTTGTTCTCCTTATTCCTGACTTATAGATGCAGATGAAGAAATCAGACAACATAAGGCAGACAGTGCAGAACATGTGGTGTTTTGACTGAAATCAGAGTGGAAGGTACTGTGTGATCATACAGGATGGTCACATTGGTGCTCAAGTTACCCATGAGCTGTGCGACTGTAAGACTCATCAGCTCATGCCTATGTTTTTATAAAATGGGAGTAACAATGGCATGGACCTCCTGGCTTGTCATGAGGATTAAATACACATGAAATATGCAGCCGATGAATACTATTCTTATTTTTTTTTATTCATAGAGAATGGTTTAGTTATATAGGTGAAGAAATCAGTGTAGATAAATTTAAGTCCAGGAAACATAGAAGACTTCAGCAAGTCACTTCAAAACTAAAAGGAAAATGCATGTTTTTATTATTATATGAAGAATGTCTTATATGAAGGTACTGAATTTCATTGTAGCAGGAAAGAATTTTTAACATTATTTCTATATTTTTATGGCAACAATAACACCTGTTGTCACTAATTTCTGTTAACTAGTATAGTCATATTATACAAAGGGAGTGGGCCAACATCCCAATTATACTCCACCTTTATTAAGTGCTTAAGTGTTTTTTTCATTTAATATAGCTTTCAGTAATTGTGTTCTTGCAATGTGTCAAGCAACATATCAGATACTTTACAGGAAGTATGGCCCCTAGTCCTCATACAGTCTTATTATTGGTCTCTTGAGTTTATGGATGAAAGAACTAAGCCACAGAAGGTTAAACAACTTTCCTAATGTCACAAACTATTAAATGATGAGACCAGAATTCAAACCAAGAAGTCTCACTGAAAGACTCGGCTCTTGGCTCCCTATTTTAAGTAACACTCACTTAAAAAAAATTGAATTATAGTTGACATATGTAATATTCATTTCATGTGTACAACATGGTGATTCAACAATTCTATGCATTACACTATGCTCATCACAGAAAGTGTAGTTACCATCTGCCACAGTGTTATTACAATATTATTGACTATATTCCCTATACTGTATTTTTCATTCCTGTGACTTATTGACTTTATAACTGGAAGTTTATACATATTAATCCCCTTTAGCTTTTCTGCTCTCCCTCTAACCCCCTCCCCTCTGGCAACCACCAATTCTCTGTACTTACGATTCTGGTTGTTTTCTGTTTAAATGTTTGTTTTGTTTTTTAGATTCCACATGTAAGTGAAATTGTATGGCATTTATCTTTGTCTGACTTATTTCACTTAGCATAATACCCTCTAGGTATGTCCATATTGTGGCAAATGGCAAGATCTCATTCTTTTAATAGCTAAGTAATATTCCAATGTGTGTGTGTGTGTGTGTGTGTGTGTGTGTGTATCACATCTTCTTTATCCATTCATTTATCAAAGGCACTTAGATTGTTTCCATATCTTGGCTATTATAAATATTACTGCAATAAACATAGAGGTACACATATCTTTCCACATTAGTGTCTTGTTTTTTTGGGGGGGGTAAAAATCCTTGCTTTTGAAACCATGGACTTATCCCAAAGCCCAGAACCCCAGAAGATCCCAAGCCCCAGACTGTCATTGGCCGAGAGAGAGTGTGTATTTAAGCCCTAAGAACCTTTGTCTAAGGGAGAGCCCATTGCAGACCAGTTTCTATCCTGAGACCAACAATAGAAAATCTGGTACGATTATTCCCCAAATGGACACTTATCGTTTGGCTGGCACTGTGTCTCTTCTTTACTTCTACTAAACATTCTTCCTGGAAATCGGTTGTTGTAGAAAGAGGGTATAGTGACTTTTACCTCTGATTATTAGCTAAGTGGTTAAAAAAAAAAAAGAGGGTTTTTTTTTGCAGAAACCCATACTCTATTAATCCAGGAACCTTAGGGAGGTGAGTTGGGTTCTATGTCTGACCAAGGGCAGAGCATTAGTCTGTTTTAAGCAGATTTGTGAAGGGAAGTTATTTCTGAAGATTTGGGCCTCAATCATGTGGAACAGGTTGCTGCTAGGTTCTAGGAAAATTTAGATTAGGCCTAAGTGCCGGGACACCGCCGCGGAGCCACGGCGTGATTTGGCAGAAGGACGAGGCACAGACAGGTTAGCTTGCGGAAGAGAGCATGGGTGCAGGGGACGACCACAAAGCATGCCACCGCCAAGAGTGCGATCGCCCTGAATAGCTGCAGCCTCTCGTATTTATTGGCAATAAACAATCAAAGACAATCAAGGGGGCAATCCTAGTGAATAGTAGTAGGTCACGGGGAAGGTCACGCGATTCGATGATGTAATGTCCAGCAAGTGAGCCTATTCTTAAACATGTTTCTATGGACCCCGCCAGCTATTGTCAAGAGCAATCAAGTTTCGGTTGGGGCAGCGTTCTGCCCTTTAGCGGACCAGGCGTTCCTGGCCGCTCGTTATCTGAGGGCAGCATTCCACCCTGAGCGAGCCGGCGGTTCCTGGCTGCTGGACGAGCCAGGCGTTCCTGACTCTGTGCTCTGATGTTCACGCTAAAGCCCGCGAGGTCACAGACATGTTTTCCTATTATATCCTTAGCATAAGCTCTCAGCCAGGGCTGCTGCACCTAAGGTCATATTTAAATGCTCCCTTTCCCTCTCTCCAATTAATGAAGCTGCTAGGTTCAGATGGCTTTTACTCATAGCACATAGGAATATTAAAATTTTAACCTGAAAATTACTTAAGAAGACTTTATACATAGTTACGTGTATGTGTATGGGCTCATGACAATCTAAGTGTGTGCATTATTTGTGTCACTTTAGCTACTTAGTCTCGGTGAGCACTAATGTTGAACCAGCCTTAAGTAGTTTTAAAATCACTAATTTTGAAATAGTGAGCAACCCTCTTTATGAAGTCAGCACCCTCATACTGTGTCCAGTGATCTAAGAATGAGGAAGTCAGAAGCACCAATAATTCCAACATAGGGAAGTTCAATGGCCAGCTTCCAGGATGCGCTGGAAATGCAGAAGAGGGATAGGTAACCCAGTGGGCCGGTCGGAGATAGCTACCTGAGCAGCTAAAGTCTGAGCCGAGGCTTAAAGACTAAGTGGGAAAGATCAGGTTGGATCACACAAAGCAGTCATTTTTATACATCAACAGTGACCAAATATTGGTAATTTGTATAGCTTAACCTAACCATGAAGGTAATAATATCCAGACAGAGGACTCCCTCACATTCATAAAACCTAGAGAAGAAACAGGACATGTGCATGTCACCACTGGCCCTGTTCCCACTAAGTCTACTGGCAGGCCCATGGTGACACAATCTCTGCAGTCCCAGCAGCTCGAGGATGATCCCCTGCAGCATGTGACCAAGGAAGCCAGCTGCCCTGTACTCTTTGCATTGGGAATGCTTTGCTCTTCACTAAGCTGCAATGGCAATGAGCTTTCTTCTGCCGTTACAGGTCTGGGCCACAGGAAATGTGGTAATAAGAGGAAGAGGGAAGGGGAGCACCCTCAGCAGTTTCCTTCTGGGCCAGAGGATGAATTTACTCACAAGATACGTTTTTTAAATTTAGCATTTCCTGAGACTCCATAAAAGATTCAGAATGCACTAAATATCAAGAAGCAGGTGCTGGTGAAAACACGTGTGAAGCACTGGGTAAACACATGCCTATACCCAGGAGCCAGGTAAACACATGTAAACCTTTTCTCCCAGGGGGTCTATAATACCTAAATCAATGTTCTTGCCAAAGGCATAATTATATGCCTAAGGTTGCAATTGGTATTTGAATATTTCCAATTTCTAGCTCTAATGTAACTGACCTGTTATTGCTTTGAATTTTAAGAGCTCAATTTTTGTGTTCTTCCTCCTAAGGAATCGTGACTTTCCTCCAACCCAGGAGCTGCTGTATCTCCTTGCAGCTCCATCTTTTAAGATAGGTGAATGGGAAATAAATTTTAGTGCCAGCACTGAGTAGATGGTTTATATGCCTTAATCTTTAAATCCTTATAAAGGTCTTTGGAAGTCAGTATTATTACAGTTGCAGACAGCTGGGCTTCGAGAGATGAAGCATCCTGCTTATCACAGCAAGTGGTAGAGCCGGGATTCAAACCCTGTTCTGTATGAGACCAGTGCTGCTTCTCTACTGTCTCTCCCACACTGCCTCTAGCACAAGGCCTCCTGTGCAGAAGACGCTTGTTAAATGTTTGCTGGTCATGTGATTCCAACTTTCCTTTTATTTCCTTCCAGTAGCACCTAGATAATGATATTTGAACTTTGTCATGTGCACAGATTATCTTGGGAGCAAAGACATAGCAGAAGGCATCATCTCTATGGCTAGTCCATGGTAAGTATATAAGACTGTAAGGCTTAGAGTCAAGTTAATAAACACTGTGCTGGCCTAGTCAGAAAGAACAGGGGAAATTCCAGCTCTGAGAGCTACATTATCAAAGGCTTTTCTTGGCTTATTAACGTTTCAAATATGATGAAGTACTCCCAGTGCATCTGTATAAAGTAAAAGTTGTTGATATTATCAACAGAAGTATGTTTTCTCCACAAGTCAGCCAGCATGCAGGGGAAATTTTGGGCTTTCAAAATGGTTCACCATGTGGGTTTCATTCAGTATCACCAGCCAGAATTTTTGGTTTGACAAAGTAAGCCTGCCTTCCTTCTGAGACCAATGGAATGGACATCATTCTTTTATGTGAGTGCCCTGCTGATACCCAGAGGGGAGTGATTCCCTCAGACCTCCCTCAGAGGGAGAAAACCCAGTGAAGGACCCAAGCCTGACAGGTGTAAAAATGCCACCACCTGTTGAATACAGCATTTGAAAATCATCTTTGAAAAAGATGGCTGTGTTTGAAAGGCATATTCAAAGTGACCACTTTGGTTTCTTGGGTTCAAAGGAAACAAACCAAACTCCATCCTTCCCCACTCACAGTAAGCCCTGAAGGGGATTCTAAAGCAGCCATGTAAGTAAAAGTGGTACCCGACTATCCTGCAGTCCCCTCTAAATGGGGTGGAAGGTAAAGCAGGTGGGCAGACGTGAACAGCTTCCCACCATGGGCAATCTAATTTGTCTGCACGTACATCATCTGTGCCAGCAAAAGTATCTTAGTAATGAGCTAATGTGCAGCGTTTTCTTTCTATGCTTCCATGTCTACCTGTTAGCAATCACTCCTATCACAACTTTTTCTATCTTCTCTTACATATATTCGCTTACATATTTGTAAGTATATCTTCTTTTAATAGGCTGAAACATAGTTCCATTACCTAATAAAGTAGATATTTTTGCCTTAGGGAACCCAGATATTTTTAAGCTAAAAGCTTTCTGGTCTTTTAAGACGTTTGTTTTGTTTTGTTGGGTTTTTTTGTTTGTTTGTTTGTTGTAGTTGGAATCCTTTTTTGGCTTGTCAACATCGCTAAATTTGGAACTGTATTGTGAATCTCCAAATACATCCTCATGTCCATCTCATTTACATAAGTATGAATAAGTGAGGCCACTTGGAAGGAGAACTAGACATTTGAGGATAAAAAAAGCCACATTTCCACTATGTTTTTCAATTTGATCATGATGGATGAGCCATTCAGCTGTCTTAGTATCTGGCTAAATTTGGATCATGGTCAGAGAAAAAGCATAATAATCATAGCTATCATCCTCCCAGTGGCTGAGATAAATCCACCTGGGTATGGGATGCTGCTGGAGGCAGAGTTCCCTAGGGTTCTCTGTCATCATCTGTGCGTGGGAGTGTATGTGTGTCCCTGTGTGCATGTGCATACATGCGAGTATCTCAATTTAAGTGACAAGAATAGTAAGAAAAATCTTTCTATTATATATAGAATGTAATGTGTAACTGTCTAGCTAGGGTATTCAATGGCTTAGCTGCCAAACAATCTCATCCAAACCTAAAATGATTGACAACACATAGGCAGCTGTAAGAAATAGAGAATAAAAATTGTTTTAGAATCCATATCCTATTTAACTTATAATATCCAGGAATGATAAGTTTCATGTCTTCCGGCTGAAGATATTAGATCAAGCCTTATTGATCGATATTAGATCAAGCCTTATTGATCGATATTAGATCAAGCCTTATTGATCGGTAGGATGCACATCACTTCGTGAGTTAGGATTTTAGTAGCGGCTTGCTTTAGCAGAATGTAGTCCAACTAATAGTGGTTGGAAAACCTATAATGATGCTATTCTGTGCTACCTTCTTTGGGAGAATTATAGCAGTACAAGATGATAAGCCCAAGGCAAGTATTTTCAAGCAAGAAGTGATCAACAGTGGAAAAGAAGCAGAGACACTGGCCCACAGGTTACCATCCCCTGTTGGTTAGGAACCCCCTCCAGACAGCCCTTGCTTGCACAGGAGGGTGGGCTCTCAGTGCCATCCCGCATGGTGGTGCCAGAAAGTGGGAGGCATGATGGAGCTCAGGTGGGGTGCTGTTAGTTTATTCCTGGGGTTCTCAACCCAGGACAGTTGTGTTCCCCGGGGAATATTTGTAGTATCTGGAGACATGGTCAGTCCTCAGGATGGGAGGGGGTGCTAATGGCTTCTGGAGAGTGGAGATCAAGGATGCTGCTAAACATCCAGCAATGAACAGACCAACCTCCCACCCCCAACACAGAATTACCTGGCCCCCAGTGTTCACAGGGCTGGGCTTGAGAAAACCTGGGACCGTTTGTGAAAGTGGTTGTCAGAGCAATGGCTGTAGTCATGGGTGGGCAGTGAGGACACACAGCAGAGGAAGAGGGTGTCCACCACAGGCCCTCACACAGTCTGAGTGGTGGGCACATGGACAAGTATGTGCATCACAGCAGAGAACACAGATTCTTGAATGATAATCCCTAGTTTAACAGGTAAAGCTGGCAAACAGCCCTATTTCAAGGGAACATTTCAAAGAGGCTAAAGCTCTGAATTGGTAAAGCCTATACTTAAACGAAATGTTAATATTTAGATATGAGAGACCGAGAAATTCAGAAAGTGACAGGGGACAAAAAACAATGTCCCCAGTCAGAGTGTGTGAGGCACCCAGAGGCAGTGGGCCTTCACCAGGAGACTTCTGGCCAGGCAGGAACTATTCTCTTAGGCTCTTTGGTTTGGGTTTAGTGAGGAGGAACTAAAGTTTTAAGAGAAATCATTGTGTGGTATTCATGGTTATTGTATATAATTTATTCTCATCTAAATAGGAAAGTTTAGCTAACCTGTGTGAGTCCTGAGGCAGGGGCCATCACAGGTGTGGTCACTGAAAGCCTGTACCAGGTGGTTTGGTGTGAGCAGAGCAGCAATGCTGTGCCACCAGGCTTTCATCTGTTTAGGTGAGTTAGGCCTGGTGTGACTGCACCAGCCAATAATCCTATCTCACTATTTTAAGAAATTATAATTGAAGAGAGTATTTAACGTATTTGAAAAGATGAAGCATAATTACTTTGAATTGCATGGTGTTTTAGAAGTATAACTTTACTGGTCCTTTTCTATTTGAATTAAAACAACAAATTCACTGAGTTGCATATTGAAGTGATTTGACAATGGTACATTCTCTGGGAGCTTCTAACCCTCTCACTGAAAAATGAATTTGAGAGGTTAAATTTATCCTGCAGACATTTTTTCCCTTCAAATCTCTTTACTCCCCTCCTTTCCATCACAAGTTGGGCATCTTTGTGCCAGAAGAGCATCCACAGATGTTGCAAAAGCAGAGAGGTTGAGACTGGTGTTAGCAGCTGGGGCTTGGAATAGGGGGTGCAGAAAGCCAGGGAAAGAGGACCAAGCCAGCAGGTTTGGAGGGAGAGAGTGAACACCCTATTTCTAGAGGTGTGTATGTGGGCAGGATGTCCTTTAAGTCCCAGGAAGTTTGCTGGCCATGATCACAATCTGTGTATCTAGTGACATTGGTCCTCCAGTGGCCTTTCTACAGGTGTTGACAAAGATTTCTGGGACAGACAAATCCTAAGGAAAGGAAAGAAAGGCACTTTCATGTTTGGGTAAGGACAGTGGTCAGAGCAAAGGGAAGTGCTGGTTCTGAGCATAGTCTCCTCAGGCTGAGCTCCTATAGAACCAAGGCATGCATCAGGATGGGAAGACAGTATTAAAAAGTGCAGAAAAATTAAAAGTGCAACTTTGCTGCACTCATCCACGGTGTGCTGAAAGTAATGGTGCTAGTGGTTCTGCAGCAGTTGCCCTCATATTCAGTCACTGACACCCTTGGTACCAAGGAGTGGGCGTCTGGAGTCCCAGACGGTGTGCTGAAAGTAATGGTGCTAGTGGTTCTGCAGCAGTTGCCCTCATATTCAGTCACTGACACCCTTGGTACCAAGGAGTGGGCGTCTGGAGTCCCTGAGTCTTGGCAGAGGGAGAGGACACTTGGACAGAATGGCTCTTCTTTTGTTTCAGGAGCAACAGGTGTGGTCATGTGAATCCACTAGATTTTAGGAAAAATAGAAATTAGGCAGGTATTGCGTGGTAGTCAAGAGAAACAGATGTGGTGTCCGTGGGGCATATCCTGGTGCCCTCTGCCTCCTCATAGTTTCCCTCTGCACCCCAGTATGGGCAAGCCATATCATGTCAGAGCAAGTAGGAGGGTTGACTTCTGGACTCATGTCTGCTTGAGACCGACGTGTAAATACAGAGGTGGATAGATAGATAGATAGATGATAGGTAGATAGATAAAATTGAGTAGATCACTAACACCAAGTTAAAATATATAAAATCATGTAGACAGCGAGAAAAAGCCATTGTTTTAATAGTGTGTATGTAGATTGATGTCAAATTACAGATACTTGCTCAATATACAGTTTTTTATAAATAAAAACAATTATAAAACTGGCACAATTTATGAACTACAACTGTGGGGAGCATAATGCAAAATGACAATGGTCAAACTACTTAAATTGGTCATTTTCTTACTTTAATTTAGAGGAATAGCACTTTTCATTATGGAGTGATATAAAATGGACTTCCTCTCACTTTTCAAAGTTAGAAATCATTATCTTCTGAAAGGTTAATATAAAAATAATTTGAGGTCCTGGTTATGTTTCCATTATGGTGTAAAATAAGAAGTATTATGTAGATTGTTTTATATATTTCAGATCACGAATTCTGGTATTGAATCTGTATTTCTTCAGACGCTGTAAACAGATTCAAAGAAAGAGCCCTTAGAGATACAATTACTAATTACTAATCATTACTTCTTTATATTCATGTGTTTTTTCGAAAGCCTTGAAGCACTTTGCCCATATTATTGTTGTTGTAATTTTTGATGAGTGTTAATGTGAAACACAGTTTGCTTTTTTTTTTATTTTAGTGATACAAAATGCAGTATTTTCTAATTGAATCACATCTCCGTTTACAAGGTAACTACTCAAACTGGTAGGATTAGAAATGTGTCTGCTTCTAAGAAAGATCATATTTTGAACCCCAAAATTGCACACTTAGTCATAAACATCATCTGACTGTAAAACATTTAAAAATTTAACCACTGAAGAAAATCCAGAATATATGAAAACACATTGTTTAATATTAATATTTAATATAAAATAATTCTAGATGGATCATATATCAAACATGAAATCTAAGGGCATAAAACATCTATATAAAATATCTTTGCAACCTTGAGATAGGCAAAAATTTCTTAGTGAAAACACAAAAGACATTACACATAATTTTTAAAAAATGATTGATTGGCCTTTGACAAAATTAAAAAGTTTAGCCCATCCTTTATAAAAGACTTAAAATTCAAGTTTAAAGACACTGTCTAGATGCCAAATCAGAACCGGGCTACATTTTTTAAGAGACCACCAGCCAGAATTATCACGTGGATGACAAACATGAACCAACCTGTTCGCCTTTTTAAGGAACAGAGGGAGCACATTTTTTCCAGGCTTTGCAAATAGTTTCCTAAAACAAATCTGCCAGCTCACAAAAACACACATACCAGAAAAATTTCCAATCTCTGCTGTTGCTGAAACTGACTCTTTTTTTCCTTTGGGGCAGAGACTATATTCTAAAAAAAAAAAGGCCAATGAATAAGTCAATACTATTCATTAAAATGCTGCATCATTCCTGATAAAAAAAAAAAAGTTTAGCCCATCAAAAGACATCATGAAGAAGATGAAAAGGGAGTACACATATTGTCAAAAAAATATTCACATAGAAGAAATGTATTTAGAATAAATAAAGAGCTCCTACAAATCAATAATCAAGGATAAACAACTGAGTAAAAATGGGCTAAAGCTTGGACACTTCACAAAAGAAATTATTTGAATGGCCAACAGGCATATGAAAAAGGTGCCCAACATCCTCAGTTATTAGGGAAACACAAGTTAAAAGCATAATTCGATACCTTTTCATATCCATCAGAATGGATGATATTAAAAACCCTGATGATAAATTTCAGGGAGGATAGAAGCCATATACTATCCCATGACCTAGCAATTCCACCCCTAAGTATTTACCAAGAGAAATGAAAACGCTTGTCTTCAAAAAGACTTGGAAATGAATGTTTATAGCAACTTTACTCATAATGGCTAAAAAAATGACCCAAATGACCCAACAAAAGAATGGATAAACAAGTTGATGAAGTCATATACTAGAATATTCTACTCAGCAATAAAAAAGAGAAAAAAGAATAAACCACTTATACATACAACATGGATTAGTTGTATGTGTGTGTGTATGTATGTACACATAGATATAAAATGAGTGATGAAAAGCATTCATAAAAGAATACTTTATGTATTTTCCATTTATATGAAATTAAAAACAGGCATAACTAATTTGTAGTGATGTAATTCAGAACAATGGCTATTTGGGGAGGATAGAGGTGACACAAAGGGATGATAAAGTCTATATGCCTTGACTGGAATGGTGGCTTACACAGGTGTATAAATTTATTGAAACCCATTCAATTATACACTTAAGATATGTGCCTTCCACTCTATGTACATTTTACTGCAATAAAAAGTAATGAAATTGTAAATAACTAGAACAACATGTGTTATCTCAACTTTCCCCAACTATAACTTGACATTTTAAAATAGGTTTGAAAACATAATTCTTGAGCTTAGATTTAATAGGAGTGAAAATTCTTCAAAATACCCTACGGGAGGGACAGTAAGGGAATTAGTATTTCTTAAGCATTTGTGCACCAAGTGCTATGGTGGAAGTTTTATCTACATTGTCATAAGTAATATTTACAGGAATCTAGTGAAGTTTGTTTAATGATCCTCACTCAACAGATAAGGAGAGTGAGTCAATTGCCAAATACCATACAGCTAACCAGAGGGAAAATCAGAATTCAACCTCAGATAAGTTTGTTCAGGATCTATCTCCTTTCCACTAAATCGAGCTATAGTTCCTTCATGCTCAAATAACCAATATTTGTTGGAATTCTGTGTTTGAAAGGAAACTAATTTTCAAGAAAAAAGTGTATATGAATACCCTTTTAGAATGCTTGCCTTTTCTCTCTCTTCTTACCACAGCAGAGGGAACTACAGATTACTCTACCTGTCCTCCAGGCACAGATTTGGAGCCAGATTGAAGAAGTTTGGGAAAGACTAAGATAAGGAAGTTTAAAATAGCTTATCATCACCATTCAAGAAGCATATATATCAAATATAAGTCAATTAATTCTCTCAACCTTCTCTTTCTTATATTCCAGGGCAGGCTCATTTTGTCCAGTGCATTCTTGAAATGTTGGTGTTGGCGTTCCTTAAAGTTCTATTTTTTTGTGTATATCTTTTAACCCTGGCTTGAAGCCTGTTTCCCAATTTCTTCACAGCTCCATGTGTGCTTCAAGCACCTCAATATAAATAGGTTTAAAACTGAACACATCAAATTTTCCTAAAAAGAGATGAATTCTTTGTGTTTTCTGTTTAGAGAATAGCACTGTGGTCTCATTCTGCAAGTCATCCTTGACTTTATGGTCAATTGGCTTCTGAGTTCTGTTTTATTAAATAATGTCCATATTATTTCCTTCTGTCCATCCTCGTTGCTATTCTTTTGTTTCATTTACTGAAAGTCCTCACCATGCCTCACCTAGATCTCCTATCAGAGCCATCAGTGGCTTCCATATTGCAAATTAATGGATTCTGTTTTGAAGCAATTGGCAGATATTCCTCCTTCCCACCTTTATCTTACTTTATTCCTCAGATGCCAAGTTTGTAAAATCTACTGTACTATTTGCTCAGACCCCATTCCTTGGCTGGCTCCTGCTCTTCTGCTTGATTTCTAAGCGTTGGCTTAGCCTGCCATGGACTCAGCTTTCCATGGTCCCTTCATGTCTCTGTACACCATATCACTAGATCATCTCATGCAGGCTCTTGGTGTTAACTACCATGTTACATTAGTAATACCCAGAACTGGAATCTCCAACTTCAGTTCTAGACTCTATTCTGAACTCCAGATAACTGTGTTCATCTCCACTTGAGTGTCTAATAGGCATTTTGACTTTATCCAAAATAGAGCCTTTCATCCCTATGCTCTGAAACACAAGACACTAGACTCAATTTGTTGTCATCTTCTCCATTTCAGTCAGTGACATCATTAGTTGCTCAGTTGCTAAGACCTTGTACTCCTTTTTTTTTGTTTTGGTTTTTTAACCATTTTCTCCTAATGCTAGTAAGCATTTTTTAAATCAGTTGCACCTTTAAAATATAAAATTTGAACTCTAACACAATCATTTTTTCCAAGCTCCTATTTTCTCTCTCTTAGAGGTTTTCAATAACCTCCTAACTTAGTTACCTGCTTCCACTTTGACAACTTCAGTCTTTATTCTATATAATAGCTTTTAAACATGAAAATCAGATATGTCATGCCTCTTTTGAAAATGTATAAATAGCACCCCATTATGTTCACAATAAAACAAAATCAATGTTCTTCAAGTCCTGCCAGTCCACAAATGAACTGGTCTCCACTCACCTCTCTGACTGCATTTCCTATTACTTCCCTACTTCTCTCCTCCTCATTCACCCAATTATATCCACAATCATCTTTCTTTTTGTTTCTGAGCTTTGCCCTATCTCAGAGCATTTATACTTGTTCTTGGTGTCTGGAATTTTCCTCAAACTGATGTAATATATGAATTTGCTCCTTCATTTAGAGTTCACTCAAAGGAACCCTCCTCAGAGAGACTGTTTCTCATGACCATACCTAAATTGGATTTCCCTCAACACTCTTTCTGCTTGGTTTATTTTATTTGTGGCATGTTTTCCTACTGGAAATTATATTATTAATTTATTTACTAACTAGACTCTATGAGATCAAGGACTTTGTCTTATTAACCTTAGGTATCTGCATGATAACAAGTCCTGGTATATGGTATACACTCAAAAAATACCTTTGAATGAATGGATGGATTGATGATCATTAGTATCTGTGTGGTAAAGAACCCAAATATTCAAAGGGTCCTGAGAATTTACAGATAGAATACTGGCTTTTACCATGTTTGTAGAACAATATCCATGAAACAAAACAAAAGCAAGATTTCAATCCCTACCTTTCCATTCTATTGTAGATAGGGATGTGACACTCTATTAAATGTCAATATTCTTAAAGTCTACAGGCTTCTTGGAGACAAAAACAGCAACAGACTGCCTGCCACATAGCAACCACTCTATAAATAACTACTACATAACTACTACATGTTGGAAAATTTGTTCTAATCTTAGTCTGTCATTTGATGATGCAGAGATCCATGGTTTCTAGATAGTAAAATTAGTTCCCCACTACTGTTTCAGGATTTGGTAATTATTATCTTTATTATCTTTAAACTTGGTATGAGAATTTTGTCTTTTTCCCTCAACTTTTTTGAAAGATTTTGACAATAAGTGGGAGTTATGGAGCCATTAGTACTGCTCCTAAAATGATAATGGTATCTCAAGCACTGTTGATTCTAAGTAGGCATTTGTAATATATTTTCTGAAAGAAAAAAAAAAAGAATACTTGCCAACATATGTATGGTTTTAATTCATGGACATTATTGTGGCTGTTGAAAGGATTACAAAGTGGTTCATTTTGGTTTGGTTTTTGATGAAATATTCATAAACTTTTTTATGAGTCTGCATGAAGCCTTGTGAATTTTGGACAATGAGCTTTCATAAATATTTACTGAAAAATCATAAACACTTCATCCCTTGTATGGAAAATTTAATTAATTAAAAGTTAAAACAAACTCTTTCAGAGTATTCCCATTAGATATGAGAGAGTGGATTCTGTTATATTTACTCTAAACCCATTACAGATTATATTTTATAAAATAATAGTGAATTTGAAGTCATTATATGTGTTGTTAGCATAAGCGCAGCGGAAAAGATATGCTAATTCTAGTAGCAAGTCTAAATAAATCTCAAATTTCATTGTAGGATGCCTCAGAAAAGTGTTACATTCACCAAGAAAAGCTGCTGCAGAGGCAAACTGTATTTTAACGATGCAGGGAAGTTAGTTTTAATGAAGTTTGCTGAAGGAAGCCATTCATGTCCTGTGATATGATTATAAACTCTGGTAATCCAACTCCAGGAGATCTAGTCCCTGGGGATTTGCTAAAAGAGGCTGAGAATAGTTCATGATCTTCCACAGATGTCTAATGTACAACTAGAGATTAATTTAAAAGTAAAAGGAGAACACTAATTGGGTTAAATTGGTAACAAGTGGTATAATGTGTCATGCTTTCCAAAAGCATACAATAATTTAAAGATTCTTATACATAATGCTTTGAAAGATATTTAAATTTTAATAGCTCTATATTCACAAGAAGAAATAAAAACATAGGGTAGTTATTTGTGTCTTGCTTACCCTAGCACATTTAAGCAAAATCCAGACCCAATGGACTGGCTTCTGAATTTCATTAGCCTTCGTTACCAACAGATATAAATGAAAATTTTGTATTGTGGGGATTAAATACAAGGATATTTGTCTTGGTTTATATGATTAACTTAAAGTTCTACCTGAAACCTCTGACTTCTAGCTTTCAATCCTGAAATCTGAATTACATTTTTACCCAATTTTGTGAAATGTAAACAGTTCTACTAAAAAGATTAGCAATTTATAATTAAATGGTACAGTATACATAATTTATTAGAGTTTGCGATTCTATGATGTGTTATTCAAATTCTGTGTTTAGACATTCTTCTGTTGCTTGAGGGTCTTCATTTGGAATATGCGAGAGATGAAGACGGTGAAAGCATCCCAAGTGAGATACTGAATCAATGCATATGCCATCTTGGAAACCAAACAGTAAAAGATCAGCTTGCTCGAGGTATTTAATCAATCTTACTGAGCATATTAAATGTGCATTCAAAGAAAAATGTGTTTTAATTACAGCTTAAATGCAGTCTGAATACCAATATGACAAAGATTGAAACACCTTAGTTCCCTTAGTTCCATATTTTACAGTTAGCATACTGCTTGCAATGGGATACCTAAAAAATTACTTTAGCTATGAGGATTTCTTATTTCACCATAAGAAAAGTCACCAGAAAGGATGATTGGTTTATTAATGTAATAAAGAGCCTCAAAGAAATCTGAACTATAGAAATATTACTCCAGGAAATTTGCCAGCTCAGTTCCATACTGCGACTCCCCCTCTGCTTCTCCTTCAGTACCCTGCATGCTACCACTAGGGCCTACAGATTCTTTTCAAAGTATCTTCTTTCTAGGTGACTGTGTGTAAAATAATCTCCACCCATTGGGCTGTAAACAATGTAATGTCAGGGATGTTTATTTTGCTTCCACGCAATGCTTGAGAAATATTGTACAGTCAGAATAATGATGTGGACTAAACAACAGCTATTACGACTCCATTAGAAATGGACACATTCCACAAGAATAGTGTCTGTCTCTCCCTTCTTTAATGTGAATGAAAACACTACAGACAAGAAAGCTATATTTTGTCTCACTGTTTTACTCTTTCATTTGTCCTTCAATGTTATTTTCTTGCTTCCAGGTTCTAGGCCCAGGTGTACTCCATGTTGTTCAGGGTTGGGACGGTGGGGGGCGGGGGTGTTAGGATAAAATAGAGGAAAACCCCAAACATCTGTGACTCTAAATAAAGTGGGGATAAGTGTTAGGTAATCATAGTTGTAGAAGGGAATGTGTTAGGGAGGGAAATATGGCTTGGTCAAGAAATGCTAAAACCTCAAAATATTTGTACAAGTTCACTAATAATTTGAAATCAGTGTGGAATCATGAAAGAAAATCAGTTTTTACCTTTGAGCTCAGTATTCTAGATGTACATATAGAAGATTGTGCCGTGTGTTGAGACAACTCTGTGTTCAGCAAGTGTTTTTCTAATATTTTCCCTAGATTGTAAGTACAACGGTTGTTTTACAAACATTTATTATAGAAACACCTAAAATTCCATGTCTCCTTGCAGTTTTTTTGTAATTGAGCACAGGTGTTTAAATACATATAGACATAATAATTTAGAAAAGTGCTCTATCAGTAACTTAACATTAGTTGTTTGTACCTTTCTATAGTTAACTACATAATTACTTTGAACTACTGATCAAAGTAATTATTGATTACTTTGAACTACTGATAAAACTTTGTAAAAGTTTTATAAAAAACTTTTACAAATGTCATAATGGATTTGCAATACAAGTGAGTTTTCTATGGTTTCTGGCAATTGCTTGTGAAGATACTGCCAAAGGTAATTTCCCCCTTCCTTTCTTATGATGAAACACATTAAGATACATGGCTTTCCCTGGGTTGAAATTCAAATTCCATCTTGAGCTTTGGATTATCTATAAAAGTTAATATTTAACCTGAAAGTCCAGCAGTATTTATTTCCATAAGAGAAAAAAAAAAAAAAAACAAGGATGGGAAGTGAAATAACACTGTAGTTGAAAATTATATCCTCAATCAGGCATAAAGAATGAAAAGTACAATAAAATAACACCACTGTTAAAACTATTCTTTCTTTTTATGTGTAGGTCTCATTTAAAATTTTTATTTCAGATAAATAATGTACAATCTAATGCTTACAACATATTGGCTTGATTTGGGCTCTTTGATAATTATAAGAGGTTATTAAAAATGCATCTTGTATCTCTATCTCTAAAGCTCATTTTGTCTGGTTTTAATTCAGAACAAGAATTTGTTTTGTGCAAGTTTAGTCAAAAGATCAGTGAAAAGATGACTGCAGTGTGTGAAGTTTTATGGCAGAAACTATGTATATTACATTCCAGCTATAGCAATGCCTATATTTATGGGTAAAGATAAATCAAAATTTATATAATTCAGGACATTCAATTAAATGGATAATTCATGTCCAAAATTAAATTTTTTATCCTTAGTGTACAATTGGTGTTTGAGGTCTTACTTCTATTAGTTAAGTTGTCTGAGTGATATTATAATGTAATTACCAAAGAGCTAGATGGTTTGAACAGATGATGCTTAAGGCTTCCCTCTGGCATGACCCATAAACCTCCCCAAGTGCATCTCAGAGTCTGTTTCCCAGGGAACCCAGCCAAAGACAATACGACAGCAGAGCTGAGATTTTGGAGCTGGATCACCCTTCAGGTGGCTGTTGATGTGGACCCTGTCATTGGAGATAGGTGGAGGGCTAATAGTACCTAGCATGCTCTAAGCAAGTTGTTATGTGATGTGTTCCCCCAAAATTGAAGTTCTAATCTCTAGTACCTCTTATTGCCTGGAGATAAGCCTTTGAAAGAGGTAACCAAGTTCAAATGTGGTCATTAGAGTGGGCCCCTAATCTAATATGATTGGAGTCATATGAGAGAGTTGATTAGAACACAGACACATACAGAAGTCCATGTGAAGATGCAGAGAGAAGACAGCCATCTACAGGCCAAGAGGAGAGGTCTCAGAAGAGACTAAGTAAGCAGACACCTTGGTTTTGAACTTCTAACTCCACAGCTGTGAGAAAATAATTTTCTGTTGTCTAAGTTACCCCGTCTCTGATACTTGGTTATAGCAGCCCTAGCAAATGAATACACAGGACTACTGTTAAATGTTTATGGATAGTGAACTGGGATAGGATAATGGTGGAAGGGGATGACTAGCATTTGCAGCATCTCAGGTGTCTGAGAAGGTCAGAGGAAGTAGCAATTAATAGAGCTACGGGATGAGCTGTCTGTAGCTGGATACCGCTGACAGAGTGGAGAAAATCTGTGAAAGGAAGCGAGTGATTATTAACTGATGCAAGGTAGAAAGAGAGAGAGAGAATGAGAAAGAGAACAAGTGTGCAAGTGGGGGAGGGGCAGAGGGAGAGAATCTCAAGTAGACTCTCCACAGAGCATAGAGCCTGATGCGGGTCTCATTGCTGGGCTCCATCTCACGGCCCTGAGGTCATGACCTGAGCTGAAACCAAGAGTCCGACACTCAGCAGACTGAGCCACCTAGGCACCCCTAACTGATGTAGGGTAAATGATGAAAGTTAGATGGCTCCTTGGCAGCATATAAAAGGACTATTATCTCCTGCAACTAAAAGACAGAAAAAACTGAGGTGAAGTCTCAAACACTTAATTATAAGGGGGTCGGAGTTCAAAGAAGGTTGAATTCCCAACCCTGACAAGTCTGTTTCTTCAAGCTCAGGGCTCCAGTTGGAAAGAAATTCAACACTGAAATTTGTGATAGGGACATCTGAGCCAATGTACTAAAAAAAATGTTGACTGTCAAGATCATCCCAAAACTCTGTGTCTAAGGAAATGGCCAACACTTCTTTGTTAAAATCAGAGTCTCTCTTTTGCTTGAAGGTGATGCATAGGCCTCTGGCTTGCAAGACACTACATGCCTCATCAGTATCTCCCTCTAACTCCTGTTCTAGTCATTGGACAAATAACTCAGGTCAGGTATGTCAGCTAGCTGAGGCAGCTGGGCCTACTGGGTACAAAAGGAGTATACTCTAAAGGAGCTGCAAGATTTTCCAACATGTACATGGGCGAATACAAATGGAACTAGGTCCTTATGGTACTGGGTCAAGGAATACTGGTTATGAAGTTAGCTAACAGGAGAGTCTATTGATAAGGATGACATTTCCCATGATATAGAATCTAACACCCTGGCAAGGCCACCATACAATGTTAATATGTTGTCAGGATGATTCTTGGAAGCAACAACGGCCCCTACAGAGTAAAATACAAATTCCAGAATTGCTGTGGAAGATGGTTGAGATACAAATGGGCATGCTAGAGTGGATATCCTACTTAAGGCCAAAAGACCCAACTGACTAGATTTCCCATTTCACAAAATGAGAAGGAACACATTGGAGAGAGGAGCAACAGCCTCACTGAGAAGTGCAATGAGGACTTTTCTCTATAGTTCAAGACTCAGAATAAAAGGTGCTGTTAGAATTGACTCCCTAATTGCAATGGGGATAACAAGATCCCCAAAAGGAGGCTGGGTGATAGCACTTAACCATTAAAAGCTCAGTGAATGTAACCATCAGAACAGGTGTAAGATCAGAGTAGCCACAAAGGGAGCCTTATCTACAGTGAGATGGCTTGTAGAACATGGTGCTCCTAGGGCCAATATAGGTAAACAGGCTCAAGAATCTTGCTTAATTTATACAATTAAGATAAAATCAAGGATTGTAACAGCAACTCATCAATAAATATTCATTATCCCTGTTCTAGTGTCTGGATCCTAGATAGTTCTCATATCTGGAACTCATTGATCTAAGGAGCGCTGGGTTCCCATCAGTTAGGGTCCCGTGACATCATAGAATCTGAAAATAACTCCCCT
Organism: Ursus arctos; assembly: GCF_023065955.2. Classification (NCBI taxonomy): domain Eukaryota; kingdom Metazoa; phylum Chordata; class Mammalia; order Carnivora; family Ursidae; genus Ursus; species Ursus arctos. Next base: position 9,264,416 of record NW_026623078.1, read on the forward strand.
AGGTCTTCCCTAAAGGAACCTAAGGGGCATTCATACACCATGAGATGGGAATACATAGACATTTTGAGGACTTCTTTTTTTTTTTTTTAAGATTTTATTTATTTATCTGACAGAGAGACAGCCAGCAAGAGAGGGAACACAAGCAGGGGGAGTGGGAGAGGAAGAAGCTGGCTCCCAGTGGAGGAGCCTGATGTGGGGCTCGATCCCAGAATGCTGGGATCACGCCCTTAGCCAAAGGCAGATGGTTAACTACTGAGCCACCCAGGCGCCCCACATTTTGAGGACTTTGAAACAAAAGGACTATGTTGAAATTGATTCCCAGGGATCAGAAACATCATTCATGACATCCTTGTTAAAATGAGAGGTATAGAATCCAGGTCATTAACAGAGCCCTGACCCAGGTCTGGGTGACACTTGCTCTGTCCACTGGACCTAATGGTCATTTTCTTGGTTGACAGAACCACCATATTAGTCATTATCCTGTGGTATTGGATTTACTGGTGGGAAAAGCCAGGTGGAAGCCTCCAACACGGGCCCCCCACATACCATGGCTAACATAGTAAACTTTTAAAATTGTGTCTTGGGAGGAATTGTTGATATTAATTCTACTTTAAAGGTATGAAGAATGTATGAGTAGTGGTGACCATGATATAACTATTTAGTCTAATTGTCTGGTCCCTATTGAAACTGGCTAGATCCTGAAGATGATGACGGACTTCCAAAAACTCCCCTGATTGAGATAAGTCTGGAGAAACCAGACATAAACTTCTAGGTGTCCCTTCTCATAGCCTCACTTGGAACATATTAAATTCCCCCAGTAAAGATGTGACAACATGTGTGGAGTGTTACCAGTCAGGAAAGCTCATCGCAGCCTTAGAGTCCAGGGTTTTTATTGAGAGTCAGTCACATACAGTCCCCGCATGACTTACTTCAGTTACTGAAACCCCAGACTATCATAAATCACATTATTAGAGTAAATCCTCTAGACAACTGGTGCAGCTTGACTCAAGGCCAAAAAATGCAAAAACACTCCTATGAAACAGAACATTCCAGGAGCTCAGTTCCCAGGAGCCAGCCAAGGGCCAGTCATAAAAATAGGTTTTTCAGGGGAATGTGCCTTCCCCACACAAACATCCCCAGCTTAAGATGCCATCGCCACACAAACTCCCAAACTCAGTGGCTTATAAAACTCAAAGATGAAGATTTGGGTCAGTCCTCCAGGTAGAGCATTTGGACTAGCAGAGGTGCTAGCCAAGACTGAGGAGAACACAAGATGCACAGCAAATTATGGGAGCATAGCTCTTGATGTGACAAGTCCAGCTGCCCTGGCAAGAATTACACTTCATTCCACTCCCCCTTCTCTTGTAAGTTTTCCCAGGAAAAGAAGCCCCAAACAGGATGAACTTAGCCTTGAAAGCACTTGATTCAAGCAATGTAAGGGGTGGCCTCTGGGGACCTGACTGCGCTGCCCAGATTCCCTTTAGGACAAAGGTGCGCATCCCCAACAATCATAACTTCTTGCTTGCTGGCAGATTGCAGCTGTCCCCCAAGGATCTCTGTCAACTGAATGCACTCACCCTTCCACTGGCCTGTGTCCCCATGAGGCAGCCCACATTCAAAGACTCATTGATGTATAGGGGCAAAGGCCTGGTGCCTTGCCTCAGTTAGGAACAATGTAGAAGCATCATCTTATTTTCTTCATGAAATCAGCCCATGCAAGGTCATAGGTCACCTCTTCTCACTGCTCCCCTTCCATTCTTTTGTGTCTTTTTGTGGGGGGGGGGGGGTTAGGATGAGAAATCTCCAGTAAAACTGTATGCAGATGTATCTGTTTTCCTGAGAGCAGAGCCTAAGTCACCCTGAGTCAGATCATCAGGTACTCCATGCATTTAGATTAGGATTTTGTGCATATCAAAATAAGTAGCCTCCTCATATTTAGTTTGGGATTTGTGGGAAATGGAAGCAATTAGATTAGAACAAAGAAAAATGATGTTTAGGAGTTTGATCTGATATTTAAAAGCAATCTAAATTAAAAAAAATAGAATCCATTTATTTATTTATTTACTTATTTATTTATTTATTTATTTATTGCTCTTACAGATGTTAGAGAAAACATGAAAGAAAGTGTGTTCATGTCTCCAAACCGTTTCATAGGGCTCCAAGTAGTTGTTATATTGATCATTGCCTAACTCAGCAAGCATAGGATTCATAAGCCAGAAATACTGACTTAGATAATTATGAATATTTATTTATGCCTCAAATCATAAAACCAAGAGAAAATTGAAATGAAATCCTTTTGGCTTTAGTGTATTTATTACTTTCAGTGTATTTGATTACCTAAATAACTCAGCATTTAGGAAGACAAAAGCATTTGATGAAGTAATTGTCATGAATCTCCTCACAAGCTCTCTAGAATCTGCCCTGCCAGTCCGGGAGAATGTAGGTGCTGAGCCTTGGGAAGTTCTGCCAGTTATTATGCTCATTTAGATGCCTTACCACAAGAAGATAAATGCTGACCGCAATTTGGAAACTGGCAACTAAGAGAATCCTGAAGAGATTGCCTACTGAGAAATGGTCTTTGCACCAAGAAAGACAGCCATCTTCTCCTGTCTATGAGTTAGTGTTGAGGAAGGTTCTGGTTGTTGCCCTCACAGATTTGCCTATTACAGATGATACTCACCTGCCCAGGGGCTTTGCAGACGGTGAGGGGAACCTGAAGAATCAAGACCAGTGCTTATTAATAAGTGATCAATCAGTGTTTTTACATTGTGACTAATGTTTGGAGACCGATCAAGGAGAAAGTGGGCCAAAGGTAAGAAAGATAAAGACTGGGACTGATTTTTTTTTTTAAATGTTTGACTATCTGTATAACTGGCAACTGACTCATTATCTCACCCAGCAGTTACACAGACATGAAGAAGTCATTGAACTTAATTCTCCTTTGCTTCAAGGGATCAGGGAAAGGAGCAGAAAAGAAAGACTTGCAGGTCAGGTAAACAAATAAGAGCAGGTGGGGGGGGGTGAGATTGCTCTACTGGAAGAAAGAGACTAAAACTGCTCAATAAAGCCAGTTCCCTGTTAGGAGTGGGGACAATGGAGTGTGCTGGTGACCTCAGCCTTTGCACCTGGCTGTCCAGCACCTGAGGAACCATTCTATCTGGGGGATCCAGCACTCTGTACCACTCACTACAGAAGTCAGAGTGATTTTAAGGGTCAGGGTACAGTATTAAGTTGAATAACAGTAACAAGATACATAACTAAAAAGAGAACTTTATTTCATTCGAATGTAAGAACAGTTGTGCCACCCTGAGTTATGACCCTTACCTCTGCACAAGAAGTCCAGGGCAAGTGGATTGGTCTTTAAAGACATGACCTTGAGATTGAACCACTCACTTCTCACCTTTTACTGGCCCACACCAATTCCTAGCTGCAAGGGAGGCTGAGAAATGTAGTCTCCAGTTGGGTAGACTATGCCCAATAAATATTAAAAAGAAAAGGAGATAATAGTTCCTGAAGAACGGTTAGCAATTTTTGCTGCAAGGATATGTTGTTTTATATGCAGCTTGATGTGAGCACATGACCTAAACTTAGCCAATAAGGGCAGTTCCGCTGGGTGCCTTGGATTGGAGGATTAGTCATAGCGGAAAGAAGGCATCTTAGCATATTCTGCCTGGGTGTGACCTGAGCAGGTGCTTCCCTGCTCAAGTTACCTAGTTCCTGCCACATTCTAAGCCTGATTCCTTCTGGGTGGCTTCCCAGTAGTGCAATAACCCTTAGGTCAGTGTGTTCAATGTTGCATAGTATGGGTTGAGAAATAGGATTTGTTGGGAAAGTTTAGGAGCAAACAGTCAGTGAAAGAAGGCAATCCTAGCCCCAAGCTCTCATTATTCCTGTAAGAAGCATACAGGGCCAGGATTTTCTGGTGAACGTGCTGTAGTACTTCATTCTAGCAGCTCTCCCTTAGGGAGTAGGAACAACTTTCTCAGTGCAGAACTAAACACTGCTTGCTAGACGGCAGAATTTAGGGTGCCCACTTTTTAGAGGAATTGCCTAGGAAAGCCTTTTGGGATGTGCACCTGTGACAATTTTAGTTCAGTTTGGTCACACCTCCTGCTGCACTCCCCACTCAGGTGTTTCATCGACAAAACTACTCCATGTCAGCTCCCAGGATCTCACTGGATGGTCTTGATTTTCAGACCACACCTCTTTCCGTTTCCTATTGATTTAATGAACTGACCGCTATTCTCCCAATAAATCGTTTCTCTGCTTCTAGATGGAGATTGATTTCTGTTTTGTAGAGCCATGATAACTGATTGAAAGACCATATGTAATTCAGAGAAATATAAAATTTAAACAAACAATTGACTTATATACTTTGGGACTGGATTGGATTTCAAATAAAGTAAAAATATTACTATTTCCACTTTATCTATCAGTGGTGGAAGCCCAGAGATATTCAGTGACTCATTGGTAATTTTTCCCACAAAAATTATTAAATGAAACAGTATCTTAATGCGAAGTGCCATGCCATTTTAGAACACCTGCTACATGTTTGTTTGTAGCATTACTTATTAAGCATAGATTACTCTATGCCCAATACATCATGTTTCTTGGTCTAGATATTACTACATATTTAAAATCCCTGACATCTTGTGTGCACACTCCGATATTATATAACTGCAGATTGGAATTAGATATAGACAATTTAAGTCTTCCAGGATGGTCAGATATTGATCTCATGCTACATACTTGGTCACTTGTCTGGGACAGCACAGGGTCATGATAAATTATCTGCAAGCTTAACCATTTTTCTTGCCATAAATTTCTATGCTCTACAAAACAGCAGTCTGGTATCTATTTACTACTTCATTCAATGTCCATAAAATTAGAAAGACTAATAGTTATCTTAAATGTGATAAATAAATCACCTTTCACAAAGGTTACAGTTGACTTTAATTAGTACTTATTTTTTTCTTAAATCTATTTTTCTCTTCTCTTTATGAGACATCAATTAGTAGCATCTTTCAACTTTCTGAACAGAAATTTGTGAATGACAGTTCCATCTTCCACGCTGGTTTGTAGTGGGTCCTCAGAGTTAAGCAGGCACTCCTATTTTACTCAAAGAGACATATTAGCATAACTTAAATCTAGGACAAAATCTCAATGAAAATATGGTTATAACCAATTTTAATACATAGATATTGAAAAAAAAACACGAGTCAGAAAATAATTGGGTAAAAATTAGTCTCATTATGTCACAGATACAGCATGGAAATCTGAGCCCTGTTATGATATTTAAATTAGTAGCCAAGGATGTAATCCTTATTACCATGCACAGGAGGAATATGCTGATTTTGTCAGATTTTTAGAACAAGGACTACTATATGTATCAGGTTTTGTGCTGGGTATTGCTAAAGCAAAAATGAACAGAGTATTCTTTGCCTTTGAGGAACTCACATACTAATGTGTGACAGAAACAATAGCTTTATAAAATGTGAGTAGTGTTATAATAGAAAAATATAAAAACTTGAATCAGGTAGGTAGAATCTTGATACCACTAACCAGGAGAGGGGGGAATGGTGTAGTGGATGAATGTGATACAGAGGGAGAGAAAACAATGCAAGTTATTTCCCACTCAAAACGAACCTGAAAACACACATTCTAAAACTTATAAAGACATCTAATGGTAAGAAAGACAACCAATAGATATAATAATTGTGGCAGAAAGTATATATATAAAATTAGGAAAAGTAAAACAGCTAAAGGGTGCTTATAAGATGAAGCAGAACAGCAAGTCGAAATTAAAGGGAATCAAAAAGATACACCTTCCTATTACTTACAAAAAGCTGGTGCTGCAATATTAATATCAGACCTGCTAGAATCCAGGGGGGAAAAAAAAACTAGGGAAATTAAACTACCAAAGTTGTCTAAAACATTAGTGCTGATAAAGGAAGATAAAAACAAAGATCTTCCAAGAAAATATTACAATCATGACTTTGTGTGCACCTATTCACATAGGTTCAAAACATAAGAAACTAAAAATGATAGAATTCAATCATACAATCATACTAGAAACTGGTACATCAAGCAGTAACACGTTAGTAAGTATGTAATTTAACAAAGCTAAGTAATAACCTAATGGACATATATAAATAATGACTATATGTTCTATTTTCAACTTTTTGAGGAACCTCCACACTGTTTTCTACAGTGACTGCCCAGTTTGCATTCCCACCAACAGTATAAAAGGGTTCCCCTTTCTCCGCATCCTCGCCAACATCTGTCATTTTCTGAGTGGCTAACATTCTGACTGGTGTGAGGTGGTATCTCACTGTGGTTTTGATTTGTATTTTTCTGATGTTCAGTGATGTGGACCATGTTTTCATGTGTCTGATGGCCACTTACAGTCTTCTTTGGAGAAATGTCTGTTCATGTCTTCTGCCATTTATTGACTGCATTATTTGTTCTTTGGGTGTTGAGTTTCATAAATTCTTTATAGATTTTGGATACTAGCCCTTTATCTGATAAGACATTTTTCAAATATTTTCTCCTATTCTGGTGGTTGTCTTTTGGTTTTGGTGACTGTTTCATTTGTTGTGCAGAAACTTTTTATCTTGATGAAGTCCCAATAGCTCCTTTTTGCTTTTGTTTCCCTTGCCTTTGGAGATGGGTCTGGCAAGAAGCTGCTGTGGCAGTGGTTGAAGAGATTGCTGACTGTATTCTTTTCTAGGATTTTGATGGATTCCTGTCTCACATTGAGGTCTTTCATCCATTTTGAGTTTATCTTTGTGTATAGTGTAAGAGAATGGTCCAGTTTCATTCTTCTGCATGTGACTGTCCAATTTTCCCAATACCATTTGTTGAAGAGACTGTCCTTTTTCCATTGGCTCTTCTTTCCTGCTTTGCCAAAGAATAGTTGACCATAGAGTTGAGGGTCTATTTCTGTGTTCTCTAGTCTGTTCCATTGGTCTATATGTCTGTTTTTATGCCAGTACCATGCTGTCTTGATGATTACAGCTTTGTAATAGAGCTTGAAGTCAGGCATTGTGATGCCCCCAGCTTTGGTTTTCTTTTTCAACATTCCTTTGGTTATTCAGGGTTTTTTCTGGTTCCATACAGATTTTAGGATTATTTGTTCCAGCTCTGTGAAAAATGTTGATGATATTTTGATAGGGATTGCATTGAATGTATAGATGTCTCTAAGGAACGTAGGTATTTTAGCAATATTTGTTCTTCCAGTCCATGAGTGTACTCTTTTCCATTTCTTTGTGTCTTCCTCAATTTATTTCATGAGTGTTCTATCATTTTCTGAGTACTGACCCTTTGCCTCTTTGGTTAGGTTTCTTCCTAGGTATCTCTCTTATGGTTTTTGGTGCTACCTTATGAGCCAGCAATTGCACTACTAAGGATTTACCCCAGAGGTACAAATGTGATCCAAAGGGGCACCTGCACCCCAATGTTTTATGGCAGCAGTGTCCAAAATAGCCAAAATATGGAAAGAGCCCAGATGTCCACTGACAGATGAATGGATAAAGAAGTTGTGATATGAATATACAATGAGATACTACTCAGCCATCAAAAAAAAAAAAAATGAAATTTTGCCATTTGCAATGACGTGGATGGAACTAGAGTGTATTATACTAAGGAAAATAAGTCAATCACAGAAAGACAATTATCATATGATCTCAGTCATTTGTGGAATTTTAGATACAAAACAGAGGATCATAGGGGAAGAAAGGAAAAAACAAAACAGAAGAGGGAGATGAACCATAAGAGAATCTTAATCATAGGAAACAAATTGAGGGTTACTAGAGGGGAGGAAGGTGGGGGGATAGGGTAACTGGGTGATGGATATTAAGGACAGCATGTGATTTAATGAGCCTGGGTACTATATAAGACATGAATCACTGACCTCTATCTCTGAAACTAATAATACATTAATGTTAATTAGTTGTGTTTAAATTAAAAAATAAAATGAAACAAATGCAATTTAAATGTTTTAATAAAAATATAAATTAAAGAAATACAAAAATAAAAATTATTTTAATGTAAAATAAAATAAAATGATTATATGCAGTAAATGAAGAATATTTACTACTCTCAAATATACAGAAAGCTATTTCTAAAAACACTCTCAAGGAATGAACAAAATAACACATTTTCTCTTTTTTTTAATAATACCTTTTTATTATGTTATGTTAGTCACCATACAGTATATCCTTAGTTTTTGATGTAATGTTCTATGATTCATTATTTGCATATAACACCCAGTGCACCATGCAATATGTGCCCTCCTTAATACCCATCACTGGCCTATCCCATTCCCCCCCCTTCCCCCCTGAAGCCCTCAGTTTGTTTCCCAGAGTCCATAGTCCCTCATGATTCATTTTCTCTTGACAATATAGTGGATTTAGAAATAAACTAAAAGAGGATCAGGAGTTAAGGTGGAGGAGGAGTGGGGGACACCTTTTTCAGCCGGTCCCCTGAGTTGAGTTGGATAGGTACCAGACCATCTTGAACATCCACGGAATCAGCAGGAGATGCAGGAAGATACATCTGGATCTCTACAAATGAGCATCTCCACTGCTGAGTATTGAGGTACGAGAACCGGGGAGCTGTGAAACCGAGCACAGATATCGGAAGATAAACGGAAGGGGGAGGGAGCCCCTGCATTTGGGCGCCGGGAGTGGAGGGGACTCGCGGACCAGCACCCGCGAGAGAGCAGACTGAGACCATGAGCCGGGGGAACACGTGCGACCAGACTGAAACAGAGCTCCGGTGCGCTCACTGGAACCAGACGGAGAGGAGCTCCGGGAGCACACGGGCGGCTGGCAGTTGGTGGTGCTAGAAACACAAAGGACAGAGATGCGCTGGCCCTGGAAGTGAGGGCTGGGACGCCGCCGGATGTGGGGTGCACATCCCAGGACGCTGCAGGGTTGAGTAGCACCAACAGAAACAGAGCTAAAGTGGCCAGAACATCAGCGGAGAATGGTCCACGATCCCTCTGTTCTGAGACAGAGGCTGAGATTCGGCCACTGCTGCTCTGACTCTCAGAAGAGGCACAGCAAAACCCCAGGGAAAGCTGCCAGAGAACAAAAGCCTAGAAATAGCAGCTCAGAGGGTGCGCATCCCCATCCCCCCTCGCAGGGGACATGGAGACTCTACCCAAACAGGGTTGCCTGAGTATCAGAGCGGCAGGCCCCTCCCCCAGAAGGCAGGCTGAAAAATCAAGAAGCCCACATCCCTAAGATCCCTATAAAACAAGGGCGCACTGCCTGGGTTCCGGTCAATAATTTGGGCTCTAGACAACCCTGCAACCTCTCCTCATCAGAATGACAAGAAGGAGAAATCCCCCCCAGCAAAGAAAAGACAATGAGTGTGGCCTCTGCCACAGAACTAATGGATATGGATATAACCAAATTATCAGAAATGGAATTCAGAGTAACAATGGTCAAGATGATGTGTAGACTTGAAAAAAGTATTAATGAAAATGTTAATGAGAATATAGACTCTCTAAGGGCAGAAATGAGAGCGAATCTGGCAGAAATTAAAAATTCTATGAGCCAAATGCAGCCAAAACTAGAGGCTCTGACAGCCAGGGTGAATGAGGAAGAAGAACTTATCAGCAAATTGGAGGACAGGTTAGTAGAAGAGAAAGCTAAAATAGAATCTGGGCTAAAAAAAATCCATTCTCAAGAATGTCGGTTACAAAAGATTACTGACTCAATGAAACGTTCCAATGTCAGAATCATCAGCATTCCCCGAGGGGGTGGAGAAAAACAGATGTCTAGAAGAGATATTTGAACAAATTGTAGCTGAAAACTTCCCTAATCTAGCAAAGGAAACAAGCATTCGTGTCCAAGAGTCAGAGAGGACCCCTCCCAAGCTCAACCACAACAAACCTACGCCACGTCACGTCATAGTGCATTTCGCAAATATTAGATCCAGGGATGTATTGAAAGTCGCCAGGGCAAATAAATTTCTCACGAACCAAGGCAAAGGTATCAGATTTACGTCAGACCTGTCTACACAGACCTGGAATGAGAGAAACGGTTGGGGGGGGCATTTTTAAAGCTCTTTCAGAGAAAAACATGCAGCCAAGGATCCTTTATCCAGCAAGGCTGTCATTCAGAATTGATGGAGAAATAAAGACCTTCCAGAATCGCCAGTCACTGACCAATTTCATAACCACGAAACCAGCCCTACAAGAGATATTACGGGGGGGGGAGGGGTCTATAAAAGTGAAAAAGCCCCAAGAGTGATACAGAACAGAAAGTCACAATCTATAGAAACAAAGACTTTACTGGCAACATGGCATCATTAAAATCATATCTCACAATAATCAGTCTCAATGTAAATGGCCTAAATGCACCCATAAATTACACAAGGTTGCAGATTGGATAAAAAGACATGACCCATCCATTTGTTGTCTACAAGAGACTAACTTTGAACCTAAAGATACATTCAGATTGAAAGTAAAGGGATGGAGTACCATCTTTCACGCCAATGGACCTCAAAAGAAAGCTGGGGTAGCAATTCTCACATCAGACAGATTGGATTTTAAACTAAAGACCATAGTTAGAGACATAGAAGGGCACTATATTATTCTTAAAGGATGTATCCAACAAGTGGATATGACAATTATAAATATATACGCCCCCAACAGGGGAGCTGCAAGATACACAAGCGAACCCTTAACCACAATAAACAGACATATAGATAAAAATACGTTAATAGTAGGGGACCTCAACACTCCACCATCAGCAATAAACAGATCACTTAAGCAAGAAATCAGCAAAGAAACAAGAGCTTTGAATGCCATACTCGACGAGTTGGACCTCATAAATATATATAGAACACTACACCCCAGAACCAAAGAATACTGATTCTATTCTAATGCCCATGGAACATTCTCAAGAATAGACCATGTTCTGGGTCACAGAATAGCTTTCAACTGAGATCAAAAGACTGAAATTATTCCCTGCATATTCTCAGACCACAACGCTTTGAAATTGGAACTCAACCACAAGGAAAAATTTGGAAGAAACTCAAACACTTGGAGACTAAGAACCATCCTGCTCAGGAATAATTCGATAAACCAAGAAATCAAAAATCAATTTAAACAATTTATGGAGACAAACGAGAATGAAAACACAACAGTCCAAAACCTATGGGATACTGCAAAGGCAGTCCCAAGGGAAAAATACATAGGCATCCAAGCCTCACTCAAAAGAGTAGAAAAAATCTAAAATGCAGTTTTTATATTCTCACCTCAAGAAGCTGGAACAGCAACAGAGGGACAGGCCTAATCCACGCACAAGGAAGCAGTTGACCAAGATTAGAGAAGAAATCGATAAATTAGAAACCAGGAGTACGGTAGAGCAGATCATCAGAACTAGAAGCTGGTTCTTTGAGAGAATTAATAAAATTGACAGACCACTAGCAAGACTTATCCAGAATAGAGAAAGGACCCATATTAATAAAATGATGAATGTAAAAGGAGAGGTCACAACCAACACCAATGAAATTGGAAGGATTATTAGAAACTTTTATCAATAGCCTTATGCCAATAAATTAAGCAATCTGAAAGAGATGGAGGCCTTCCTGGAAACCTATAAACTACCAAGACTGAAACAGGAAGAAATTGATTTTTTAAACAGGCCAATTAATTATGAAGAGATTGAAACAGTGTTAAACAACCTTCCAAAAAACAAAACTCCAGGCCCGGATGGTATTCCTGGGGAATTCTACCAAACATTCAAAGAAGAAATAATACCTATTCTCCTAAAGCTATTTCAAAAATTAGAAACCGAAGGACAGCTACCAAACTCATTCTATGAGGCCAATATTACCTTGATCCACAAACCAGGCAAAGACCCATTGAAAAGGAGAATTACAGACCATTTTCCCTAATGAATATGGACGCCAAAATCCTCAACAAGATCCTGGCTAATAGAATCCAACAGTACATTAAAAGGATTATCCATCATGACCAAGTGGGATTCATCCCTGGGATGCAAGGGTGGTTCAACATTCGCAAATCGATCAGTGTCATAGATTTTATCCAGAAAGAAAAATTCAAAAATTATATGATTCTCTCAATAGATGCAGAAAAAGCATTTGACAAAATACAGCATCCTTTCCTGATTAAAACCCTTCAGAGTGTAGGGATAGAGGGTACATTCCTCAATCACATAAAAACCATCTATGAAAAGCCTACAGTGAATATCATTCTCAACGGGAAAAGCTGGAAGCCTTTCCCTTAAGAATCGGAACATGACAAGGATGCCCACTCTCGCCACTATTATTCAACATAATACTAGAAGTCCTTGAAATAGCAATCAGGCAACAAAAAGAGATAAACGGTATCCAAATCGGCAAAGAAGAAGTCAAAATGTCTCTCTTCGCAGATGACATGATACTCTATATGGAAAACCCAAAAGAACCCACTCCCAAACTATTAGAAGTTAGAGAGCAATTCAGTAATGTGGCGGGATACAAAATTAATGCTCAGAAATCAGTTGCATTTCTATACACGAATAATGAGACTGAAGAAAGAACAATTAGGGAATCCATCCCATTTACAATAGCATCAAAAACCATATGTTACCTTGGAATTAACTTAACCAGAGACGTAAAGGACCTATATTCTAGAAACTATAAATCACTCTTGAAAGACATTGAGGAAGACACAAAAAGATGGAAAAATATTCCATGCTCATGGATCGGAAGATTTAACATAGTTAAAATGTCCATGCTACCTAGAGCAATCTACACTTTCAATGCTATCCCGATCAAAATACCAATGACATTTTTCGAAGAACTGGAACAAATAGTCCTTAAATTTGTATGGAACTAGAAAAGGCCCCGAATTGCCAAGGAACTGTTGAAAAGGAAAAACAAAGCTGGGGGCATCACAATGCTGGATTTTGAGCTGTACTACAAAGCTGTGATCACAAAGACAGCATGGTACTGGCACAAAAACAGACACATAGACCAATGGAACAGAATAGAGAACCCAGAAATGGACCCTCGGCTCTTTGGGCAACTAATCTTTGGTAAAGTAGGGATAAACATCCGGTGGAAAAAAGACAGTCTCCTCAAAAAATGGTGCTGGGAAAATTGGACAGCTACATGCAAAAGAATGAAACTTGACCACTCTCTCACACAATACACAAAGATAAACTCCAAATGGATGAAAGACCTCGATGTGGGACAGGAATCCATCAAAATTCTAGAGGAGAACATAGGCAGCAACCTCTACGACATCGGCCAAAGCAACCTTTTTCATGACACATCTCCAAAGGCAAGAGAAACAAAAGATAAAATGAACTTGTGGGACTTCATCAAGATAAAACGCTTCTGCACAGCCAAGGAAACAGTCAAAAAAACTAAGAGGCAGCCCACGGAATGGGAGAAGATATTTGCAAATAATGCAACAGATAAAAGACTTGTATCCAAGATCTAAAAAGAACTTCTCAAACTTAATACGTGAGAAACAAATAAACAAATCATAAAATGGGCAGAATATATGAACAGACACTTCTCCAATGATGACATACAAATGGCTAACAGACACATGAAAAAATGTTCAAAATCATTAGCCATCAGGGAAATTCAAATCAAAACCACACTGATATACCATCTTACGCCAGTTAGAATGGCAAAAATTGAAAAGGCAAGAAATAACAACTGCTGGAGTGGATGTGGAGAAAGGGGATCCCTCCTACATTGTTGGTGGGAATGCAAGTTGGTACAGCCACTCTGGAAAACAGTGGAGGTCCCTTCAAAAGTTAAAAATTGAGCTACCCTATGACCCAGTCATTGCACTACTGGGTATTTACCCCAAAGATACAGATGTAGTGAAGAGAAGGGCCATATGCACCCCAATGTTCACAGCAGCATTGTCCACAATAGCTAAATTGTGGAAGGAGCCAAGATGCCCTTCAACAGATGACTGGATTAAGAAGATGTGGTCCATATATACAATGGAATATTACTCAGCTATCAGAAAGAACGAATTCTCAACATTTGCTGCAACATGGACGGCACTGGAGGAGATAATGCTAAGTGAAATAGATCAAGCAGAGAAAGACAATTATCATATGATTTCTCTCATCTATGGAACATAAGAACTAGGAAGATCGGTAGGAGAAGAAAGGGATAAAGAAAGGGGGGGTAATCAGAAGGGGGAATGAAGCATGAGAGACTCTGGACTCTGAGAAACAAACTGAGGGCTTCAGAGGGCAGTGGGTGGGGGAATGGGATAGATTGGTGATGGGTAGTAAGGAGGGCAGGTTTTGCATGGTGCACTGGGTGTTATACGCAACTAATGAATCATCGAACTTTACATCAAAAACCAGGGATGTACTGTATGGTGACTAACATAATATAAAAAAAAATTTTTTTTTAAAGAAATAAACTAAAAGATATTTTTAAAATGTATATATTTGGAAAAAGAAAAGCATCTTTAAATCAAATATTCAAGAAATGTCGTAATGGCAGTTAACAAAATATTTTGAAATAAATTACAATAAGAATAATCCTAAAGTAAGTAAAAGGAAAAACAATACAGAAAGTAATGAAATATAAAATCAAGAAACAAAAAGAAGAACAAATAGTTCTTTGACAAATCTAGTATAATAGGGAAACCCCTAACAAAACTAACCAGGACAGAAAGAGAAGAACCTAAGTAAATAATACTTGCAAGGTAAAGGACTATATAATTAGAAAGAACCACAATGGCATACAAAAATCAGTGTTTCAAATATATTTGAAATTAGCCACATAAGTAATTTTGTGGGTTTAAACCAATAGCTACTAAATAAATTGAAACAGGACTGAGAATCCCCCCACCCCTGTGAAAAAGGGAGCCATAATTTGATCCATGACACACTGAGTCTATAAAACGGCCAAACAGTTCACATTAAGAGACTTTACAAAAATAGGATATAAATATAGCTTTTGAATCAATAAATAATATCAATACAATGTCATAAAGTCACTAATTTCCCCTCATTACCCATGATTGCCATCTGTCTTTTATTAATCTTACTGGAATTTCTAACTCACCGTCCGTAAATTTCTGTAGTGCATGCTCTTTCCCATAGGACATCAGCAATTCACGCAGCTCTTCTCTGTGAGCTCTTCCTGTGGCTCTGCTTTGCATCACCGTGTCTGTGGGTATGACCAGTTCCCTCAGCTGGTCTGCAGGCTGGCTGCAGTGACACACACACACCGCTCCCCCCCCCCCCCGCCCCCCGCATATTCCCCCCCACACACACACACTCCGGGGCAAGCCCCACGGAACCTAGCACGGTGCATTCCCCAGTGTGAGATCATACAGAAGGCCGAGGGGATGCGTGGGCATCACCTCCCACCCTGCAGAAACCAACAGTCATAAGCTATGACCTTACAGACTCTGTCCCTGCTGTCTTTAGGCCCGGTTGGCACTCTGATGTGCTGAAGGGCAGACAGGCGGAGAGCTTCACCTCCCTCTGCTGTACCGACAGCTCAGGTTTCAGCCTTCTAAATATAAGGTGTGCCCAGGGGTCCCAGAGCACGGCCACATTCACTGCAGAGTGCTCCTGGCCTGCAGAACTCAGCCCCTCCTGGATCACGTCCACTCTTTCAGTGTGTTTTCTGAGGAAAACTTAGAACACGTTTATTTTAGAAGAACAAATTGGAGAAAACGAATGTGAGTCACTATATCACAGCTGTGTTAACACTTTTTCTCTGACCTTTAGATTTATTTCAGATGGAACAAGTTGTGGGCATTGTTTGTAGTTGGATAGTTGGGTATTTTTTTTTCTTGCTTTTCCAAATAAATATACACATTGATTGCATTTTTTGGTTTATTGTAGTGTATTCGATTACAATTTTGTGTAAGCTTTCTAATTCTTTCTATCCGATATTTATTACATGGTAAATTATGTTGCTTTGCATATATATATATATATATATAAAAGAAAAGGAAACTCTGAGCGATGAACAGCCTCTCCTTCCCTGTCACTGTTTCCAGATTGCTGTTCACTGTGTCTCTGGTGTTTGTTCACAGGGAAAACAATGGCATCAGTACCTTCCATTGGTTGCCTGCTGGCCAAAAATCAGTATTATCGAAGTAAGTTGTATCATCACCAGAGTATATTCCTAGACAATGTGATTTGAGGTGATGTTTGTGAGATATTGTAACCTGCATATCTTGTCCTGGTCAGAACTTTAAGGGACAAGACTTGACAATTGGTTGTGATAGTGAAGAAAATAGGAACAAATTGAATCAGACCTCTCTGAATCAATATCGTCAAGGCTTCTCTCTTTGTTCTATGTTATATTATATCATATTGATGAAACCATTAACACTTAGAAATAAGTGAAAATAAGGTCATATTTCATAATAATGTTTTAATTTCATGTATCTTGCATTTAATAGAATACATTAAAAGCTGATAATTTTACATAAAGAAAACAGTTTATTTCTTAGAAAAGAAGGGGTAGCATGGCTGCTTCAAGGATTCTTTAATTTCCATTTTCTCTTGGATAATAGGTCAGCTTTTATTCACCACTTTTATTTTTATTTATCTATCCATCTGTGAATATTCATAGCTGAATACAAGGGTGTAGCTTCTTAAGGAAAATTTGGAAATTTCGTAGAATGAAACAATCATTTCAGAAACAAGTGATCATTTATTGAAAATATGCCCATATGTAGAAAATTCTAATTTCAAGTTTTGTTTGTAGATAAAAGTTGGAAATATCTATTGATTTATTCTTTTTATAAAATTGTTAAACTATTTCCATTTACTTAGTGTTATTATATCCATAGAAGTTATTTTTATATTCTGATAGTTTAAAAGACTTACAGGTTTAAAATACAAGTATGTTAAAACAAATAAAATATTTATTCTTTAAAAATAATTCCATTATTTCTAAATTTGTAACTTTTGTAGAATATTTAAATATAGACACATGTAATATTTCTAATGTAGTACACTAATATTCATTCTTTATTTTGTACTAAGATTTTGAATTTGGTGACATTTACATTTTAAATTCTCCATCTATATCTATGGAGAGAGACAGAGTTGTCCACCATAGAAAGAAACATACCTTATTAATAGAAAATGTAAGAGTGTGCTAGGAGACCATTGCTCTTCCAAGTAGCTCTCTTCCAGGCCTGGTCTGGTGGCCAGCATGGCCCACAGAAATCAGCAAGAACTTGCCTGCCAGAAAAACATGAAGAAATCCCAGGAAATTAGGAAGCGAAAAAGAAAAGAAGATAGCTTGACTGCCTCTCAGAGAAAGCAGAAGGACTTTGAAATAATGCAGCAAAAACGGAAGGCAGCTAATGAGAAGTATGCAGACAAGAGAAAAATGATGACTATTTGGAAAACCTGAGCGCTACTGCCAGCTAGGTGTATCATAAGCTCTATGATCAAAATTTTGTGGAGTGAACAGTCACATATTATGACTTACCTTTTAAAAGTTATCTTAAAAAAAATGTAATATGCCTTTTCCAGACTTTTTAATTGACAATTTAATCCATTTTTTGATTCATGAAGTCAGGATCCAGGAGTAAATGAGTCCAAACCATGGAAGTTTGCTACTTGGAAGTTTATGCACAAACGATATGTCTGTGATTGTTTGCCTATTACTTATTTGTTTATTGATTCTCATTTGTTTCCTACAGAGGCTAGTATTTCTTCAGTTAGCTCTTTAGCTGATCCTGTTAACATTATACCTGATGACAAATTCCAACAAGGTATTTGGTTTATTTCTTATCAGCATCACCCTCATTACTTTCTTTGTTTCTAATCTTCCAAATGTGTTTGAGAAGGGGGTAATATGACTTCTATTTGATAGGGTTACCGAAAGTGGAAGAATCCAGCTGGTGGTTTAAATCCTTTTTCCATTCTGAACCTGTGCTTTCAGATGTAAGAAGAAAAGATCCGTCTGCTAGTGGGTACGTTTTAGTTTTTTCTGATAAAGGTATTTCCTTAATCAGAATGAAACATTATAGGTAATAATTACTATGTTAACTATTAGGGATAAAGAATAGTTGTTTCTTGAGGGTGAAGAAGGTTTTAATATTAAGCATACTCGAGGGATTGATGTGGAGAAGACATTTGCTCCCCCATTTTGTTAACCGTCAGTCGAATCATGAGTACTCTTTCTAATTCTGTCACTAAAGAGAAATTGAAAGTCACGTGCCAATTTTTATCATTGTTTAGGGGGAATGGATGGGGAATCAGAGGCAAAGTTCTTAATTTGTTTTTCCAGTACTTTCAGGAAACAAAATTATCCATTCTAATAAAAAGAAATGTGGCTCCTTGGAAAATAGCCAGCTCCAGGACAAGGAAGGAAAAGGGGAAAAAAAAAAAAAAGTGTGAAAGAAAGAAAAGCTCAAAAAGTGTTGGAGATATGTCAAAACGACATAGGACCCAACTGGCCAAACCTGGGACAATTTCAGCAACAAAATAATAATTGTAACAGATAATTGCCCATTGAATAAAATAAAACCTGTTAATTATTGATATAAATAAATAAATGAATAAAGAAATGAAAGAGAAAGGAAAGCTCTTTATTGCAGTGTTCTAATTAATAAATGTAGAAAGAATGATGGAAATGGAGAATTACCATTTGATATATATTACAGTAATCATTATTCTAGGCAAGGATTATCTATGGGTACTAAAATAAATGGGGTCAAGTATGAGAAATGAGTTCTTCTCAGAGTGTCTCCCCATAACTATTTATGAATTACAAAGGGGAAAATAGTAATTTCCAATGGAGGAAACTATCAGATACCACCTTAAGAAAAACAAACAGAAAACAATTATTTGGCTCCTGTCCTAAACAACCCACTTTAGTCCCACTGGTGGCTTTGATCGGCCTCTGTATGGTGCCAATTACTAGAGAGAAGATTGAATTGGTGCTTTTGCATACAAATGTTTCTACATATTTTGAACCCTAACACACTGAATAGCACAGTTGTTATTCTAATGGTTTCTAAAATATTTATTTTGTTTTTTTAGACAGTTAACTAATGACTAGTTACCAAATAGAATAAAAAAGAGTAAATAATACTGGATTTCATAGATCCTAATGTTAAAACATTAGGGTTTTAATGAATTTTTTACATGTGATGTTTGAAATAGAATCAATTAAATATTGATACTTTTAAAAATCAAAGTGAGGTTAATTGTTGAAAACATGTATCATTTATTTTATCAAGTATATTAATTTGAATTATCTAGGTAATTGTTTCACTTATTTTTCCACTTTACTTTGACTATAAAGATAATTTACAGCTAAGCATTTCTCAGCTAATGATCTGTGTTCAACAATTCAATGAACATTGTTGTAATATTTTATACAGCACTAATAGTTGATTCTGACAATCAGGAAGATTCTACCTGCCAAGGTGCTATATTTGTGAACCACACCTTTCAGTACTAAGCTATTCCAGATGACTTTTCTTCATTATAAGAAGACAAACCTGCTGGAGAACCCATTTACAAGATAGGATCTCTGCAGCCACTCATACAGCAGATCAGGCATTTTCCTCATTACACAGACTGTTGCTGCAAGTGGCATCCGCAACATGGAGAATACTGGAAAAGTATGCCTTTGAAAATATATACACCTTTTTAAAGTAATAAGAGACTTCAAATGTAGTGATATGTATGAAGTAGCCTTTTTTTTAATCCACATTATTTTTCAAAATTTTCAAAAGTTTCTTGTTTATATTTTGAAAAAAATTGTTAGACTCTGTATATATCTGTTGAATGATTGATTTATTATACTTTAAAGTGAAACACTGATGCCTAAGAATGGTTTAAACATTAATGAATTCAGAAATGTAGAGAACAGTTGCAAAAACTGTATTTTTAATCATGAACATTGAAAAGAAAAAACATCCCCATAAATTTATTACTTGTTAAAATATATTCCTATATACAGAATTAATTCGTTATTGTGTAGACTTTAAAATTCATGGTTTTAAATAATATTTAACAATATGGAATAATCTATATATGGTGTGATTTTAGTTGTGTTAGATATGTATATATTCATAATAATAGATTGAGAAGAAATATACCAAAATGGTAATAGTGGCTATTTCTGGAGATAGAATAATGGGTGGTTTTCATTTTCTTCTTTATATTTTTCCCATATCTTTTCAAATTTTCTAATATGATGTTTTTGTGTATAATTTGAAAATAATAGATGCTATTATAAAAAGAAGCATTGGACACATTTTGTGAACATGACTATTCTCTAGATTGGCTAGAATATTCCCTTCTTTCCTCAATATGAGATAGATAATA
Source organism: Ursus arctos (assembly GCF_023065955.2). Taxonomy (NCBI): domain Eukaryota; kingdom Metazoa; phylum Chordata; class Mammalia; order Carnivora; family Ursidae; genus Ursus; species Ursus arctos. The sequence goes on from NW_026623078.1 coordinate 9,284,743, forward strand.
CTAAATGAGTTTCAGCTGAAAAGTTTCTATATGCTTCTTGCAAATATTTTTCATAAGATGTGAGGCTTTTGAAATTAGGGACAGTGAATTCAGTCAGGTTGATGTCACTAGTCTTATGTGACTGTTGCTGTGTTAAACATCCAGCAGAGCACACATGGTTGTTAGTAGGACTGTCTTCTTACCCAACTGTGTAACCATGAGATAATCAGGACTGACCATTCACAGCGATGGACACAACTGACCAATCATTTACTACTCTTTCCAAATGGGACATGCATTCCTTCAATTTTGCTTTTCTATCACTTTGCTGTCAATGAAGGGACTCATATATCATATTGGCCCAATAGCACATCGTTATTTACATGTTACTGCTTTTCTGGTGGTTGCTTGCATTTATATTTTGTTATAAATTTGTAGAGATTGATTAAATTTTTGGACTATATATCTCATTTGGCTTTAGTATAAAATTAAATTACAATGATGGAAGATTTAATCTTTTTTTCTAAAGTGGGAGAAAATTATGATGAAACAAATACAGTAAATTGTGGGAGGTTTTGTTTTTTTCTTTAAGATTATCAATGAATTCCTTTTTCTTAGCCTCTTGGTATATGTGTGAACAGATTGCTTGTTTGGGTTATTTGATGAATTTCCCCAAATAGGTTATCAAGTTGATATTTACTCAGAAAGACAGCATTTATTAAATAATATCTTTTTGCCTATGTATTTGTATATTTTGAACATGTCTAAATTACTGCTTTTATAGTAGTTTAGACTAGTGTTACTGTTGCTGAAAGTTATTGTTTAAAGTAGTTGGATTTTACATAAGAGTTTTAGTCAAACATATTATAATGAGCATATATAGTTATTAAGCACTTTAGAGTGGCTAATACACACACACACGAAAATAAATGATGGATAATGAATGGATGGATGATTAGATAGATGGTAGATGATAGATAGATAGATAGATAGATAGATATCCTAAAAATATATATATAAGGAACCGTTCAGAAAAGTAACATTAAAGTTAATTTTTTAAAAAATTGAAAGGATTCCTGTGTGCTATCCCAGAGTTTGTACAGAATGACGATGATATAAATAAAGAGAACAAAATGTCTTCTAGCTAAATTCTAGTTAATTGCTTCTAATGTAGTTTTCCTACAGTTCCGACACTTTGGGTCTGTGTTTAAAAAGTACCTCACACGTATATCTCAGCATAACTGTGTTATTTTAGTTCAAACATCCCCTGCCTGGCTTTGTTGCCTATTGGCTTGATAGCAAATAGTGGAGGCTAAATATATTACAGGGGTGTCATAACTCCATTTGACTTGAGATATGCTATAATCACTCTAATTTGCTATTATGAAATATTATTTGACTTGGCTGGGATGTCTATATGAAATGCAACTAAGTTTTGACTATTTCTGCTCAGGTTCTGTGAAATTATATGTTAAGTTTCCACTAATTTTTGGAGATATGATTTTGATAGGTTCCAAGTTATTGAACCCACATTTTTTACAGGTAAAACCACCAACAGCCAATTCATCAATTCTTACTAGTGTTAAACTCCTCTAGCTGGATTTTAGGCCTACTTGGTGCTTTATACATTATGCAGAAGTTTAGGTTGTAGGAAATAAAAATCAGGAATTCCATTTGCCCATTAAAAAGTGATGATGAAAAATAATGATTTAAGTCAAATGGAGTAGCTAAATTTCTCGCTCATAGAAATTCAAAAAACGTGGAGTTATAATTTATCCATCCTCCCAATGACATCCTCCAAATGAACATGCCAAAACCCAGCTCATGATCGAATAGCTCACAATATCTCCTTGTTGCTTCTCCTTTCTCAGAAAACGGTAACACATTCATCAGCTCAAACAAGTTCATTATCCATGATATCTGCCTTTATATTCAAGCCAACACCAAATCCTTTTGATTTGATATTTTATATTTTTGGATCTATCTACTTATTTGCTTTCCCACCAGCACTACCTGAACCCAGACTTTTATCATTTCTCCTGAAGAGAATGGCCATGATATCCTAAATGGTCTACTTGCACCCTTTTTTAGATCTCTCCAACTGAACGTCCTCTACAGATCTTAACATAAGTATCTTAACAAAACACAGATCTGATTATACTCCCCTGTGAACACACACACACCCCAACACACTAGCACACCCACAATATTCAATAATTCCATTACACTCAGGTTAAAGTCACAACTCACCCAAATCCCCATGTATTCTGGCCCATGCATATCTCCATAATCTATTCTGTACCTCCCTCTCCAAAGCGTCCTGTGTTCCAGCTATGCCAGCTCTCCTTCAGTTTTTCACATACATCAGCTTCTCTCCTGCCACATAGGCTTTCCACAGGTTATTCCCTCAGCTTGGACTTTCTTCACTAAATTAATGCCTATTCCTCTTTTAAATCTTGGCTCAAGTCTCTTCCTCAGAGAAAATTTCTCTGATCTACTTAATAAATTGGATTTTTCATTGTAGGCTCTCATAGCCCATTTTCTCTCCTTTCTAACTCTGATCACAGTTATAATTTTATATTTGTTTATCTAGGTGTTTGTTTTCTCTGCGGCACTATAATACACTTTCCCCACTGCATCATAAACTGCAGGAGGGCAAGGATCATGTCTTCTCTACTCAACATTTTATACCCAACTTCTGACATATCAAATATTTGTCAAAAGAATGACAATGGTTCTTTAAGGAGAGCTGGCCCCTCTCTCAAGAAGTGTTATGTTTTGGCAAAGAAGAGTAAACACTAAATCAATAAAGACAACCTTTTCCAACAGTGGCAAGCACTGTAAAGGAAATGATGTACTTTTGTTGGAGAGTGACCGAGGTAGGACAAAGGTTGAGGGAGGGCTTCTTTAATTGGTATGGTTAGGAAAGCCTCACTGAGAAGTGGGCATGGACTGAATCCTAAAAGAGGGGAAGCAGCCAGTTTTGTGAAAAACACTCTAGGCAGAAAAAATAGGCAGTGCAATATACCACGCTCTACATAGTATATCTAGTTTCCTGTTACACTATTTTCAAGAGCCAGCTGCTTTAGAAGAATTTGGAATTTTCTAGAAATAACTGCTTTAGAAAAATTTGGTATTTTCTTTATAGGAGTCAAATTCTCTACTGTGTATCTTTCCACCTAAAACTGGGATGAGAAATGGTCTGGTCAGGTTTGGGGTTATGTACTTTTTTCTTAAAGTCTCTCAGGGTGACCTATAAATTGTCCAAAATCCCACTGCATAGCAACATTCATGTAAAGTCACCAGATATCTCCCACAGCTCTTCTGAATGTCTTGAATCCTGTGAGGCACAGCCTCATGAGTGTTTCCAGTCCCTGAAATAATTTTCTAAACTACAAGTTAAGTTTTATCCCGTCATTTTGATGAGGGAACAGAAGGCAGGCTGAGGACAAAGCAGAAACTGACACCCTGCAACCCCCACCCCCACCCCGGCTGTATGCAGCATTCCTCGTCACTCCTGGCTGCCCTAAAACTAAGGAAAGGAAAAAGCAAATGGTTAACTGACAGAGATCACAGTCCTGCAAGACCCATAATTCTCCCCCAGTTTACAAATGTCTTAGCAGTTTACAAGAACGAAGCATTTCTACCAATAACCTAGCTTCCGGAAGGGAATGTAGATACAATTAAATGTCCTTATAATCTGCAGACTCCAGGAAGTTCCCAAGCATCTTAATGTTAATGCCTTGCTAGAGGGAAAAACAACCCTAGCTTGACAACCAGAAGGCCTACCGTATCCTGTGAATCTTCTTTAACATATGAAAGTGCTTTCTCAGCCTCCCTTTTTCCTCACCTCCCCCAACCCCATGGTATATAATCAGCCACCTCTCACAACCCCGGGGTAGCAGTTCTTTCTGCCCATGGGTCCTGTCCCCGTGCTTTAATAAACCACCAATTTTGCACCAAAGACGCCTAAAGAATTCTTTCTTGGTCATCGGCTCCAGACTCCACCCCACTGAACCTCACGTATATTCCACAACCTCATCAATTTTTGCCCCACCTTTCATACTAAATGGGATAAACAGATTGGTATTATTTTAAAGATTCTTTTTGAGTTTCATTTAAAAAAATCTTATAACTATTTTATAAAAACAAAACAAACAAAAAACACTAGTGAAAGAGAATGTTACATAGTTACTCTCCTTCCTCAATAGCTTAGAAAAAATCTGTTTCAGTGTGGGTGTCTGAAAAATGTTCTCCTGCTACAGTATAATTACCTGGTTTCCAAAAGGTGGAAGGGGAGAAAAGTATGTGATTCTAATACTGTGCTTCTAACAACTTTCATTCAACTTTTTATTACATTTTAATTAAATTCATTATAACCAAATATGTATTTCAGCTATTCAGGAAAAATGATTTGTATTTTTTAGTTATAGTTTTATCTAAATAGGTCAGATATAAAAGTTTTGCTTCATCTTTTTTAATTAGAAAGATTGAAATTTATTTGGGTCCAGGTTGTAAACCCAAAATATGTTAAATCATTTGCATTATAGTAATTATTTGATTAACAGCCAACTAGAATATAAGCTTCATAAATATTTTATCCTTTTTACATGCCTGGCAGAGGTTTTCAAATAAATGATTGAACAGTAAATGGAACTATGATTTATATGTCAACTGACTACAAAGGTTAGGATTTTGAAATTCCTTTGCAAGGAAGAGTGACCAACATTTTATTTTCAAATAAACCACCTTTGAAAATATTTATGCAATCTTAAAAAACACATTTACAGAGCTATCCATCTTCAAATTTCAAGCTGAATTTTACCATGAAGAGAGAAGACAGAAAAGCTCATAAAATAAACTGATCATGTTGCTTTTTCTTAGTCATCCTAGATAGATTTCACATATCCATTTATTTTCTGTTACTGCTGATACTGCTTAATATTCCTGAAGGACACCACATTATTCTTTCTATTGTGCAGAAAGCATCCTTCTAGCTTCCTTATCTCTGGCTGACATTCTTTGCTGTCCCTGAGGTAGGAGCGCATTTGAGGTCGCTTGATGGCAAATTTAGGAGCTCAATCTGCCCAGCATTCTGGACTCCAGAAGCAGGATCCCAAGCTGAAAGCAAAACAGGCTTCATTTAAAGTGGCAGGGTAGGACTGGAATAGAAATTTGGGGAAATGTGGAGGTGAATTAATTTTTCTTACACGTATCTTAAAAATTGTAACCAGTCTGTAACTGACCAATTAATTCCAATTCAATGAACAAATATTTCCCTTTTGAAAGCCACCTTTTAACATTATTCCACACTCCCTGTGCTTTCAAAATTCTAAGAAAATGTTAAATTTTAAGTCAAATCTCTCTCCAGCTAATTATTGTAATTCATTATTTACAGTGCTTGGGTGAAGCACTTTGTGTTTCTTCAAACAGAAAGGTAAATTTTCTAATGCTAATTGAAATGACAGGCACATGGAGAATGCTTGGAGGTATATTACAACAGTGTAACAACTCTGTAAGAGCCTTAATTGTTGCCTAGAGAGGAAAATGCTTGTTTTAGCAAAGCTGCAGCCCTGCACTTCTCAAATCTCAGTGTGCCTAAGAACCACGTGTGGAGTTTGATGAAGTGCAGATATCAAGGCTCCATCCAGCAATCCTAGATCAATGGTCCTGAGCTGAGGCCTAGGAATCTCATTCTTTAATAAAAGCTCCTGGTAAATTGTGTCTGGTGTGTAGAATGCTTTATTAGACTGGCAAAAACTGCAACTGTCCCTCTCTCCAAACTCGGGAAACAAGCTTATGGTTTGCTGTGGCTGTAATTTTTAGATGTGAAAAGCTCAAATTGGCCTGAGAGAGCACATGAGTAATTTTTGAAACAAAATCACACAATATAGAAGTCATTTCAAGTGACAAAGGGTTAGGAGTGAACATCGACCTCAGAAAATTAATTCTTGTGTTCTTTAATTTTTAATTTTTTTCAAAAACTGCTAATTCTTTTTATTAAAATGCACTTCTTGTTTTTCTGTTCTTGATTCACTTATTACCTGTGTTAGAGATAAGTGAAGTCTAAAAGAATGATAATTTTTATTTCCATTGTATATCTGTTACATAAAACGCCTATAGTGCTTATCTAATTTTAATTTTTTTTCTGTGATTCTGTGATAGTACTATGGCTGTCAAAATAAATATAGAAAACTGGCTTATAAAATCACTTAATTTTTAAAAATAGCAGTACACGACCATGAATTACATCATTGTAGATTAAGAAGACCACCCACAGTGGCGACTTGTGCTGACTTTGCAAGCACATTCCAGGGGCAATATTTGTTGTATTCATTTAGTGATTATTTATTGTCCGTCTGCCATATGACAGGTACTCAGCTAGACTCCAGTGTCCCAAATTCTTATTTCACACAAGTTCAGGAGAACATTCTATCTGTGACTCTTGGGCAGGCTGGAATTCACACTTGTTCTCCTGCAGAGCTGAAGGAATGAGTTTACTACATGCCTGCTACTGAGGTTTCCAGATTGTGGAATGGTAGAAGGGAAGAATAACTAGTAAGCTGAAGATAAAAGTAACCACAGAGGCTTTAAACTTTAAGAAAGTAGAAAAACAGTAATATTTAAAATAGCTTTGGAAAGGATTATCAGAGGATGGCAGAGGACTAGGGGACCCCTTTTTCAGCCACTCCCCTGAGTCGAGTTGGATAGGTACCAGACCATCCTGAACATCCACGGAATCAGCAGAAGATGCAGGAGGATACATCTGGATCTCTACAAATGAACATCTCCAGCGCTGAGTATTGAGGTACGAACCGGGGAGCCGTGAAACCTCGCACAGATATCGGAAGATAAACAGAAGGGGGAGGGAGCCACTGCATTTGGGCGCCGGGAAGCCATTGCCACCTGCATGAGGGAGTAGGGAGACTAGCGGACCGGCACCTGCAAGAGAGCAGACTGAGACTGTGAGCTGGGGAACGTGCACGACCAGACTGAAATGGAGCTCCGGTGTGCTCACTGGAACCAGACCGAGACCAAGAGCTCCTGAACGCGCAGGGGCGGCTGGCGGCTGGCGGTGTTAGAAACACAAAGGACAGAAATGCGCTGGCCCTGGAAGTGAGGGCTGGGACGCCGGGTGTGGGGCGCACATCCAGCGACGCTGCAGGGCTGAGCAGCACCGACAGAAACAGAGTTAAAGTGGCCAGAACATCAGTGGAGAGAGGTCCGCAATCCCTCTGTTCTGAGACAGAGGCTGAGATTCGGCTACTGCTGCTCTGACTCTCAGAAGAGGCACAGCAAACCCCCAGGGAAAGCCGCCAGAGAACAAAAGCCTGGAAATACCAGCTCAAAGTGTACCCATCCCCATCCCTCCTTGCAGGGGACATGGAGACTCTACCCAAACAGGGTTGCCTGAGTATCGGAGCGTCAGGCCCCTGCCCCAGAAGGCAGGCTGAAAAATCAAGAAGCCCACATCCCTAAGATCCCTATAAAACAAGGGTGCACTGCCAGGTCCCAGTCAATATTTGGGCTCTGGACAACCCTGCAACCTCTCCTCATCAGAATGATGAGAAGGAGAAGTCCCCCCCAGCAAAGAAAAGACAATTAGTCTGTGGCATCTGCCACAGAGCTCATGGATATGGATATAACCAAATTATCAGAAATGGAATTCAGAGTAACAATGGTCAAGATGATGTGTAGACTTGAAAAAAGTATTAACAAAAATGTTAATGAGAATATAGAATCTCTAAGGGTGGAAATGAGAGCAAATCTGGCAGAATTTAAAAATTCTATAAGCCAAATGCAGGCAAAACTAGAGGCTCTGACGGCCAGGGTGAATGAGGCAGAAGAACGTATCAGCGAATTGGAGGATGGGTTAGTAGAAGAGAAAGCTAAAATAGAATCTGGACTCAAAAAAATCCACATCCGGAATGTAGGTTATGGAGATTACTGACTCAATAAAACGTTCCAATGTCAGAATCATCGGCATCCCCGAGGGGGTGGAGAAAAACAGAGGTCTAGAAGAGATATTTGAACAAATTGTAGCTGAAAACTTCCCTAATCTAGCAAAGGAAACAAGCATTCATGTCCAAGAGGCAGAGAGGACCCCTCCCAAGCTCAACCACGACAAACCTACGCCACGTCACATCATAGTGCAATTCGCAAATATTAGATCCAGGGATACAGTATTGAAAGTGGCCAGGGCAAAAAATTTCTCACGTACCAAGGCAAAGGTATCAGAATTACGTCAGATCTGTATACACCTATCTGGAATGAGAGAAAGGGTTGGGGAGGCATTTTTAAAGGTCTTTCAGAGAAAAACATGCAGCCAAGGATCCTTTATCCAGCAAGGCTGTCATTCAGAATTGATAGAGAAATAAAGACCTTCCAGAATCGCCAGTCATTGACCAATTTTGTAACCACGAAACCAGCCCTACAGGAGATATTAAGGCGGGTTCTATAAAAGTAAAAAGGCCCCAAGAGTGATACAGAACAGAAAGTCACAATCTATAGAAACAAAGAATTTACTGACAACATGGGATCATTAAAATCATATCTCTCAATAATCACTCTCAATGTAAATGGCCTAAATGCCCCCATAAATTACACAGTGTTACAGATTGGATAAAAAGGCATGACCCATCCATTTGCTGTCTACAAGAGACTAATTTTGAACCTAAAGATACATTCAGACTGAAAGTAAAGGGATGGAATACCATCTTTCACGCCAATGGACCTCAAAAGAAAGCTGGGGCAGCAATTCTCATATCAGACAGATTAGATTTTAGAGTAGAGACTATTATTAGGGACACAAAGGGCACTATATTATTCTTAAAGGATGTATCCAACAAGTGGATATGACAATTATAAATATATACACCCCCAACAGGGGAGCAGCAAGATACACAAGCCAACTCTTAACCAGAATAAAGAGACATAAAGATAAAAATACGGTAACAGTAGGGGACCTCAAAACTCTACTATCAGCAATAAACAGATCACCTAAGAAAGAAATCAGCAAAGAAACAAGAGCTTTGAATGCCATACTTGACAAGTTGGACCTCATAGATATATATAGAACACTACACCCCAGAACCAAAGAATACTGATTCTATTCTAATGCCCATGGAACATTCTCAAGAATAGACCATGTTCTGGGTCACAAAACAGGTCTCAACCAATACCGAAAGTCTGAAATTATTCCCTGCATATTCTCAGACCACAAAGCTTTGAAATTGGAACTCAACCACAAGGAAAAATTTGGAAGAAACTCAAACACTTGGAGACTAAGAACCATCCTGCTCAGGAATGATTCGATAAACCAAGAAATCAAAAATCAATTTAAACAACTTATGGAGACCAACGAGAATGAAAACACAACAGTCCAAAATCTATGGGATACTGCAAAGGCAGTTCTAAAGCAAAAATACATAGGCATCCAAGCCTCACTCAAAAGAATAGAAAAATCTAAAATGCAGTTTTTATATTCTCACCTCAAGAAGCTGGAACAGCCACAGAGGAACAGGCCTAATCCATGCACAAGGAAGCAGCTGACCAAGATTAGAGCAGAAATCAATGAATTAGAAACCAGGAGTACAGTAGAGCAGATTATCAGAACTAGAAGCTTGTTCTTTGAGAGAATTAATAAAATTGACAGACCACTGGCAAGACTTCTCCAGAAGAATAGAGAAAGGACCCAAATTAATAAAATGATGAATGTAAAAGGAGAGGTCACAACCAGCACCAATGAAATTGGAGGGATTATTAGAAGCTTTTATCAACAGCTTTATGAAAATAAATTAAGCAATCTGGAAGAGATGGAGGCCTTCCTGGAAACCTATAAACTACCAAGACTGAAACAGGAAGAAATTGATTTTTTAAACAGGCCAATTAATTATGAAGAGATTGAAACAGTGATAAACAACCTTCCAAAAAACAAAACTCCAGGCCTGGATGGTTTTCCTGGGGAATTCTACCAAACATTCAAAGAAGAAATAAAACCTATTCTCCTAAAGCTATTTCAAAAAATAGAAACCGAAGGACAGCTACCAAACTCATTCTATGAGGCCAATATTACCTTGATCCCCAAATCAGGCAAAGACCCCATCAAAAAGGAGAACTATAGACCCATTACCCTAATGAATATGGACGCCAAAATCCTCAACAAGATCCTGGCTAATAGAATCCAACAGTACATTAAAAGGATTATCCATCATGACCAAGTGGGATTCATCCCTGGGATGCAAGGGTGGTTCAACATTCGCAAATCAATCAGTGTCTTAGAATTTACCCAGAAGGAAAAGCCAAAAATCATATGATTCTATAAATAGATGCAGAAAAAGCATTTGACAAAATACAGCATCCTTTCCTGATTAAAACCCTTCAGAGTGTAGGGATAGAGGGTACATTCCTCAATCACATAAAAACCATCAATGAAAAGCACTACAGCAAATATCATTCTCAATGGGAAAAGCTGGAAGCCTTTCCCTTAAGATCAGGAACATGACAAGGATGCCCACTCACACCACTATTATTCAACATAGTACTAGAAGTCCTTGCAACAGCAATCAGACAACAAAAAGGGATAAAAGGTATCCAAATCAGCAAAGAAGAAGTCAAAATGTCTCTCTTCACAGATGACATGATACTCTATATGGAAAACCCAAAAGAAGCCACTCCCAAACTATTAGAAGTTATAGAGCAATTCAGTAACGTGGCGGGATACAAAATCAATCCTCAGAAATCAGTTGCATTTGTATACATGAATAACGAGACCGTAGAAAGAGAATTTAGGGAATCCATCCCATTTACAATAGCACCAAAAACCATACGTTACCTTGGAATTAACTTAACCAGAGACGTAAAGGACCTATATTCTAGAAACTATAAATTACTCTTGAAAGACATTGAGGAAGACACAAAAAGATGGAAAAATATTCCATGCTCATGGATCGGAAGAATTAACATAGCTAAAATGTCCATGCTACCCAGAGCAATCTACACTTTCAATGCTATCGCGATCAAAATAACGAGGACATTTTTCAAAGAACTGGAACAAATAGTCCTTAAATTTGTATGGAAACAGAAAAGGCCCCAAATCTCCAAGGAACTGTTGAAAAGGAAAAACAAAGCTGGGGGCATCACAATGCCAGATTTTGAGCTGTACTACAAAGCTGTGATCACAAAGACAGCATGGTACTGGCACAAAAACAGACACATAGACCAATGGAACAGAATAGAGAACCCAGAAATGGACCCTCTGCTCTTTGGGCAACTAATCTTTGATAAAGCAGGAAAAAACATCCGGTGGGAAAAAGACAGTCTCTTCAATAAATGGTGCTGGGAAAATTGGACAGCTACATGCAAAAGAATGGAACTTGACCACTCTCTCACACCATAAACAAAGATAAACTCCAAATGGATGAAAGACCTCGATGTGAGATAGGAATCCATCAAAATCCTAGAGGGGAGCATAGGCTGCAACCTCTACGACATCAGCCAAAGCAACCTTTTTCATGACACATCTCCAAAGGCAAGAGAAACAAAAGATAAAATGAACTTGTGGGTCTTCATCAAGATCAAAAGCTTCTGCACAGCCAAGGAAACAGTCAAAAAAACTAAGAGGCAGCCCATGGAATGGGAGAAGATATTTGCAAATGACACTACAGATAAAAGACTGGTATCCAAGATCTACAAAGAACTTCTCAAACTCAATACGCGAGAAACAAATAAACAAATCTTAAAATGGGCAGAAGATATGAACAGACACTTTTCCAATGATGACATACAAATGGCTAACAGACACATGAAAAAATGTTCAAAATCATTAGCCATCAAGGAAATTCAAATCAAAACCACACTAAGATACCACCTTATGCCAGTTAGAATGGCAAAAATTGACAAGGCAAGAAACAACAATTGCTGGAGAGGATGTGGAGAAATGGATCCCTCCTACATTGTTGGTGGGAATGCAAGTTGGTATAGCCACTCTGGCAAACAGTGTGGAGGTCCCTTAAAAAATTAAAATTGAGGGGCGCCTGGGTGGCGCAGTCTTTAAACATCTGCCTTCGGCTCAGGGCGTGATCTCGGCATTCCGGGATGGAGCCCCATGTCAGACTCCTCTGCTGGGGGACTGCTTCTTCCTCTCCCACTCCCCCTGCTTGTGTTCTCTCTCGCTGGCTGTCTTTCTCTGTCAAATGAATAAATAAAATCTTAAAAAAAAAAAAAAAAGTTAAAAATTGAGCTACCCTATGACCCAGCCATTGCACTACTGGGTATTTACCCCAAAGATAGAGACATAGTGAAGAGAAGGGCCATAGGCACCCCATTGTTCATAGCAGCATTGTCCACAATAGCCAAATCGTGGAAGGAACGGAGATGCCCTTCAACAGATGACTGGATTAAGAAGTTGTGGTCCATATATACAATGGAATATTACTCAGCTATCAAAAAGAACGAGTTCTCAACATTTGCTGCAACATGGACGGCACTGGAGGAGATAATGCTAAGTGAAATAAGTCAAGCAGAAAAAGACAATTATCATATGATTTCTCTCATCTACGGAACATAAGAACGAGGAAGATCGGTAGGGGAAGAAAGGGATAAAGAAAGGGGGGGTAATCAGAAGGGGGAATGAAGCATGAGAGACAATGGACTCTGAGAAACAAACTGAGGGCTTCAGAGGGGAGAGGGGTGGGGGAATGGGATGGACTGGTGATAGGTAGTAAGGAGGGCACGTATTGCATGGTGCACTGGGTGTTATACGCAAGTAATGAATCATGGAACTTTACATCAGAAACCAGGGATGTACTGTATGGTGACTAACATAATATAATAAAAAACATTAAAAAAAAAAAGAATACCAAATTGCCCTCCCGAAACCAGCGAGGTTTAGAATTCCTTTTTTCTCATACATGTTTGCCTCTGCTGAGCATTACCATCTTAAAAAAAAAAATCTTTTCTATAGACAAAGTTCTTGTTTTAATTTGCATGTTTTTGATTACTAGCGAGGTTGAATATTTTTTAAAGGCTTATTTCCCTTTTACTTGCCTCTGTAAGTTTCTTTAATGTCCCTTTTTTCTTATATTTTTCTTAAAATTTTTCTCAATTATTAAGAACTCTTTAATTCTGCACATTTCAAAATATTATATAAATATGCTAAACAACCAATATGTTTATGAACTGCCAGACAGGTTTTTTTTTTTTAGCGTTTTTTAAAATTTAAGTCATCTTTTCATCCAACGTGGGGCTCAAACTCAGAATCCCAAGATCGAGAGTTGGATGCTCTACTGTCTGAGCCAGCCAGGAGCCCCTGAACTGCCAGACAATTTTAACTTAAATTCTCCTGCCTAAGTCTATGGCATGAATACTAGGTCAAGGGTCAGAAGACTTGGATTCTGTTCCTTCTGGTTCTGGGACCACATTAATAAATTAACTTCTCCAAGCTTAGTTTTCTCACTTGTGAAATATCATAAAACCTTCCCTTCTAACTTATAAGAAATTTGTAAGACAAAATAGGAAAATACTTTGAAAACTGTAGTATTGTTCCAATGTGTATACTATAGTGTGGGGCTAGTATGCTGTGCTTTTTGCCTAGGTCATGGAAAGAGTACGTTCTGAAACTGTTTTTTTGCGGTATTCAAGATCCTGAAATAAGACATTATAGTATGTATTATTGGGAAATAGGTTTTTTGGAAAAATTAAAGTTCATGCTGGTTTCTGAGTTTTGATGTCTTAAATTGTTAAAATATAGTAATTTTGTATAGCATGAGGTAAGATAGGTTATAAGATAGCTATTTCTGCAAAAATGTTTTCTATAAAGGATAGAATAGTCTTTTCTATGAGTCTCTTTATTGAATTCAGTGCAATTTTTTTTTTTTTTACCTTCTCATCGGGGCAATAATGTTCATCCTACGATTGTAAAATCATTTTTTCTCTCTTCCTTTCCAGGCAGAGGGTTTGAGTGTCCTTTAAAGTATAGAACTCCTTACATATATAGTATTGTAAGCTCATTTTACTATATTACAAGCCTTGTGTAGTTAAGTTATAAGACATATCTTTTAGTATTGCATTAGTTCTTCAGAATTTCTTTTTCTATGGCAGCAATTAGCAATATCATATTCAGAGTTTATGCTATAGAATCTTACTGCGTAGTTCAAATCCTACTTTGTAACTCTGGGAAAATTACTTGACTTCTGTGTCTCTTTTTGTTTTTCATTGTAAAGGGGGGTTAATAATAATACCTATGAATATCTACTTTAAAGAGTTGTTGGGTCAGTATATTAAAAGGAGTAATGTAAAGTGCTAAATTAGCATAGGGTCCAGTACATTCCTAAGTGCTCAGTAAATACTAATACTCATGCATCCATCCTTTCCATAAGTATTTTATTGTGTACCTGCTTTGTTTCAGGCACAGTCCTGGGCTCTGAGGATATAGCAGTGAACAAAAGCAAGTTTTTGCCCTCATGAAGCTAATATACTAGTGGCAGGAGACAAATACAAAACCAGTATAGCTAGAATGTCAGATGGTGTTAAGGACAATGGGGAAAAAATCAAGGTAAGGTGAGAGAGTAGTCTCGGAAGACCTCACTGGTTAGTAGCAATAAAGCAAAGGAATATGCCTGTGGATATGTGGGGAAAGAGTGTTCTAGGCCGAGAGGACACATATGCAGAAGCCCTGAGGGGATGAGTTGTTTGTTTTAGCATAGTATTTGAGGAATAGTATTAATGTGTAGGATCTTTCTTAGTATATAAGTTTTTAAAAAATTCATTTTCTAATTCCTTTTCTTCATTTTTTTTATAAAAGCGAACAAACTGAAAAGTAGAAAAATAGAATGAACCATATACTTACTATCTAGATTCAACAATTAATACTTAATCATATTTGCTTCACCTGTTATTTTTTTCTGAAACATTCCAAAGAATGTTAGATATCATGACATTTACCCATAAATATCTAGCATGAATCTCTAAAAATTACTGTTATTCTTCTAATATAATCACAATCTTATTATCACACTTAACAAAATTAACAGTAATTTGTTATATCATAGCCTAATCTCATAGCCAGTTCGTATGCAGATTTTCTCATATCCCGAAATTATTTTCTGAAGATGTTTTTTGTGAACCAAAATTTAGTTAAGGATTATGAATTGCATTTGGTGTGTTTCTTAAATGTCTCAATGTCTTAACACTCCCTCTCCTTTTCCCCCATGATAGCGGCTTTTAGATAAATGGGCCGTGTTTTCCGTTTGTATTTTAAGAATGATCTTCTTTAAAAAAAATTCTAATTGTTTTACATTTTTCCCAAAAGTGTAATTTCTAAAATATACTATGTTCACCCAAGGGTTCCTAAAAATGGAATAAAATTTTACAATAATTACAGGAAATTGACTTGTAAAGCATTTACTTTTGTTGGAAAGTGTTCATACAAAGTTTTCAAATTTCTAATAATTTCCTTTCTTGGATTGCTCAGTGGGTTAAGCGTCTTCCTTCAGCTCAGGTCATGATCCAGGATCCTGGGGTAGAGGCCCACATTGGGGCTCTCTGATCAGCAGGGACCTGCTTCTTCCTCTGCTGCCTCCCCTGCTTGTGCTCTTTCTCTCTGTCAAATATACAAATAAAATTTTTATGCAGCAATTAGATATTGATATAAGGTGTTTTTACAGTCCTATGCCATTTTATCACATGTAGATTTGTGTAACCACCCCCCACAATCAAGGATATGGAACTATTCCATCACCACGGAAATATTTCATCACCAGGCAACTATTTCCCTCCCTCTTGCTACCTATACCTTTCCCTCTCCACCATCCTTAAGCCCTGGGAACCACCAATCTATTTCCATCTCTATAATTTTGTCATTTAGAGAATTATATATAAATGGAATCATACAATATGTATGCAATGCAAATTTTTGGGATTGGGTGGGGTCTTTTTAATTTGTTTTTGTTTTTGTTTTCATTCAGCATCATTGCATTGAGATTCACCCGAGTTGCTGCATGTGTCAATAGATCATTTCTTTTATTGCTGAGTAGTGGTCCAGGCTATAAATGTACCAGTTTGTCTCATCATTCACTCATTAGAGGGCATCTTTCCAGGTAGGTTTATTATAAGCAAACCTGCAAAAAACATCAGTGTACGTGTGTTTTGTGTGAGCATAACTTTTCATTTCTCTAGAATAAGTGTTCAAGTGTAATTGCTGGGTCGTATGGTAGTTGTTTGGTTTTATAAGAAACTGAAAAACTGTTTTCCAGAGTGTCTGTACCATTTTACATTTCCCCAAATATTGCATGAGTGATTCAGTTTTTCTATATCCATTCCAAAATCTGATGTCGTCAATTTTGTTATTTTAGTTATCTTCTTTTCTTTTCTTTTCTTTTAGTTATTTTAAGTGTGTAGTGCTTATTTTTGCTCCAATTATAATCATCATTTAGAAAACTCAAGAGAAGGAAAGTCTATTGCACCCTCCTTCTCCACTCAAATGAGCCAAATGTTAGATCTTTTGTTAGAGTCCAACAGATCCTTGAGATTCTGCCCATTTTTTTAGTCTATTTTCTTTCTGTTGTTCACGAAGTGTAGTTTCTAGTGTTCTATCTTCAAGTTTACTGTTGTTTTCCTCTGTCTCCCTCATCTCCTACTGTTGAGCTCACATTCAAGCTTTTAATTTTGCTTATTATAACTTTCAGTTCTAAAATTTTCATTTGATACTTCTTCATATCTTCTATTTTTGCTGAGACTATGTTTTTCTTTTTTAAATTTGTTTCAAGCATGTTTGTAAATTGCTCATTGAAGCATTTTTATAATGACTGCTTTGAAATCCTTGTCAGATAATTTCAACATCTGTTTCATCTCCATGTTGGCATTTATTGACTTTTTAAATTTTTCTCATTCAGTTTGGGGTCTTCCTGGCTCTTGGTATGACAAGTGATTTTCAGCTGAACTCTAGACATATTGAGTATTACATTACAAGATTCTGGATCTTATTTAGATTTTTTTTTATTTATTTTTTTTTTTACCAAACTCCTCTGACACCATTCCAAGGGGTGGTGGTAGGGCACTACTTCATCATCTCTAGGTGTATGTGGGAATCCAGGCTGTCCACTAGACTGTTTTGACACTTGGGAGGAGAGGAGCTCTTGTTACTGCACAGTGGATCCACAGTCCTGACTCTCCACCTGGCCTCAACTGACAGCACCCAGTGGGGAACAGGAAAGCCCACTTGTTACTGTTGAATGATGTTGGAAGTATGGACCCACTCATTGTCTCCAATGACACCAAGGGTGAGGAGATTCATTAAGAGCTGGTGGGGATGACATCTATTGGGGAGGTCATTGTCAGGATGTGACTGCTGGTTGACCCATGAGCTGGACCCTGGGCAAGTTGGAGGCTCCCTACCCTTCTACCATCCTTGGAATTTACTTTCAATTTGCCTTTCCAGCCCAGAAACTGCCCCAAGGACACAGCCTTGAGATAGTGATGTGGTGTTGAAGCCATCTGAACAGTATACCTCACTGAGCCCAGTTAAGACTATATAAACTTTTAAGATTTGGCCAGCAGGTGCAGACATCCACTCATCTTGCAGCTGTCCAAGACATATGTAAGTTCCCTTTGCTCATTAAACCTGCCCTCTACCCAACCTGGAATGGCTTGCCTCTTTCATCAGTCTGTTCCTGCCCTGCATATTAGGGTTAGTTTTAGATTACACCTGGGAAATTCCTGAGGAGCTTGTGAATCAACAATTGCCAAGCCAGCTAAGTGACAGAAGAAATGGGTTTTGGGAAAGAGGTATCCATGGGGAATTCAATTCTTGATTTGGCAATGACCTCTATGTGGGAAGGGTGGCCTGTATGTAGATGCTTCTAAACTGTTCTGTGAATACAGGGATGCCCTGAAAATGTCAGATGGCCTAATGCATTTGGAGGACCTGCACCTAGCGCACGGTGGCAAAGAAGGGAAATGCATGTCTTTTTTCTTTTTAAGATAATTTCTTTTTTCTTTTTTAAAGATTTTATTTATTTGACAGAGAGAGGCAGCCAGTGAGAGAGGGAACACAAGCAGGGAGAGTAGGAGAGGAAGAAGCAGGCTCCCAGTGGAGGAGCCTGATGCGGGGCTCGATCCCATAATGCCGGGATCACGCCCTGAGCCGAAGGCAGAGGCTTAAGGACTGAGCCACCCAGGCGCCCCGGGAAATGCATGTCTGACACAATGAGCTGGCCTCTCCTGTGGGCAGTTCCACTGGCCACTGATGCTCAACCAGAGGCTGAAGCTCAGGTTAGAAAGTTGGAGGAACTGAGGTTAGAGAAGGGTGTCCCACTACTCTGCTGGCTTCAGGGTTAACAAACAAGGTGGGAGAAGTGAAGACCTTAGCATGCTATTTTGCAAAGCCAAGAGGGCACAATCTGCCTCAGATTAAGGTCTGAGCACTTGTAACAAAACCTGATTGAGACACTAAGCAGTGGGGTCTGTGGAAAAATGAGGAGAGCAAAGAGATTTTGTGATGAAGAAATGAATGAAATGTTTCATGCTGTCCGACCCCTATTACAAAAGAGAATTTTAAATAGCAATTACCTCAAAGCTCCTAGGAGAAAACTTGACTTCTTTCTCCATCCTTTAAACTTGTAAATTTGTCCTGTCTTAAACACTCCAAGAGATAACTGCCCACAGAGTTAAAAATTAAAAAAAAAAAAAAATTAGAAAGAATTTTAATACCAAAAGTATACTGGTGCAAATTTAGAACTTGGTTTTCTCTCTGTTAAAAGAAAAAAGTTGTCTTAGATTAACAGCCTGCTATTTAATAAAAAAAATAACAAAGCTTTTGTTTTGGTTTGGTTTGGTTTTACTTTTGATGTAATCTGCCTAGAAAACAAAGATTCTGTGTTTTGTTTTTATCAGGTCTTTGATTACTCAAGGAACTGAGTCTTGATTAAAAAAGCAGCTTTCTACAACTATGTAATTTTTTAAAGTAATTTTTGTATATGTTAAATTTCATGGGGAACATTGGCAAATAAGGGGTGATGATAAACTTTTAGAGTTTGTTTATGTAAAATTCCAAAAATATGATATATCTTGATATAATGTTATCATTTATAAATTTAAAATGCATGTCACAGAAATAAATTCACTTGTCAGTTGCTTTATAGTAAACTCATCATATCTTTAACCATAACCATTTTTAAGTCCTTCACCATTTGCTGACACTGTTTTACTCCAGTGCTTTGACAAAAAGTATTCCCACGAAAGTGCTTTATTTTCAAGGAAAAGACTTTGACAAGTTTCTGATATAGCTAAGATCAACCTTTTTTTTCATGTGGAAGGGACAGTAATAAACCTTTCAAGTGCTTCCTCAAAGCTACCTGTGCATCCCCACAATGTGTCATGAGATGGTAACCCGAGAGCTGACCCCTTGCTCCTTCCCCACATCAGTAAAATGGGCTCATTACATTAATAATATAATATCAACATGTGAAAACATCTCCCTACTGTAGGACACACTGCAGACTTTGCTGAAACATCTGTGAGGGAGAGGATGGATGGTGAAACCACAGAAAACTCAAGGCTCACGCATTACTATAAGGTTTTGGGAGTCTTTTGGTTGGGTAAAACTCATGCTGTCCCAGAAGTTGAGTTTAATAAGATACAAGCCTATCCAAGCCCTGAAAATGTAAAGGAGATACAAGCTTTTGCAGGAATTTTGGGGTTTGTAGGGATTTTATTTCTTACCCTTCCTAGTGCCCCATTCTTTATACTACCTCGTAAAGAAAGGGCACATATGGGAGTAGGGATAGAGCAACAAACCACCTTTGAGGAGGAAAAATACCAGTGAAGCAGGTTAAAGCTCTGGGCATCCCCCAAGCAGGGCCACCATTTGAGTTAGATGTGTCTGTGACTCTGGAAGATGTGGGTCAGGCACTGTGGCTGAGACAACAAAAGGGAGAGTGCTCCTAGGGTTTTGGTCCCAGCTCAGGAAGGTGGCAGGAGCCTGATAGATCCCTACAGAGTGACACCTCCCAGCAGTGTGCAGAGTGCTACTTTGAGTGGGGCCTCTCAGGAAGGAAGGAACCACAACATCCAGTGGGCTGAACTCAGAGTGGTTTGACTGATGACCCCTTTGCACTGAGAATTGGGCTGTTCTAAAAAGATTAACTGTCTGACTTGGACAATAAGAAGCCAAGGGGTAGATGATTATATATAAGCCCTTAAAAGGGTCAAGATATGTGAAAAGGCATTTGAGTCCATCTGCAAGAACCTGAGGCAGTCCTCACTGCTTTGCACATCCTGGCTCATAAGCCACTGACACTCCCTGGCAATTAAAAATCTGATGCCTAGCTGTGTACAAACTGTAGCAACTGACCCTGTAGTAGATATCGCAGATTGGGTGCATAGACAGAGTGGCCGCTGAAGTGCCCAGGTAAGGTGGTGTGTTGCCAGCGTGATGATGTGCCCTTGAAGTACGGTGACTTGGTTAATGCAGTAGTAACACCATGTCTTGTGTGTTTTAGACAATGCACAAGGCAACTGCCAAAGGAGATTGGGACCATCCACTGGAGTTCCCAACTGGTAAGGGATTGACAAATTGATTATATTGGCCCGCTCCCTCTGAGTGAGGGTTCTAAATATGCCTTGGTTTGTGTGGACATTGCATCCAGCCTGACCCAAGCTTTCCCCTGTCGATGTGCAAACCAGGCTACCGCCATTAGGGCATTACAGAAGCTGAGTTATGTAGGGATACCCTCATGGAACAGACAGTGATTGGGGTTACATTTCAGAGGTCATGATATGTAAGATGGGGCAAAAGAACACGGCATTAGATGAGGTTACATCTTCTTTATTTTATTTTTATTTTTTTTAAAGATTTTATTTATTTGACAGAGATAGAGACAGCCAGCGAGAGAGGGAACACAAGCAGGGGGAGTGGGAGAGGAAGAAGCAGGCTCACAGCAGAAGAGCCTGATGTGGGGCTCGATCCCAGATCGCCGGGATCACGCCCTGAGCCGAAGGCAGACGCTTAACTGCTGTGCCACCCAGGCGCCCCAACATCTTCTTTAAATCAATAAGCAACAGGGTTGGTAAAAAGGAAAAAATGGAATATTTAAAGCAGCAAATTAAATTGTTAACAGGTAAAACCACCTTAGCTGGGTGGACTAAAGTACTGTTCTATCTTTAATACATTTGAATGATCAACCAGTGAAGCCTGTTGTTCCCTGTGACAGGCTGGGGACCTCTGCTGAGACACCAAATACCATAAAGGGATAGCAGTTACAGGAAAAAAAAACATTGCCCCCACTCTCACCATGGATCAACATGTTATGCTGCTGAGAACACCAAGCCCCATCACACCTGGGAAAGGCGTTACCTACTAGAATTCACAATGGGTTCATTACATTGCACCCTTGGATGAGGGGGAACTACTCAATCTCCACTGGGATCCCATGGTCCTGCTACAAGCTGGACATGTTTAAATGCTCTGTACCTGGAATGGAATACACACCATTGAAAGAGTGGAGAAAATGTGAGTCCTGTCTAGCGTATCCACGTCCAGTCCATCTCCTCAAACCTGATTGTTCTGCCTCCCCAGCATATATGGTATGCACATCTGTTCACATTCCAAAAAGCTGCCAGCCTCCCTCTTCTCAAGGCCAGGTGGGCACATTCTGTTTTCCACTGGTTTATCATTTGGTTGCCATCCTTGTTCCCTCCACTGTCCTGGAGGGTGTTATAACATATACAGAAGCCCTTACTAAATTCACCCAATAAGTCTTGACTGATAGTAACAGGACACTGAACACTGGGGCCACAGATGAAAAGAACTGTTCTCCGTTATAGGATGTTGATGAACATGACAGCTGTCTCAGAAGGAGACAATGCATGTGTTCATACCCATGAGTCTGCTAATATATCATTTTATTAAACCACATGAGGGCATAAGTGAATGCCCCAGTGTAGCAGTGGTTCAGATCATGGAGCTCTTGGAAAAAGTTGTCTCTGATTTTGGGAATCATTGTCTTAATCTGTGTTTGTTTTGCATGAGCCTGTATTGTTGCTGTAACATCTGCCTCTAGTGCAGCCAGGTAGCTGCCAAACGGCGACCCAGAGCCCCATGAAACTCCTGCTGACATCTCAGGGCACAATGCAGAATGGAGGGAAAGGAGGTGCATATGCAATTGTAAGAGTGGGTCACTGGGGAGTGGAGTGTCAGGGGAGGTCATCAAGAGGACATGAGTGCTGTCTGATCTGTGAGCTGGACCAGGCAGTCAGAGACTCCCCGCTCTTCTCATCTTCAGAATGTGTATTCTGCTTGCCTTTCCACCAAGGACACAGCCTTGAGATGGTGACATGGTGCTGAGAGCTGCAAGGTACATGACTGAACCCAGTCAAGGGCTCTATACAAACTTAAAATGTGGCAGGCAGTTGCAGACATCTTTTCTTGCGCAGCCCAAGACAAGCTTTATGCATAAGTTTCCGTGTTTGTTGAGCCTGATCCCTCCCCATCTTCCCCATCTGAAACACCTGCCTCTTCTTCTTTCCCTGCCCCAAATAATGAGGCCAGTTTCAAATCACACCCAGGAAGCTCCCAGGAGCTTGGGGACCATCATGTCCTGGCTCTGCACTGGAATACTTTATCCAACACCAGTGCTGGGGATTGGGGTGCCTGTGACTGCCTGGTAAGGGTGGGAGTCCAGGTCCCCTCTCACCTTTGCTGGCAGGGAGGGAGGTGGGGCCACAGTTTTTCTGTGGTGCAGGCTGCTGCAGAATGATTATTATCAAAAGTACTTTATCTGGAGTACTTTGGACCTGACTCTGAAGACTTTCCTTGGGCTTTTATTTTTGGGTGCTCTTTTTGGATTTTGTTTTGTTTTATTGCTCATTGGTATTTCCTGGTTGCTGACTTCTTCGGTATTCAGTTTGAGATATATGAAGGAAAAATAAAACCCAGGGAACTCACCACCATATTCTTCCTTCGATCTAAGGATCTTAGCCACTCCTCTTTAGAGACTTCTTATATTTGCTTTATGTGTAATGTCCGGGGTTGTTAGTTTTAATTAGTAGGAGGAATGTGTCTACTTCATCTCCTCAGAATCAATTTTCCCTCCATAATTTTTTCTTCAGAAATTTCTTTTTTATTTTTGCTTTCTTATTTCTTTATATAAAGTTTGAAAACCTTGCCTTTGTCCCCTTATTTTTTTCCAAATTGTTGCTGTTATTTTACTGTGACTGCATTAACTTTCAATGCTAACTGAGGGAGAATTTGCATTTTTCTTGAGTTATTTACCCCCAAGATTAAGTGTGTCTTTCCACGGCTCATGGCCTTATTTGTGTTTCTCACTAGTGTTTCAAACTTTTACTCACAGTGATCTGCATTTGGGGGGGGAGGGTTCTATTCATAGCTATTTTATATTACACATCCTCCCATCTCCTCTTCTAATTGCTTGTGTTTGTGTGTTGCAGACTAGTGATTCCTGTATATTAATTTGCTATCTAGATATGTTATGAACTCTCATGTCATTTATAACAGTTTTTCATTGATTTTTTTAAATTACAAAGTAAATATATCATCTGTAAATAAATTATTATTACCATCTACTTTCTGATTTTTATATCTTGTTTCTTCTTCTTAATTTTGTTGGGCAATTCATTCAGAGCAATGTCAAATAAAAATGTCCAATTGAGTTGAATTGCACAAGGTGGGGAGGTGACATCTCTCACATCATATTTCTCCAAAACATACCTCTGTCTTGCAGTGCAATGACCTTAGAGAAATGATTGAAAACCCTTGTCTTGTGTCTGCCTACAACTGCGACATTTCCAATGTTTTTCCATTAAGCATTTTGCTTTGGGATTCATTATGATACAGCCTCTAACAAAAACATGTGTCTGTTCCTATATTTAAGAGCTCTTTAAAAAAGAATGGATGGTGATGTTTTAAGTGCGTTTTAAATATCTACAGAGTTGAGCATAGACTCATTTTATTTAATTGTAAACTGATTCATAATTTTCTTCCCTTGTGATATCATTTTGGAGTCTTGCTTTAAAGTTGGCCCATGTCTTCAAAGAATTTGCAATTTTCTTTTTCTAAGTTCTGGAAAATTTTAACAGCATTAGCACTATCCATTTCTTAACTGGCATAATTACCTAGCAAATCCACCTGGGAGCACAGCTTTTTAGAAACTGTGAGGTTATAAGAGAGCAGCGCTTTGAATGGCTTTTCTCTCAGATATCATCATCATTACTCATTTTATACAGGTTATCAAATTTATTTGAATATAATTGATCTAAATAATCACTTGGAATTCTTTTAATCAGCTGTGTTTTTATGATATCCCCATTACATTTCCTATTTTTCAATATTTTATTCTTTTTTTTAATTCACTGTGTGGTAAACGTTTACATATTTTGTTGTTTATCAGAAATAACTAACTCGTGGTCTTTTAAAAAATTCTACTCTTTTAAAAAATGATTTTGAATTTATAAATTTTGCGCTTATATTATCTATCATTTTACTTTCCTTAGATTTATTTCATTGTTCTATTATTTTTTAATTCTTCTGTTGGAGCTTGATTATTTTCATTCCATTTGAAAACTGTTAATAACATGAGTGTTTAAGGTTATGAATTTTTCTGACACCTCACCTAAAATCTGGATCCAAAGCTCTGGAATTGAACTGGGGGCACAGGGATGCAAGAGCACTGGCTGGGGTCTCAAACAGGCCAGGTTTGGCCACATGCCACTAACAAAATCCAAAGACAGAGAAACAAGCCAATGTCTAAGGCTGGATCACAGTCAGGGTCTTTTCAGCTCAAGAGAGTTCCTATTGAAGGGGAAGTTTGGGATCCCATCAGGGGATGCCTTTCTCACAGGATCTTTTACCTGAGTTAAGAAATAAGCTGGAAAGCAGAACTTAATTACAAAGTTTGAGGTCAAAATTGAGGTAGTTGAGTCCTCTTTCAATAGAATATTCTAATTTTGGTTACTTTCAACATTGTCTATAATTTTTGTTTGACTTTCCTTCTGACTCAAAAGATATTTAAGACTTTTAACTTTTTAGTTAAAAGAATACTTGCCTATAATTGTTTTATTTTCCAGTTTTGTCATCGATTCCCAGTTACATTCCATTATTACCAGATAATGTTGTGGATTAATATATCATCATTTTTGTGAACACCTCTATGGATGCTTGTGGGGGAAAAATGGTTTAACCTTTGTTTTCAAGAATTGTGATTTATCACATTTTTCTGATACTATCACAAGTTTGGCAGCAATACAAGCTTGTGACCTGTAAATTTTCATGGGTCAGGAGTTGAGGCAGCTTAGCTGGGTCCTACACCCAGGGTATCACAGGTCTGGCTCTCAGTCCTCTTCCAAACTGATTGTTGGCAGATTTGGTTCCCCTGGCTGCAGGTCTGAGGGCTTCTCTCTTTTCTCGCAGCACCCTGCACCTGAGCAAGTTGCCTTGAAAGCCTGGGTACTGCCCCCTTGTGGCGCTGGCAGGAGATCAGGAGATTCAAAACACTCAAGCCCCTGCCCAATGAAGTACCCTCATCTCAGCCCCACCACTAATCACAAGAACACCGCCCCCGCCCTCCCCCGCCCGTCTCCTTCCCCTGCTCTCTCAAGCCATTTTCCAATCAGCTTGAGCATTTCACCTGTTGGAAAAGCCTCCACTATATAGGCAATAAATCTTTTCGTACTCTCTTGGTATGTGTGTCATTTTGTGACATGCAAGCCAATTTTGGGTCCCCCTCATTCAGGTGTTAATAATAATTGGTGCTGTTCGCAGGATGCTGAGTCAATGACCACTGCCACCAGGGTCTTCCTGCTCTTGCTCTAGCTAGTAATTAGCCCTGCTGTCCTATGGCAAGCTTGTGACTGGGCTGCGCTCCATTTGCTGGGTCCTACCAAGCCTGTGTTGTACATTTAGTTCACTTATACCACAGGTTGCAGGAGTTAATTGGTATTTAGGGACAGGAGTACGGAACTAGGGCCCTCCTTAAAGTGGCCCTGAGCCATGTTACTTGGTCTGGACTTAACCTGTGCATCTGTGATGGTTAATTTTATATGCGACTTGACTGGACCATAGGGTATTCATGTTTAAACATTATCTGGTTAAACATTATTCTGAAAAAAACCAAACACATTATTTTGGTAGTGTCTGTGAGGGTGTTTCTGGATGACATTAACATTTTAATCTATAGGCTGAGTAAAGAGGAGTGTCGTCGTGCCCCCCCCCCCACTTGTGCATGTGCCTCCTTCAGTTCCTTGAGGGCCTGAATAAAACAAAGGGACTGAGTAAGAAAGAATTTGACCTTAGTTATTGGTCTTTTCCTGCCTCCAGTCACAGACTCAGACTGGAACTTATACCATCAATTCCCTGGGTTTCCAGCTTGCCAACTCACTCTGCAGATCTTGGGTCCTCTCACCCTCCATAACCACATGAGCCAATTTCTTACTATAAGCAAGTATCTACATAAAGACAGATAGATCTCCTCTTGGTTCTGTTTCTCTGGAGAGCCCTGACTAATGCACTATCTCAGAACGTAGCTTTGACTGACACTGGGCTTAGGGGAGAAACCCTTTAACCTGTGACCAACTGGTTGTGTGTTTTAGCCAGGTGTTGGCCTCAGTGTACATAGTGACCAGGGAAGTGTCTTCACCCTGTGTGAGATATAGGCCTATCCACTTGTAAAAATGCAGTCATTGGGTAGTATGCTGAGGTCCAAACTCCTCAGAGCAGTTGACTTACCAAGACCATACTTATTTTGGCTACTGCTGCTGTCCATGCCTAGATCCTGATCCTTAGGGTCATAGAGGGAAACACCCATGACATCCTGTGGCACAACAAAGGGGTTAACGAAAATCTGACTTAAGCCCAGGGCCCTTCAACCCTATAAGGTAGCCATTGTCATGGGGGACACCTTTAACCCTTGTGATACTCATTTGAGGCTCTTTGGATGGAGAAACTTACAAATAGAGCAGAGGAAAAATACTCTGAAATATATCCAACCCAACATTTATTAAAACAATCTACTAAGAGAATAAAGAGATACAAGGCCTCTTACTGGCTGCTGCACCTGTATGACATAGATTCTGAATTAGATTTAGAATGTGCTCTGATGCATCAATGGCAAACCTTGACGACCTTAATTAGTATCAGAGCTCACTTGTAATGTCACTAAATTTAAATAAGGTACTCCCTACAATTTTAGGTCTTATAGAAGACCTCTTTAGTGAAAAGGTGATATGACTATGGCTTCTCTAACTAACAGCCCAATTTGACCTGGAAAGAATAAATGCTGCCTGATAGTGCAAGGTTCCCTAACTTGGTTAAATTCCTAAAAATTACTTGGTAAATCAAGAGCTACTCAATCTCTGAGATTGTCAAGAAACAGCTGTTGAGGGGTGCCTGGGTGGCTCAGTTGGTTAAGTGACTGCCTTTGCCTCAGGTCATGATCCTGGAGTCCTGAGATCGAGTCCCACGTCGGGCTCCCTGCTCAGCAGGGAGTTTGTTTCTCTCTCTGACCTCCCCCCTCATGCTCTCTTCTCTCTCTCAAATAAATAAAATCTTTAGAAAAAATAGAAAAGAAACAGCTGTTGACCTTCTCAGCATTCACAACTTTTTAAAGGCATTTTTTAGGCATGGGTTCTGGGGGAAACTTATTCCTCACTCACAAATTTTACTTAAGCCCATTCATGCTGTTACCTGCAAATCAGCCCACAATAAATGGAGCCCCTTCCAACAAAAAGTTCTTGAATGTGTCCAAATAGCAATACAACAGGAACTCCCATAATTGCCCCCCCTCCCAATTAAACAATTCTTCATAATAGAGGCTTTTGCAACCTCCTCTCATGCCTCTGGGTTCTTTATACATTCTGTGCTGAGCACAAGTTGCCCAAAGGCATCAGATGCCAGAAACTACAGTCCTTAGCCCGTTGCTACACATGATTAGAGTGTAATTGCTATAAACACCCTTGTTTCTCCTAGAAACACAGGCTCCCACGGACCCTGAGCCTGTGACCTTCTGTCACATAAAGCCATAGAAGAAGCATCCCACAAGCTCAGCTACTAAGGCCTCCTTAATAGAGGAATGAGCCACACCTGGGGTGTCTGACATATTCCACGTGCAGGAGCGGGTAGCTTCCTCTGTCCTCAGTCTCTTGCCAGTTGCCACGGTTAAGGAGGTTGTCACTCATCTCCAGAACCCTCAGGTTCCTTGGAAGCCACTTAGGATCAATAGAGTGAATACCACTGGGTGTTCACACTCTTTATTACACATGATGGGCCTCACCGGAAAGCTCTTGCTTTTCACCCCTTAACTGGGATGACCCTGATAAAGAATAGATACCAAAGATTAGCACAAAGACCCTGAGAATCTCTTGCCTTATAGAAACGCAAAATATAAATCAAGTTCCCACATGTCTCGACACTTACTAAAGCCACAAGACGAGGCCTCAGCAGGACACCCCTTTTCCCCCTCTGGAGTTACAGACATTATTGAGAGAAATCAAAGTGTCTGTGTCACTTGTAAGAACACACAATATTGGGCTCTCGAGGCAGTCGACAGATCCTGTACCTTCCTTCCTAACCCCAGGTTACAGGCCCCACAGAGCTCCATACTGACCTACTTAACCAAGTTTACTATTAATCACGTAGTAATAGTATGTTTCAGTCATCCGTCAAATATCACAGGTGAATTTTACTAAGTCTGGCTCCGGTTTTCTGAGGTTTGCTGACAGATTTTAAGCTTCATGCCTCCCTTGTCCCCTTCTGCCCCAAATCTGGGAAAGCTGAAAGGAAACCCTGCATGTCCTATTTTCTGCCACCAGCGAGAAAGTCAAACGATGCCAGTCCCTTCTCACAATGGCAACCCTCACACGCCCTCATCCCCTGACCACATTAAAAATTCTCAAGCCAGCCAGACTCCTTTCCTTGTTTCTTAAGCTATTTTTGGAGCAGCATGGGAAGCACCTTTCTCTCACCATAAAGCCTCAATTTTGTAATAAAACTTTTCATACTCTCTTGGTACATGTGTGGTGTTAACAGTCTTAATATTGAAACCGTATTTTGAGTAGGGGTTTATTCTGTTGACTCAGGGTGGCTGAAACATTAATCTCTCGTGGGAAGTTCACAACATGCCGGCCTGCCTTTTCAATGCCAGAGGTAGAGCATCTTTGTGACTTCTCTCTTCTCTGACCTCTTAACTTTCTTTTGAAGGAGCTTGCCTGATTAGATCAGACCCACCCAAGGTAACCTGTCTTTTGATTAACTTGAAGTCAATTGATTTGGGACCTTACTTACACTGGCAAAATAACTTCACCCTTGCTATATAAGGTAACAAATCACAAAAGTGATACTCATCACCTTTGTCATATTTTATTGTTAGAAACAAGTTACATGTACCATGCACATTCAAAGGGATGCTCTGGTACAGTGGTGTGGGCTCCTGGGGTCATGTGTGCATTTGCTTACTATATTGGTTAGAGTTATTCAATTTTTAATTATTTTCGGCTTTCTAAAAGCTTATTCTTGATCACTTATATCTGCCAAAATCGAGGGGTAAATTTGTCTCCTCCAATTAATATGTTTTTTTGTTTTTTTGTTTGATTTTCCTTATATCCCTACAGTTGTTGCTTTTATAATATTAATGCTATGTTATTCTCACATAGACAGTAATAACTATTAGATCTGCACTATGGATACAAAGTTTATCATTATAGAGTGTCCATCTTTGCAACAACTATTTGTTTCCTTATTTATAATCCTGAATTCAATCACACACCTTATTAAAGTTATGATGTTTATGTTTTTGTTTACTTGTTTTCATTTGTCTGGAATGTTTTTTGTACAAACTTTGAGTTTCTTTGTTTTGTGGATATGACATCTACAACTTTAGTTTATTTACTTTACAACTTTTAGTTTATTTACTTTACAACTTTAGTTTATTTACTTTAAATTCCATTTTTAAATTTTTATCATACGAGTTTAGTTCACTTATATCAATTTAAATATAATAGATGCATTTGTTATTATTCCTCTGCTCATATGTTCTGCTGTGGTTCCCTTTTTATAGTTTTAAAAATATATTTTACAAATGTTTGGGTTTCTGGATTTCCTTCTTCAAAATTCTGTGATGTATACTACTTACTCCAGTGGATATCTAAGACAATCACAACTTTAAAAAATATATTTAAAACTTTAAAATTAATATTTATTTTTTCTATTCTATATAATGATGGAGTTAATATAAGCCTTCCTCAGGCAAAACCTTTGGAGCCACATGTTCAGGATTCAATATTATTAGAATTTTAAAGTAGCGCCTCAGTGGCTCAGTCAGTTAAGTGATCAACTCTTTATTTTGGCTCAGGTCGTGATCTCAAGGTCGTCTGACTGAGCCCCACTGTGGGACTCAGTGCTCAGTGCGGAGTTTGCTTGTCCCTCTCCCTGTGCTCATCTGCTCTCTCTCTCTCTCTTAAATAAATAAATAAAATCTTTTTAAATATTTTTAGAAAGATAACATGGTGCTTATAATACCATGTATTACATATTAACATATAGAATTACACACACTAATATTACTTTAGTAAAATATGTGATCATTCACACAGTGCAGAAAAAGGGATATTATAAGTAGCCTCACATTCAGATTAAGGGTTGTGTTTTTTTTTTTTTTTAAGATTTTATTTATTTATTTGTCAGATTGAGCGAGAGAGACTGAGCAAGCAGGGGGAGTGGCAGACAGATGGAGAAGCAGGCTCCCCACTGAGCAAGGAGCCTGATGTGGGACTGGATCCCAGGACCCTGGGATCCTGACCTGAGCTGAAGGCAGACACTTAATCGATTGAGCCACCCAGGCATCCCTCAGATTAAGTTTTAAACTAAATGATTACTTAAATGTTGTTGTCTTCATAACTTTAAGGATTTAACTATTTCAGAAAAAGACCTTAGTACAAGGTCTTCTTTTTTCCCTCCATCAACATATGTAACTTACTATATTTCTTTGCTTAAACTTTAGAATTTCAAATATATCTACATACCTAAAATATAGCTTAATAGCTTTTAATTATATCTGTCAATCAGCTATTTAAAAAAAAATGAGAAAACCAGAGATGAACAGAAACTCCTACTTTCTTTCCCCTTCCAATTTTAGAACTCTTTTATCATTTTTATATTGTCAAGATTTATAGTTTTTCCATTTTTTTGTAACATTAATTACCGTATTTATTTTAGATTTTAGTCAAACAGGTCATGTACTCGAAACTTAACACTGGAATTTTGCTACACTAATTAATTCATAAATTAGTTGGCTGAGGTTCATTCTCCAATAGTTTGCTCCAGAATAACTTATAGGAACAATGTTCCCTGGGCAACTCATATGTCTGTGTTTGTGTGTGTGTGTGTTTTAATTTCGTTTTTTGTGCTTGCAGTATTGCTGGCGAGGCATAAAATCCTTTGGCCATTCTTTCTTTCTCTGAAGATTTTGTGGGCATTGCTCTAAGGTAGTCTAGTCTTGAGAATATATGATAGCTAAGTCCTGCCTTTTTCTTTCTGTATAGAAAGTATATTTTATATAACTATTCAAATTATTATTTTTTAAGTAAACTCATGAAGCTATTCTACTGTTGCTTGTTTGGTGTCATTTCCCCTTCCTTATATACACAATATTTCTTTTAAATGTCAAGATTTAAGTATCTGGAAATTTTTCTTTTCTTTTTTTTTTATATATTTTTTTATTATATTATGTTAGTCACCATACAGTACATCCCTGGTTTTTGATGTAAGGTTCCATGATTCATTAGTTGCGTATAACACCCAGTGCACCATGCAATACGTGCCCTCCTTACTACCCATCACCGGTCTATCCCATTCCCCCACCCCCTCCCCTCTGAAGCCCTCAGTTTGTTTCTCAGAGTCCATAGTCTCTCATGCTTCACTCTCCTGGAAATTTTTCTTTAATGGCGTATGTAAATAATGTTTTCTTGTTTCATTGTTCTAGTTCTTTCCATGGACACACTCATTGTATACTTGACTTCCATTTTTCCTTATATTTTCATATTTTCTCACAATATATTTTAAAAATTGAAATGAAACTCATATACAACAAAACCTATTCTTTTAAATTGTACAGTTCATGGATTTTAGTATATTCACAAAGCTCTGCATCAATCCCTATTATCTAATTCTAGTACTTCCATCACCAGTACACATTAGCATTCATCTCTCCTTACTCCTCCCCCCCTTGCCCCAGACCCTGGCAACTCAAAACCTATTTTCTGTTTCTATGGATTTGCTTAGTTTGGATATATCATGCGTGGAATCATACAATACATGAACTTTTCTGTGTAGCTTCTTTTACTTACAATGCTTTAAAGGTTCATCCATATTGTCAGACATATATGTACTTTCTTCCTTTTTATGGCTGAATATTATTCTATTTATGAATATACTATAGTTTGTTCATTCCTCAGTTGATGCACATTTGGGTTGTTTCCACTTTTTGGCTATTATAAATATTACCTACCATAAGCATGTATGTAGAAGTTTTTGTGTAAACATGTTTCCATTTCTCCTGCTTATTTACCTAGGAATAGAATTACTGAGACATATGCTAACCCAGTGTCTAACTTCCTGAGAAACTGTTTCCAAAGTCTTGCACTATTTTGTATTCCTTTTAAAAATCTATGAGGTCTCTGATTTGTTCACATCCTTTCCAACACTTGTTATTGTCCATCTTTCTGATTATAGTCTTCCTAGTGGATGTGAAATGACGTTCATCTCTTTGTAGTTTTGATTTGCATTTCCCTAAAGACTAATGATGTGGGACATCTTTTCTTATGCTATTTTTGTATCTTTTTCTGAGAAATGTCTATTCAAATTCTTTATACCTTTTAAAACTGGGTTGTCTTTTTTATTGTTGAGTTCCCAGTGCCCTTTATATATGTCAATTACTAGATCCTTATCAAATATATGATTTGTAAATATACTCTTCCATCCTGTGGGTTGTCCTTTTACTTTGCTGATGATGTCCTTTGGAGCACAACATTTTTATTTTAATAAAATCCAATTTATCTTTTAAGGAATGTTGTTGGTTTCTTGTGGTTTTGGTTTCATATCTAAGAAACCATTGCATGATGAAGATTTATACCTGTGCTTTTTCTATAGCTTAGTATCTTCTCAGGTCTTTCCTGGGCATGTGCACATTCCTACACATACATATGACCTTCTAGTAAGTGATTTCTAAGTAAGTTTGCTTTTGTTTTTTTTTCTAAGGGTTTTGTATGTGGAATAAGAATTGTGTGCTGTGGGCAAATAGTAATTCTCCTTCCTTCACAGGGTTTAGTACATATCGGTGGGTTCTTAACACCATATTGTTCCAATGCAACTTTAAATTGTCACTGCAGCATTGTTTGCAACACAAAGTTTCCTCCACCATGTTTTCTATATATTGCTCTTTAATATGGCTTTTCTGTGTGAGTTTTCATTCTTCTATCTTCTCTACTTTTTGAGACTCTATTTTAATTGGGAATCAAAGAAGTGTTGCTGTTCAGCCTCACACAGATTATGGAAACTTAAGCTGGAACACTTCCTATACATAAGGGTGATCCCTTGACTTTTTCTGAAATTCACAACAACAGATTTCTCCTTTGGGTGTCTCCAGGCACTTCTATTTCATCTTCACTCTTTTTATTTTTTACTTTTCTTTTCTCATAGTTCGAGGTCCGTGTTTTAAAAATTCTCTGAATTTCAATGGAGGTTGATTATTCAGTTCTGTTTTTTGGGGGGTTTTGTTTTGTTTTGCTTTTTATTTTACTCTCTTGGTTATCTTAGATGAATTTTAGGAAGAGTAATGTAAAAGCATGACTTGATGTTGCTCTATTAAAGCTGGCATTTCCAGTCCTAGTTTGCATTAACTTCATATACAACTAGCGAAAAAATAATTGATTTTAGTATTTGCCATAAACATATGCAATATCATCACACTAGAATGTGTGCTTTGAACTTTATTCACCACAAGATTAATTAACTCAAATTATTTGCCTAAAATATCTTGCTAGGGCTCTTGAGAGCAATGATAATTATTTACATATCATCTTTTCTGGCTTGGAGCTTAATACTGTAATTAAATGGGTGGTTTGCATGAATATAAAACATATATCTAAGCCTATGTTACAATGTGGCTTTGGAGCTGTAAAGTAGACTTCATGGGTTGAAAACCCATCTTTAACACATTCTGTATGACTTGGAGTAATTTACTGAACTTAAACTTCACTTTTTTGATCTTCAAGATAGGGGTAATTAAAAACAAAACCTAAAACTATCATTTGGGTGTATTGTAATTATATAATGGAATAATGTTTATAGAACTTTTAGCATGGTGGCTGGCATATAATAAAGAGTTAATGCATATTAGCTGTTTTATAGTTAGCTATTTTAATATGTAATAAGTATATATTGTAACCAAGTGAATTAATCAGCTAAAGAGATTTTTAGCTATGGAGGTTTCTAGTTTTAAAAAAATTCCACTTTTTAAAATGCCACAGAATAATATGAATATCTGAGGGAAACAATAGTGTTTTATGACTTGCACAGGCATTTTCCATATCCCCTTTGATAGTCACAGCAACCCAGTGAGGTATCCAGACAAGGCTGTAAGAAAAATAGTAGGAATAAAAATATATTTCTCCATTTCTCTATGTAAAACATTGTGTGGTGATGAGTTTTTACCAATCCTGTCATGAAGTTGGAGTCAGTGTGGTGAAGTGACTGGCATTCTATTTTTGGAGGCAGACAGACCCAGATCTATCTTTGTGAATTATAGCTGTGTGATCATTAGCAAGTTACTCAATGCCTCTGAATCCCTTCTATTATAATACAATGGTGACAAGACTATCTCATTCCAAGGCGTTGTTTTGGAGATTGAGAAATTACTAGTTACTTTCTCTCACTCTTCTATGTTTTGCACTATTAATGGTTCCAAAGCAAGAATTCTTAAGTAATTATTTTCTTTACTGATCCTAAGACTAGAGAAACTATAGTTGAAAGGATTTAGAATTAAATGAATAGTGTCACTAAATGTTCTTTTAAATGATATTGGTAATATGGATTGTGAGCTTTTTGAAGACCTTTCATTTTCTTATGCCAGCATCTAGCAGAGAGCCTGGTGGTACCCAATGAATGTTTGTTGAGTTAATATACTTGTATCTAAAGGCCAAATGTATTCACTTACAGTTCTAGAGTTCAGAATTCCAGCACAGAGTTAAAATCAAAGGCCTGGCAGGACTACGTTCCTTCTGGAGGCTGTCAGAAAGAATTAGTTCCCTTGCCTTTTCCAGCTTTTAGAGGCTGCCCACATTCTTTGCCCATGGCCACCTTCCCCATCTTCAACTTAAGCAACAAAGTATTGAGTCCTCATGATGTATAATTCTGGTCTCCCTCTTCTTCATTCTTCTTTAATTTTAAGGACCCTTGTGATTCCATTAGGATCACGTGAGTAATCCAGGGTAATTTCCTTATCTCTAGGTAAATTAACTGAATCACATTTGCCAAGTCCCTTTCTGCCATCTAAAGTAGCATATTTAGCAGGTTCCAGGGATTAGGGTGTGGATATGGTTGGGGAGGGTAGTATTCTGTCTATCACAAAGCTCTCTGGCAAAGATAAATTATATCAGAATATGGCCTGGGTGCAGGGTTAGGGCACTTTCCTGTTCAACAGCAGGGAAGGCAAGCTGCCTGTCCTGTCTTTCTGGCAGATCTTCAATTATTGACTTTCCTCCAAACCAAACCTTTGTATCTCCCCATGCTTAGGAATCCATTTTGGTGTCATCTCTCACATTTCAATACATTTCTTCCAGTTGCTCCAGATTTAGCAAATGGTTAATGCTTCAAGTGAATTTGAAGACAATTGGAAGCAATTATCACCTAGCAGTGCTTTTCAGAAATATAATACTTTGAAAAGCACAGGGTGTGTGTAGGGGGTGGTTGGGAAAAGAATTACATTTTAAGGCAGATTCCTCTGGTAGCACAGTTTACCTTACTGTAAATAATTGCACACTGTGTTCTGGATGGCTTGTCAATTGCTCTAAATTAAACATCTTGCTGAGTGCCCACTTCCCCTTGAAACTGTCAGTTGAGACGAAGTTTGGTAGCTGTGCCTCTCTCTGCCTACTCCTCAGGTTTGTATTTCCCATTGATTAAATAGGGTGAGAGAGTCAAAGGTTTTTTTTTTTTTTTATTTGAGTATTCAAGCAAACAAGTAGGAAACAAGCAATTTCAGGACCCCTTTAAAGATTGTAAGACCCAGAATTAGCTTCCATGCATAAAAAGCTATCTAGAAGCACATAGTTAAAGTAAGCCAAGTTTTTTGTTTGTTTGTTTTCTTTTCCATTTGCATCTGCTTTAGAGCTTTTCAACCTCCTTTCTATTCATTTCACTTTTGTGTGTATGTATTGCTCTGTCTGACCTAACCCTGAGTCTGCTTAGGCCCACTCACACACAGTCATTCTCTTTCACTTTTAAAAAGCAGTGCTTGTAAGGTATTCATTCCTTTTGCTTTGCATTATAAAAAACAAGGTCAGGTTCAAGTTTCTATTGAATAAAAATTTTTCTCCCTTCCTTATTCTTAAGCTCAACTTCAAGAATTCAGGTTTGAATGCAAATAGTAAATTCTGTATTAGGGTAATTGTTTGGTGTCAGAAAATAAAGGAGCTAAGAGAATAACAAGCTACTTTTTACAGAGCAAGTTAACCAAAACTGTTCTATCAAAGCGTAGTTTAGTCTATTAAAAGAGACAAACTGGCTTACCCTAATATATTGCTTCTCCGCAAGGTGAGTTAACAATCTAATTACAAATTACCTGAAATCAGTTTAAATGTGCATTGCAAATAAAGTGCACATATCTTTAGTGGTGGTGGGTGATGAGGTTGTGGGATATCAGTGAGGTGAGGTGAGGTGAGGTGGGGTAGGGTGGGGTCTGGAGCCGATGACCAAGAAAGAATTCTTGAGATGTCTTTGGTGCAAAATGGTGGTTTATTAAAGCACAGGGAAGGACCAATGGGCAGAAAGAACTGCACCAGGGTCACGAGGAATGGCCCATTATATACCCTCAAGTTGGGAGGAGGTTAGGGATAAGGTAAGTCTCTAAGGAATTTTGGACGCAAGGTTTCCAGGACCTTGAGGGGGCTAGCTGTTGTTGGGAAAAGGTCATTTATTACTGTCTAATAAAACCTTAGTCATGAGACCCTTCAGATGTATATCGGTGGGCCATATGCTTGGGGGATGATTGCCAACACGTATCTTGGGGGTGGGGGAGGTGTTAGAGATAAAGGAAGTTTACAAAGGAATTTTCATATGTTAAAGTAGACTTATAGGATCCTGGTGTGGGGGAGGGGGTCAGGCTAGGACTGCCTTTTGCCCTTAGCAAAGTATTAACCTCTAAGCAGCTGAGTTCCTACAAGAATGTCACCATGCCCGTTTCAAGGACTTGTCAATGGGCTGTAGGTGGTAAGGAAATTTCATAATTTTTCTTCTGCCTTTGTTTTCCACTTCAGCGGGTTTGAGGGTAGTCGTTATGTCCAGACAGCTTTGACTTACATCAAATTGCTATCTGTTTAATCTGCTTAAATGAAAATTGTCAAGGAATTTTAAAATGCCAAAGTCATAAAAACAGAGAGTAAAACTGTGGATTAAAAGGGGAACAGGAAGGAGATGGTTTAAGATTACAAACTTGCAACTAGTCATAAATAAGGCCCAGAGATCAAATCTGCTAAGACTAGACCTTAATTATCTCCACCACCACAAAAAAAAAAATTAAAAAAATTATGACTTGATGGAGATGCTAATGTTATGATATATTACAATATATAAATATGACAATATATAAGTACAATATGTAAATGTTACATTAAATACATAAATTATATTACAATATATTATATTCTATATATACAATATCAAATCAACATGTTGTACACCTTAAACGTACACAATGTTATACATCAAATTTATTTTAATAAAAAAAATCTAAGATTTTATTTTTAAGTAATCTCTATACCCGACATAGGGCTTGAATTTACAACCCTGGGA
This sequence comes from Ursus arctos, assembly GCF_023065955.2. NCBI lineage: Eukaryota > Metazoa > Chordata > Mammalia > Carnivora > Ursidae > Ursus > Ursus arctos. Next base: position 9,322,793 of record NW_026623078.1, read on the forward strand.
TCGAGTCACATGCTCTAATGACTGAGCCAGCCAAAAAAATAAAATAAAATAAATGCTGTTTGCATGCAGAGAAATTACATATGTCAGCAGGGCTACTAAGATGCTTGCTTATCAGCTGCTTTAGAATATCAGCTTCTTTCCTTTTTGTCCCTGAGTTGTTTTCTATCCTCTTTTTTTGTAACTATTCTTTCTGGTCCTTCAGGTTGAAAAAAGGAAAGTATGAAGGATGGGATCTCAACAAGTGTTGAAGATGAACCCCCAAGAACCAGGGACTGAAGGATGAGATATAAAAAATACAGCCAGGAAAACCATCAGTCACATCACAGAACTGCAGGTGACACTTTCATCTATAGAGTATTCTTAGTCATCAAAATTGTACATGTAGGAATTAATTGGCTTTAAACAGCTTCCGATATCAGAGAAGGGAGCTAACGCTAAGAAATACAACTCTTTTCCACCCCATGATCTCCTCTAACTCACACCATACTTAAGGAGAACAGAAGTTTTAAGTGAAGTTTAGACTTTGATTAATATATTACTAGACATTTTAATTTCTCAAATGAAACTACTTTTGTTGTTTGAAGTAACTGGAGGAAATTTCATTATATTAGTGTCCAGAAAATTCAGAAGTTCTGCTCAATAATTCAACCAAATAATGAGAGAAAACTAGCCTCACAGATTGGTTTGGACAAGCAATATGGGTAGGGAAGAATAAAGTTGTTTTTGTTTTAAACTGCAATCCTTCTTGAACCATCCCAACATTATATACGTGGATAATCTATTATCTTTGTCAATCTTGATATGTAGACAAATATCATAAATGCTAACCATTCATCAAAACACTAAACAACTTCCTACTATTACAGGTAGTATGCTAGGCTCACTAGGCCCTGGAAGAATAATAATAAGAGAGAAACGAATGTGTATGAAGCAGGCACACATGAAATATAAAGATATAACTATGATCTTATAATATCTTGCCTATAATATAGGGGTTTGACCTGTTCTCGTTCATTACTCAAGGCATCCCTGAGATAACAACAGTGAGCTGAGCTGAGGTTAAGGCCATAAAAAATGAGAATCTAGGGTAGAAAGAAAAGCATCTGTGAAGTTTATGTTGTGGTAAGAAACATGGAGAATGTGAGAACTAGAGAAACATCATTATGGCTAGAGTAGAAAGAGTAAAGGAGGCTTTGGATCAGAAGTTAGGAAATTAGGTAGAGGCTAAACCATTCGGGTCTTTATATGCCTAATGCAGGAGTTTTCTCCTGAGAAAAGGGCTCTGGGAAGCCACTGAGATGTACATATCAAACAGCCTAACATTATCCATACCACATTGCCTATCTTACAAGTGAAAATACTATCAGGTATGGGGAGCTAAAAATAAAATTAAGTCCGAAATCTAAAATAAAATTGAAAAAAAGAATCAACTACATTAGAGAGAACATGAAAGATGCATATTGGACTTGATAAAAAAAATAATTTCTGTTTGTTTTTGAGGAGTTATTTTATTACTACAAAATGACAGGATAGAAACTAAACCTTAATCCAACTGCGAAGTTAAATTCATTAATTATAATAACCTACTTTAGTAGTGGTTTTTAGTAACCTAATTTTATTGAAGACACACATGCATAAGATAAAAAGAAAGAATTATGACATCAAAAACAAAATTTTGGGAGGGGAATAAAAATGTAAAGCATTAGCATGTGTTTAAACTTAAGTTGTTATCAACTTAAAATAGACTTTTGTAAATATAAGTTGTTTTGCATAGCTTCATGGTAACCACAAACCAAAAATGTCTACTAGATAGACAAAAGATAATGATAAAGGAATTTAAGCATACCAGTGTGGAAATTCATCCAGTCATAAGGGAGAGAGGAAGGGAAGAAGAAAAGAATGGAGGAACTACAAAACAGACAGAAAACAATGAAGAAGATGGCAATAAATCCATACTTACCAATAATTATTTTAAATGTAAATGGACTAAATTCTCCAATCAAGACACCTAGTGGCTGAATGGAATTAAAAACAAGACCCAACTATATGCTGCTACAAGACATTCACTTTAGACGGAAGAACACAAATAGACCAAAAGAGAAGGAATGGAAAGAGATATCCCGTGCAAATGGAAACCAAAGAAAACTGGGGTAGCTATACTTAATCAGACAAAATAGAATTTAAGAAAAGACTTTAATAAGAGACAAAAATATTATATAATTATAAAGCGGTCAGTCCAAGAAGAAGATATAACATTTGTAAATGTTTTTGAACACGACATTGCAACACCTAAATATATAAAACAATTAACAGATCTAAACGGAGAAATAGCAATACAATAATGGTAGAAGACTTTAATACCCCATTCTCATCAATGGATACAAAACATTGGCCTTAAACAGCACAACAGACCGAATGGACTTAATAGATGTATACAGAACCCTCACTCCAAAAGCAATAGAACACACATTTTTCTCAAGTGTCCATGGAACATTGTCCAGGATAGATCACATATTAGGCCACAAAACAAATCTTAATAAATTTAAGATGAGTGAAGTTATATCAAGCATCTTTTTTGACTACATTGGTTGAAGATAGAAATCAATTATGAGAAAACTAGAACACTCACAAATATGTGGAGAAAAAACTACATGTTACTCAACAACCAATAAGTCAAAAAAAAAATCAAAACAGAAATCAGAAAATATCTCCAGACAAATGAAAATGGAAATATAATATACCAAAATATCTGGGATGCAGCAAAAGCAACTTGAAGATGGAAGTTCATAGGAATAAATAACTACATTAAGAAATCAAAGGTCTTAAGTAAACAACCTAACTTTACACTTCAGGGAAGTAGAAAAATGACAAACAAAACCAAAAATTAGTAGGAGGAAAGAAATAATGAAGATCAGAGTGGAAGTAAATAAAATACCAAAAAGAGAATGAAGGTTGATGAAACTAAGAGCTGTTTTTTTGAAAAGATAAACAAAATTGACAAATCTTAAGCTACCAAAGAAAAAAAGAATGAGGACTCAAATAAAATCAGAAATGAAAGAGGAGACATTACAAATAATATGACAGGAATACAAAGAATCATAAGAAACTTGAATAATTATATGCTAACAAATTGGACGATCTAGAAGAAATAGATAAATTTTCAGAAGCATGCAACTTACTGAGATTGAATCATGAAGAAATACAAATTTTGAACAGACCAATTACTAGTAAGGAGATTGAATTCTTAATAAAAAACTTCCCAAAAACAAAAGTCCAGAACCAGATAGTATCGGTGGTGAATCCTAACAAACATTTAAGAAAAATTAGTACAATCCATCAGGCTCTTTCAAAAGAAGAAGAAGGAGGAGGAGGAGGAGGAGGAAGAAGAGGAGGAGGAGGAGGAGGAGGAGGAGGAGGAGGAGGAGGAGGAGGAGGAGGAGGAGAAGGAGAAGAGAAGGAGAAGGAGAAGGAGAAGGAGAAGGAGAAAAGAAGAAGAAGAAGAAGAAGAAGAAGAAGAAGAAGAAGAAGAAGAAGAAGAAGAAGAAGAAGAAGAAACACTTCAAACATTTTATAAGGCCAGAATTACCCTGACACCAAAACCAGACAAGGAAACCACAAGAAAAAAAAAATTTGAAAGGACCAATATTCCAGATAGACAGAGATGCAAAAATCCTCAACTAAATATTAGCAAACTGAGTTAAACAATACATTAAAATGATCAAGGGGGATTTATTCCATGGATGCAAGGATGTTTCTTACCTGCAAATCAATCAGTGTGATATGCCACACTAACAAATTGAAGTGTTAAAATAATATGACCATTTTAATAGATGCAGAAAAAAACATTTGGCAAGATTGAACATTGATTCATGATTAAAAATCTCAACAAAGTGAGTATAGAGGGGATGTACCTCAACATAATAAAGGCCATCTATGACAAGCCCACAACTAACACAAAACTCAGGGAAAAAACAGATCAAAAATAAGGTGAGGAATAAGACAAGGAGGCGCTAAGACAGCAATAAGACAAGGATGCTTTCTCTTACCAATTTTATTCAACATAATATTGGAAGTCCTAGCCAGAGTAATTAGATAAGAAAAAGAAATAAAAGTCATCCAAATCTGAAAGAAATAAATAAAACTGTCTCTATTTGCAGAGGACATGATGTTATATGTAGGAAACCCTAAAGACACCACCAAATACCTGTTAGAACTAATAAACAATTCAGTAAAGCTGAAGTTTACAAACTCAACACAAAAAAAATCAGTTGCACTTCTATTTACTAATAATGCATTATCAGAAAGAGAAATGAAGAAAATAATCCCAAGTACAATTGCATCTAAAAGAATAAAATACCTAGGAATAAATTTAACCAAGGAAGTGAAAGACCTGTACACTGAAAACTATAAGACATTGATGAAAGAAATTGGAGAAGACACAAGTAAATGGAAAAATACTCTGTGCTCAATATTCAATCATGGATTGAAAGAGTTAATATTGTTAAAATGTCTATGCTACTCCAAGCAATCTATAGATTCAGTGCAGCCCCTATCAAAATTCCAATGGTATTTTTCACAAAAGTAGAACAAAGAATCCTAAAATTTGTATGGAACCACCAAAAGCTCCAAAGGTAGTCAAAACAATCTTGAGAGAGAAGAACAAAGCTAGAGGTGTCATATTCCCTGATTTCAAACTATATTACAAAGTTATAGAAATCAAAACAGTATGGTATTGACATAAAAACAGACACATAGATCAGCGGAACAGAATAGAGAGTCCAGCAATAAACCCATGCATTCATGGACAATTAATCTATGAAAAAAAAAAAAAAGCCAAGAATATACAATGAGGAAAGGTCAGTCTTTTCAATAAGTGGTGTTGGGAAACCTGGACAGCCACATGCAAAAGAATGAAAGAGGACACTTACCTTACATCATAACAAAATTAAACTCAAAATGGATGAAAGACTTTAACATAAGACCTGAAACCATAAAACTCCTGGAAGAAAACATAGGTGGTAAGCTCTTTAACATTGGTTTTATCAATGATTTTTTGGATTTGACATCAAAAGCAAAGACAACAAAAGCAAAACTAAACAAGTGGGACTACATCAACCCAAAAAGCTTCTGCACATCAAAGGAAAACACACACACAAGAAAAGAAAAAGCAACATAAGGGGTTAATATCCAAACTATGTAAAGAACTCATACAACTCAGTTGTGAAAAAAACAGTCTGATTTAGAAATGGGCGGAGGATCTGAACAGTTTTCCAAAGAAATCATACAAATGGCCAACAGCTACATGAAAATATGCTCAACATCACTAACCATCTGGTAATTGCACCGTTGGTGAGAATGCCAATTGGTAGAGCCACTGTGGAAAACATTATAGAGGTTCCTTAAAAAATAAAAAATATTATTGGATCCAGTAATTCCACTTCTGAATATACCCCTAAAGGAAATGAAAATACTAAATCAAAAAGATATCTGCAACTCCACGTTTATTGCATTACTTTTAGAATTTAGTTGATTTAGAAAATTTATGTACAACTTTTAGAATTTTTTGTGGTTTTAGGGAAAAAATATTTGTTTTTTAAAAGTGTATTATGTGTTTTCACTTCATAAGATTGGCAGGGATGATTTTCTTTATTTGATTTTCCAGGCATCACTGCTCCTCTTGACTAGAGTACAGAAATTATTTTCCTTAGGAGTGAGTTGGTCAGCATCATGCCTGATACACTGGGGACATTCAAAAGATACTAGGTTAGCCCTCCAGCTTACTTTATTTGTGCTTCCTATGACTAGTAATCTTTTCAAATGTACCTTCAATAGTTTGTGAAAACTAGTGATGTTTATCTCTCACTAAGTCAACATCCCTGCCCCCACGAAAAAGTTGTGTGACCACGTTTGGTGTTTTGATAAAGTTATTAGGACTAGGATGTAAAAACAATCTTCTGCACTCTCTATACTGCAGAAGTTCATATCATGAGATATGAAGCATAGAAAATGTTTAGCTAATGATCTGTGTAACACAATGTTTAGGTATCATGGTAATTTTAAAATCTGACAGAGTCAATGACCTGTGGAAATAGTGCTAATGCACAGTTAAACAAGGTTTGCTGATAAGAATAAAATTTGTAACAATAAAATACATACAGAAAAAATTCTGACAAAATCATTTTTTAAATTCTGTATCCTATTTTAAAATACAATGTTTACATTTTTTGTTACTGTATTGTTAAAAGAATAATAGTGTCAGTTGTAGGGATAGACAGAAGCAAAGCTTAGCTTCTTTGTATTCAAAAGAGTGGAGTTTAAATAAGAACTGCTCCCCCTCCCAATCTTCTGCATGATTGCTGCTTTTGGATAAAAGTTAAAAACATGGGTATTAGAAAATATTTGCAAAATAGATTTCCTTGATATATACAAGGTTGAGAACAGATTGAAACTAATTTGTCTCAGTACACCATAAAGGGAAATTATGTTCATAATTATTATGTTAAGTTTATAAAATCTGGAATAATAAGAGCAATGTTGAATATTACATTCAAGTTAGTTATAGGCCAAATTGTATCTCCTTAAAATTTTAAGTTGAAGCCCTAATTCCCTAATTCCCTAATTCCTATAGGGAAAGTAACTGTATTTGGAGACAGGGCTTTTAAAAACATAATTAAATTGGGGCACCTGGGTGGTGCAGTCGTTAAGCGTCTGCCTTCAGCTCAGGGCATGATCCCGGTGTTCTGGGATCAAGCCCCACATCAGACTCCTCTGCTAGGAGCCTGCTTCTTCCTCTCCCACTCCCCCTGCTTGTGTTCCCTCTCTCGCTGGCTGTCTTTCTCTCTGTCAAATAAATAAATAAAATCTTTAAAAAAACATAATTAAGTTAAAATGAAGATTCTTAGGGTGTCCTAACTCAATCTGACCAGCATTCTTACAAGAGATTAGATCAGGGGCGCCTGGGTGGCTTAATCAGTTAAGCATCTGCCTTAGCTCAGGTCATGATCCCAGAGTCCTGAGATCAAGCCCTTCATCGTGCTCCCTGGTTGGCAAGGAGTCTGCTTCTCCCTCTGCCCGTCCTCCCACTTGTGCTCTCTCTCTCTCTAATAAATAAATAAAATCTTTAAAAAAAAAAAAAAAGAAGAAGAAGAAGATATTAGACCAGACAGGGAGACACCGGGGATGGGTGTACACTGGGAAAAGGCCAACTGAAACTCAGAGAAGAGGTCATTTACAAGCCATGGAGAAAAGCCTTAGAGGAATCCAACTCCTGGCACCTTGATCTTGGACTTCCATAACTGTGATAAAATATAATTTCTATTGTTTAAGACATCCAGTCTATGGTATTTCTTATGGCAGCTGTAGCAAAAATAATTAAGACAACATTTTTTGAAAAGATTTTATTTATTTATTAAAGAGAAAGAAAAAAAAATATGAGCTTAGCAGGAAGCCAGATGCCTGCTCAATCTAGGACTCTGGGATCATGACTTGAGCCAAAGGCAGAAGCTTAACCTGCAGAGCCACCAAAATGCCCCAAGGCAATAGTTTTAAAAGTAGAGATTTATTATTTAAAAAGTGTTTCTTTATTGTCACATAACTGATGTTAACTAGACATTAGAAAACATAAGTTAATAAAGGATAAAATAGCACTCAAAATCAATTAATGGTAATTTTTAAATATAAATCCTTCTAGATTTTAAGCATTCAGTTGCATTAAAAATATGTAAAGTGAAACTGATTTTTACTAAAAGGAAGTCATCTTCTCCATACTGTTTCACTTTTCATGTTATGTCATATTATGTTATCATATCTCTTAGATTCATAGTGCATAGAAATATATAAATAATGTCAACAAATAAACATTTGTATACTTTTTTGAGTTTAATATATGCTATTAAATATGAAAATTTTGAACCAATTCTTTACTGTTGGAAATTGGAACTTATCCAGTATTTCTCTGTCTAAGCAAAGCTGTAACAAAGGTAATTTTACATATACTTGGAATACTTTTCAACAATGAATAAATTTCTAAGAGTGAAAGTACTGGGTCAGAAGTTATGAATGTTGTAAAGTCTCTGATGTGTATTACCACATTGCTTTTCAGAAAAGCTATAGTAACTTATACTTCCAGTGATGCAGTCCATTTAAAAAAGATGAAGTCTGGTCCACAGTAGCCAAATTATGGAAGAAGCCAAGATGTACTACAATGGATGAATGGATAAAGAAGATTATATGTATGTGTGTGTATATATATATATATATATATATATATATATATATATATATATATATATAATGGAATATTACTCAGCCATGAGAAAGGATGAATATCTATCATTTACATCCACATGGATAGAACTGGAGGGTATTATGCTAAGTGAATTAAGTCAATCAGAGAAACACAATTATCATATGGTTTCACTCGTATGTGGAACATAAGGAATAGTGCAGAGGACAATAAGGATAAGGGGGGAAACTGAATGGAAAAAAATCCAAGAGGGAGACAAACCATACAAGACTCTTGACTCCGAGAAACAAACTGAGTGCTGTAGAAAAGTATGTGGTGGGGAAATGGAGTCACTGGGTGATGGGCATTAAAGAGGGCATGTGATATGATGAGCACTGGGTGATATACTGAACTAATGAATCATTGAACATTATATCAAAAACTAATGATGTAATATACCTTGGCTAATTGAATTTTTTTTTAAAGATAAAGTCAATAAATTTGGTCAAACATCTATGTTACATACAGCACTGTTCAGAGAACCTAATTTTCCATTAACTGGGACTCATTTCCTTAAATTTTTGGCAGTTGAATCCTTTCACTATAAATATCTGATTAAACTTTATTAAACTACAATCTGCTTCACATGGTTTATAGAGATCTCAAATCTGTTAATTGATACATGCCCCCAATCTTGCCCCTTCAATAGGATTTTTAAATTTCTTTCATAAATTCTAAAAAGTTTTTAAGATTTAGCTATTTTCCATTTTTGTTTCATCAGTTTAAGCTTAGTTTTATTTTTTCTCCTACAGGAATACTTTTTACCTTCATTATTTTCCAAGGACAATCATAAGTACCATTGTGTTTTAAAACATCTATTCACTAATTCAATATGTATGTGTATTCTCACAAGAGTCTTGACTATTATGATATATTCTCCATTGTACTTAGTTAATCCATGTTCAGACAAATCTAATTATATTTTTAAACTCTTTTGTAATATGAAACCTGACTCCATGTCTCTTTTACTCCTTGTCCTAGATTGACCTTCTTGAAAAATATAAAAGACATCCAATCATACTTTCATGTGCAGCTTTTAAACTATTTACAGTTTTAATTTTGCTTAAGTCATGTACCCATGTTAAAAATCCCTAATTCCTTTTGTCATTTCCTATACAAAAGTATTGAACCTCTGTGTAGCTGGTCATCTTCCCAGGGAACACCACAATCTGCCTTTACAAATAGTGCTAGGAAATAAATACCTGTTCTGGGTGGATTTAGGAGAGAATATACTGAACAATCAAGTCCCTCATTTTGCTTTTGATTAAAACCCAAAGTAATCTATGGAGTTTATTAAACAGATGAATAGAGTTAATGAATTGAAGACACAAGCTGAATAACTTGGGGTTTATGGTCAAACAGTTTTTCTCTTTCCACATTTTCTTTCTTTTTTTTTTTTTTTTTAAAGATTTTATTTATTTATTTGACAGAGATAGAGACAGCCAGCGAGAGAGAGAACACAAGCAGGAGGAGTGGGAGAGGAAGAAGCAGGCTCATAGCGGAGGAGCCTGATGTGGGGCTCAATCCCATAACGCCGGGATCACGCCCTGAGCCGAAGGCAGACGCTTAACCGCTGTGCCACCCAGGCGCCCCCTCTTTCCACATTTTCAAGTCAAGTAGTTATGCCTCTTCAACTCTGTGGAGCTTGTACTTTGATCAAGTATAGGAGTTTAGATGTAAGTATGAAATATTATTGAGTTACATTCATCTACTTTTGCAACCACTGACATGAATGGAAAAAAAATGTCCCAGGGATGTAGAGTGGCAGAGACAGCACAAAGAAAATCTGGGCATAGCTTCTTTATCCCCATATGTATATGTGTGGATTTGCTGAGGTTGACTTTGGCTGTAAATGTCTTCTCTTAAAGCACAGATGCTTGTGGGACACCTGGGTGGCTCAGTAGGTTAAGCGTCAAACTCTTGGTTTCAGCTCAGGTCATGATCTCAGGGTCCTGAGATCAAGTCCTGTGTACAGCTCTGAGCTCAGCCTGGAGTCTGCTTGTCCTTCTCCCTCTGCTCGTCTCTCCGCTTCTCTCTTCCTTTCTCTGTCTCAAATAAATAAAATCTTTTTTTTTAAAGCATAGATGCACATATTGATACTTCCTTAATAGTAATGTAAGTTTTAAATAACTAAGGCACTGTGGAGACACTATTATTTTTAGTGAGGTAGGTAACTAATAGTGAGCCAGTATTTTTTCTAGAACAAATAGAAAAGCTGGGTCGTTTCCAAAATTATACAGCAAAGGCATCAGACAGCTACAGAAAAAAATGAGGACTAGAAAGGTAAAATTATGAGAGGAGGAAACATTTCAGAAGTGAGATGAAAACTGGCACCTGCTTTTCTTCTGGGTATATTTCCTGTTTTGAGCCAGCTGGAGGTGGACTTTTGGACTAGGACTGGGAAAAGGGTCATAGGTTTTTGGAGCCTGGTGTGGCTAGTGTAAATAAAGTGAAGATTTATGAAGCTTAAACATATGTTTGTTACATCCTTGACACATGTCCTGAGTTTAGAAATTGTTCAGTGCAGGAAGACAAAAAGTTAAGCCTATCTTTTGGGGAAAAAAAGAAAAAAAAAAGAGGGAATTACCTGCAATCCTCGATGCAGACAAGCCAGTGAGATTGGCTCTGAAAACACAAAATGTTCTTTAAAGATGCCAACCAGAATGCTATACCAATTGAAAATACTCTTCGACAGTGAAGGTAAAATATAGACATTTCAGATCAGTAGCAGCCATGTTTTTATTTTTTATTTTTCATTTTTAAATTTCTTCTCTATACCCAACGTGGAACTTGAACTCATAACCCCAAGATCAAGGGTTGATGGAGGGGAGGTGGGCAGGAGATAGGCTAAATGGATGATGGATATTAAGGAGGACACTTGTGATGAGCACTGGATGTTGTATGTAAGTGATGAATCATTAAATTCTATTCCTGAAACCTATATTACACTACATGTCTAGGTATACTAACTAGAACTTAAATAAAAATTTAAAAACAAAACAAAATTAAAAAAAAAAACAAACGTTTCATGCTCTAATGAGTAAGATAGCCAGGTGCTTCGAGCTGCCATGTGTGTGTGTTTTTTTAAATAGTTTAAAAAACATTTTAAAATAAACACTAAATGGCAGGTATAAACCACTTGTCAATAATTCCATTATATGTAAATGGATTAAGCACTTCAAGTACTCTAAATACTCAGACTGGAAAACAAAGTAAAACAAGGAAACACACATACCACAAACACATACTCCAAAATATGTGACTTATGAATGAGGCACAATAAGTACAAGGACAGAAAATGTTGAAAATAAAAATTTAGAATGAGCTATAACCTGCAAACATTCACTGAAAGAAAACTGGGTAGCTATGCTCTTGTTAGACAAAATTGACCTTAAGGCAAAAAAATAAATTACTAGAAATAAAGAGGGAACTTTCATAATAATAAAGACTTCAGTCAAATATAATCTTAAATTATGTGTGCACCCAATAGCATATCTTCAAATACATATATAGGAAAAATTGACAGAATGAGGAGAAATGGACACATTATACTAGAATACCTTAATGTATATTTTTGAATAGCTGAGAAACAAAGCAGATTAAAAAATCAATAGGGATAGGGAAGAACTGAATAATGAAATAAGTAAACTTGTTTTACTTTAAATGCATTGGACACTGTACCCAGTTAGAGCAGAAGTCAATGTTTTTCAAGCACTTACAGAACACTAACTGCAGCTAACCATATGCAGGTTGTACAATGGTATAAGCATCAATTTATTTCAAAGAATTGAAGTAATTCAGATTATGTTCTCTGAGCACAGTGAAATCAAACTAGAAATCAATAAAAAACATGTTAAGTAGAAATACCAATTACCTCCAAATTAACCACATAGTTTTCAAAATCCATTGGTCAAAGAATATCTCACAGCAGAAATTAAAGGTGAATTATAATGATATTACATGTCAAAACCTGGGTGATACATCTAATGAGCTATTTAAAGGGAAATATATAGCCTTAGATTAGTTACATAAACAAGAAGTGTAGAAACACCTAACAATATATGCATCACAAGGTGCAAAATTAACTACGGGTCAAACAAACAAAAAAAGGAAATAGAGGACAGTACCATATGTGCGGAAATTAATGAAATAGTATCATCATTATCAACATCATCCTAAAAAAATCAACAAAGGAAAACTTGGTTCTTTGGAAAGATCATGTCAGTGTGATAAATAATAAAATAAATAATACTCTTGGGGAGCCTGGGTGGCATAGTGGTTAAGCATCTGCCTTCGGCTCAGGGCGTGATCCCGGCGATCTGGGATCGAGCCCCACATCAGGCTCTTCTGCTATAAGCCTGCTTCTTCCTCTCCCACTCCCCCTGCTTGTGTTCCCTCTCTCGCTGGCTGTCTCTATCTCTGTTGAATAAATAAATAAAATCTTAAATAAATAAATAAATAAATAAATAAGTAAATAAATAATACTCTAATACTGTAATAATAAAATATATAATATAAAATAGAGCATAATAAAATCAACACGCCTCCCCCCATTGAATAAGCAACATGGAAAAACAATAATAACCAATGTGATTTATACCATGAATGCATGAGTAGTTTAATTTAAAAAATAAAACAATGGGACACCTGAGTGGCACAGTTGGTTAAGCATCTGCCTTTGGCTCAGGTCATGATCCCAAGGTCCTGGGATCAAGTTCCACATCAGGCTCCTTGTTCCGTGGGGAGCCTGCTTCTCCCTCTGCCTGCAGCTCCCTCTGCTTGTGCTCTGTCTCTGTCTCTCTCAAATAAATAAATAAAATCTTTAAAACAATAAAAAATAAATCAATGCAATTTACTAAATTAATAGAACAAAAACATATACAATTATTTGAATAGATGCTGAAAAAGCATTTGTTAAATTCAAGACCCATTCAACATAACACTCTTAGTAAACAATAGGGAAAAGGTTATTAATCAAATAAAAACTATAAAACATACTATAGCACCTTTATACATTGCTTATGGGAATGTGAAATAATGCAGCCACTTTGGAAAACAGTTTGGTAATTTCTCAAAAACTTAAACCCAGTTGTATATCACCCAGAATTCTATTCCTAGATATGTACAAAAGAAAATATTTGTCTGTACAAAAACTGTACAGAGATATTTATAGCAGCATTATTCATAATAGCAAAAAATATAAACAAATATTCATCAACTGATAAATGGATTTTTAAAATAATTAGATATTATTCAGTCATAAAAAAGAAATAAAGTTCTGAAACATGCTAAAACATGAACCTGAAAACATGCTCAGCAAAAGAAGCTAGATACAGAACACCAAATATAGTATAATACCATTTATATAAAATATGCAGAATAAGCAAATCTATTAAGGTAGAGGGTAGGTTAGTGGTATAAAGAGACTGGAGGACTGGGAATGGGAGTGACTGCCAATGGATATGGGGTTTTGGGGGGCATAATAAAAATGTCGTGGAGTTAGATGGTAGTAACACAACTTTGTAAATACAATAAGAATCACTCAGTTATAGTTACCTGTTTTATAATTAGGCTAATAATCCACTTTCAGTTTATTTTTGTGAAAGATGTAAAGTCAATGTCTAGGTTGTTTGTTTGTTTTTGCATGTGGCTGTTCAGTTATTCCAGGACCATGTTGAAAACTATCTTTTCTTCATTAAATTGTCTTTGTTACTTTTTCAAAGATCAGTTGCCTACATTTGCATGGGTCTATTTCTGGTTTCTCTATTCTACCTCAGTGATTGATTTTTTCAGTACCACACTCTGTTGATTCCTGTAGCTATATAGTAAGTCTTGAAGCTAGGTAATGTCAGTCCACCAACTTTGTTCTTCAATATTGTGTTGGCTTTTTTAGGATTTTTGTCTTTTCATTTAAACTTTATAATTAACCTATCAATATCCACAAATCATGTGCTGGGACTTTGGGATTGCATTGAATCTAGATCAATTTGGAAAGAACTGACATCTTGACAATATTAAGTGTTTCTATCCATGGTCACGGGATGCCTCTCCATTAATTACATCTTTGATCGTTCCCATTAGAGTTTGTAGTTTCCCTCATATGGAGGTGGTGATATAAATTGTGTTGTAACTTTAAATTCAGTTTTTTATTGTTCATTGTTGGTGTATAGTTGAGCAATTGACTTTTGCATATTAACCTTATATCCTGCAAATTTGCTGTAACTATTTATTTCAGGAGTTTTTTGTTGATTCTTTGGTATTTTCTGCATAGACAATCATGTTGTCTGCAAAGAAAGGCATTTCAAGCTTTTTCTTCACAATCTGTATACTTTTTATTTCCTTTTCTTGTCTTACTGTATTAGCCTGGACTTTCAGTATAATGTTAAATATGAATTTTGAGAGGGGACATTCATGCTTCTTTCCTGATTTTAGGAACAAAGTTTCTCACTATTAAGTATGATGTGTCTGTAGTCATTTTGTAGATGTTCTCTATCAGGTTGTGGAAGTACCTCTTATACCTAGTTTGCAGAAAGTTTGTATCATGAACACGTGGTGCATTTTGTCAAATGCTTTTTCTGCATCTATCTATATGATCATGTGATTTTTCCTCTTTAGCCTATTGTGATAGATATTAATGTTTAAGTTTTAAAAGTATTTATTGGGGCGCCTGGGTGGCACAGCGGTTAAGCGTCTGCCTTCTGCTCAGGGCGTGATCCCGGCGTTATGGGATCGAGCCCCACATCAGGCTCCTCCGCTATGAGCCTGCTTCTTCCTCTCCCACTCCCCCTGCTTGTGTTCCCTCTCTCGCTGGCTGTCTCTATCTCTGTCGAATAAAAAAAAAATCTTTAAAAGTATTTATTAATTATTAATTATTAATTAATTAATTAATTCGCTTATTTGACATAGAGAGAGAGCACAAGCAGGGGGAGTGGCAGGCAGAGGGAGAGGGAGAAGCAGGCTCTCTGCTGAGCAAGGAGCCTGGGATCATGACCTGAGCCAAAGGCAGATGTTTAACTGACTGAGCCACCCAGGCATCCCCCCCACCACTTTTTTTAAGATTTTTTTTTTTTGACAGAGAAAGAAAGAAAGTAATGTTTAAGTTTTAGATCAACCTTGCGTATTTGTTACATTTCACTGGGCATTTTTTACATTTATGTTCATGGAGATATTTTGTCTGTAGTTTTCCTTTTCTTGTATTGACTTTGTCTACTATTGGTATTAGGGTACTGATGGTTTCATAAAATGAATTAAGAAATATTCCCTCTGCTTTGATTTTCTGGAACACATTTTAAATCATTAGTATAATTTTTCTTTAAGAGTTTTTGGATTCATCAGTGAACCCAGACCCATCTAAGTCTGATAATTCCTGTTTTGGAAGGTTATTAATTATTGATTCAATTTCTTTAACAGTGACAGGTCTATTCAGAATATCTACTATTGGTCGTGTCTTTCAAGGAACTGGTCTATTTCATTTAAATTATGGTTCAGAATGTGGTCTATCTTCATGAATGTTTCTATGTAAGCTTGAATAGAACATGCATTCTACTGTTTCTAAAGTATTCTAAAAATGTTAATCAGATCTAGTTGATTGATGGTGTAATTCAGCTCAACTATATTCTTAGTGATTTTATGTCTACTAGATTTTTCCATAACTGACAGAGGGGTATTGTAATCTCCAACTATTTGTATATTTCTCCTTGAATATCTGTCAATTTTTTTGTTATCTATTTTGACACTCTGTTGTTAGTTGCATATATTAAGAAAAGGGTTTTTATGTGTTGAAGAAGTGACCACTTTATGTAAAGCTCCTGTTTATCTCATAATTCGCTCTGCTCTGAAGCAGCTACATCTGAAATTAATATAGCTTCCTTAGCTTTCTTTTGATTAGTATTAGCATGATATATCATTCTTTATTTCTTTACTTTTAATCGACTTATGTCTTTATATTCAAAGTAGGTTACTTGTAGACAACATATGGTTGGGTCTTGCTCTTTTTTTTTTGTCCTCTGACAGTCTCTGTCTTTCAGTTGGTGTATTTAGACCAAGTTGCATTTAAAGTGATATTATTGGATTACTATTTACTGTATTTGTATCTCTCTTCAATTGCTGATGTTACTTTTGTTTTTATTTTTTATCTTTTATTTTTTATCTTCTAGTTCTTTTCATCCTCTGTTTTTAATTTAAAATTTGATATGGTTCCATTTTCTTTCTTAACATATCAGTTATTTTTTAAATGGGTGCCATTCAGTTTGCAACATTTATTTATAATAATTGAAGTCCAGTTTCAAAGAATACTATACCACTTATGGGAAGTATAGGTGCCTTGTAACAGAGTATTCCCAATTCCTCCCTCTCTTGCAAACTTGTCATTTATTTTACTTGTCCATAAGCTATAACCATCCAATACATTGTTATTATTATCTTGAGGAAACTGTCATCAATTAATTAGTAAAATAAAATATTTTATGTTAATTTTATTATTTTTTCTCTAACACTTTTTCTTTATTTAGATCTCCATTTCAGACCTATATTATTTTCCTTCTTTTCCAAGAACTTCTTTTAACATTTCTTTCAAAGCAGGTCTCCTGATAACAAATTCCCTTCCCTTACATTTCATTGTAAAAGTTTTTCTTTCATTACTTTCAAAGATTTATCTTACTGAATACAGAATTCTAGGTGTTTTTTTTCTTTAAAAACTTTGAATACTTTGCTTTATTCCCTTCTGTTTACATAACTTTTGAAGAGCTATCCAATGTAATTATTACTCTTGTTCTTTTATATGTAAAATATAAAGGTATCAGCCCTTCCCTGCCCATGGCTTGTATCAAGATTTTCTCTTTGTTTTTTGTTTGTTTGTTTGTTTGTTTGTTTGTAGTTTGAAGATGATGTGCTGTAGGTGCAGTTTTGTTGGTATTTTTTCTGCTTGGTGTTCTCTGAGCTTCCTAGATTTGTGATTTTGTGTTTGTCATTAATTTTGTACTATTCTCAACCCCAATATTTACTTCAAATATTTCTTGTTTCTTTCTCTGCTTTCTCCCTTTCTGGTGTTCCTGTATGTGTATGTTACTTCTGTGTAATTTTTCCTGAGTTTCATTTCTTTAATTATTTTTTTCTCTTTGTTTTTCAGTTTGGGGATTTTGTATTGACTTGTCTTCAAGTTCACTGATTTTTTTTTTCTTATCTATGTCCAGTCTACTGATGAGTCCATTTAAGTAAACTTTTTTTTAATTGAAGTATAATTAATATACAATATTATCTTAGTTTCAGGTGTATAACATATTGATTTCACAATTTGATACGTTGTCATATCAGGGTCTTATTCTGATGCTTGCTTTTTCTCTTCAGACTCTGGTTTGTTTTGGGTGGATTTTTGTTGTTGTTTTGTTTTGTTTTGTTGCCAGTTAGCTTGCCTTGTAACATTTTTGTTAAAAGCTGGATATCATATATCAGGTAAAAGGAACTGAGGCAAATAAGCTTTTATTATGAGATGTTATGTTATTTTATGGTTTGGAGTAAGGCTGTGCACACTTTTTAGTATAGCCGTAGTGTCAGAAGGTAATTTGTTTTAGTGTCCTTGCTTTTGTGATTCTTGCCATCTTTGGATTTCTCTAAAGACTCTTTAAATAAGATCTGAACTTGAAGGTCTTTTAGCTGTAATTTCCTCTTACTATACAGGAAAACCATTAATGTGGTAAAGGATAAAAAGAGAAAACAGTCTATAATTCTATGATTAGGTCTCAGTCCTCCACATCAAATGATAGAGGAAGGTTGAGTAAGATATTTCTCTTCCTGCAAGTTAAATAACCCCAATAAACAGTTTTACTTGAAGGCGGGAACTTTGTCAAGAACAAAATGCGTATTTAAAAATGTTTTCTTTCCCCCTTTCCCTGTCAGAAGCAAAAGGAGATCATTCTCTTAATTTCACGCAGAGAGACTATTGGAGCTCCTGGACATAAAACTCAGGAGGTGTGGTACCCCTAAGACTGGAACCCTGGAGCTTTTAATTCTCAAGCTAGTTATATTAGTCTACTCAGGCTGCTATAATAAAATACCAGAGTAGTTGGCTTAAACAACACAAATTTGCTTCTCATAGTTCTGGAACATGGAAGTCCAAGATTAAAGTGCTAGCCAATTCATTTTCAGTAAGTGCTCTCTTCTTGGCTTGCAGATGGCCACCAACTCACTCTGCTCCCATCACCTCTTCTTTGTACACACACGGAGAGAAAGCTCTGGTCTCTCTTCCTTTTCTTATAATGACAACAATCTTATTGGATTAGAGCCCTGCCTTTATGACTTCATTTAACCTTAATTACTTCTTTTTTTTTAAATTTTATTTATTTGAGAGAGAGAGACAGCCAGTGAGAGAGGGAACACAAGCAGGGGGAGTGGGAGAGGAAGAAGCAGGCTCCCAGTGGAAAAGCCTGATGCGGGGCTCGATCCCAGAACTCCGGGCTCACGCCCTGAGCCAAAGGCAGACGCTTAACGACTGAGCCACCCAGGTGCCCCAACCTTAATTACTTCTGAACGACCTTATCTCCAAATACTGTCATATTGGGATTAAGGCTTCAACATATGGATTTTGGGAGACATAATTCAGTCTATATCAGTAGCCCACACTGAAAATGTAGCAACTCATCAATTATAATTTAATTGTTCATACCAGTGCTAATTCCAGGGATAGGCTTCTACTCTTGGGCTTCTCTTCCTGGTAAGTTGTGATTCTCAGCATTTGTCTCTTTCTCCAGTTTTCAAGACCTCAATTCTCTGATGGATCTAAGAAGAATTCTTGGGTTTTTTGTTTGTTTGTTTGTTTGTTTAGGTTATCTATTGTGAAAACGAAAGTGGTGATTTTCAAGCTCCTTACATGTAAGGACTAAAAACCAAAGGTCTGATTTACTTATTTTAAGTATACGCTGGAAAAAGTAACTTCATGCTTTAAATAAAAACACACATTACATTTTTATATTTGGAGGTGACTTTTTCACAACTGTTTATTGAATAATTTTGTATGTATAAGCAATTTATTTTTATAAATTTTAACAGAATTAACACAAATGTCGATAGGAAAGTAGATTACTGATAATCCCTGACTGGCTGGAAAGGTGGAATGGTTGTACCCACTTGTTCACCCTTTCTCATCCCTCCCTCCATTTATCTCTTCCTTTCACTTGTACTTCTTAAAGATTTTTGGAGATCCTTTCATACAATAAAGTGGTCTGCCTCAGAGACAGATTTTTCAGCTTTGGTTTACTTTCTTGTCTCCATCTCCTCATTGACTTTCTCTGTTCCCTCATGTCTTCATAAATTCAAAGGGAGCATGACCAGTGATCACTTCTTCAGTATTGATTCTTCATGACCAACTTAAGTGATAACGACTTAGGCTGATATTTTTTCAAAGCAGCAAATTATGATTATCTCAATTCTAATACATTTCTTGTACATTGAAAAACATGAAATATGTCTATATTTTTGAGGTGTGTGGTGTGAATGGATAGTAAGTTTGAGTTCTATATCAAATCTAACTAAATGTATTTTGAATTTAAACCTTGATTTCAGGTTGTCTAGACATATAACATATTTCTCTATATCATTTAATGATTTGGATTTAATCTCCCCTAATTTGGCTAAAATGAGTGAAATTGAGTTAAATAGCTTATTAACTAAAGGTAAGTAAAAACCCATTGCTCTATAGATGATCATCTATTTTGCCTCTTTTAAGCACTAGAAAACTATTCTTCATTTGCATTTATTCCCCTTTACCTACTTATTGTCTTCTGTTTAAAGTTGAAAATGAATTATTTGATCATTAAAATTCAGCAATCTGGAAAATATAACAAAGATTTGTTTATAACACTTATTTATTAGTTTATAATTATTTTAATAGTTTTAAAAGAAATGGTCTAAAATTCTGTACTTTTTAGCTTGACTGAAAAATTATTTTGTCACTTTTACATTAGCATGTTTTATTTTATTTCTATGTTTTTTCTAGGCTGTGTTTCATGAAATTAAAAAAAAAAAGCCATGTTTAAAATTTAGATTTTAAATTGTCTCTTTAAATTTATCTACCAAATAAATTACAAATAATAAATATTTTTATATTTAAAGTGATTTTCTTTTTTTTTTTTTTTTAAGATTTTATTTATTTATTCGACAGAGATAGACACAGCCAGTGAGAGAGGGAACACAAGCAGGGGGAATGGGAGAGGAAGAAGCAGGCTCACAGCAGAAGAGCCTGATGTGGGGCTCGATCCCATAACGCCGGGATCACGCCCTGAGCCGAAGGCAGACGCTTAACAACTGCGCTACCCAGGCGCCCCTAAAGTGATTTTCTACATCTGTTTATTGAATAATTTTCTATGTATAAGCAATTCAAATGCTTTCTATGAGTTTTAACAGAATTAACATGGAACTTACATAGTCACTATGCATGTGTATTTATCTACATGTGAAACTTTTTGGAATGATGTTCCAATACATTATTTTAATATTTATTATCAAGAACATTTATAACTACTTTATAATATATATAAAATTAGAATGTGTATAAAAGAATCTAATTCTTAGATTTAGAGATAGTCAATTATTCATACAGCAAGATCAAGAATAATTTAATTTTTAGACTAATATATGAACATCAACCTCTGAATTTTTCTATGGTGAAAATGAGCAAACCAAAAAACCTAATGCACAAAATACAGACATATGGAACTAGTTGCTGAATTCTAGTTGAACATGGACTATAATAGGAAGGCAAATCTGAAAAGATATCTTGGCATTGTCTTAGTTGGAGAATTAATTTCTTATGACAGTCAAGTTAAAAAATGCTCTTTTGAGTAATTTCCACAGTTTTATTTTTATCAGATTCCATTCCTTATGTTTATTTCTCAAATGTTTTCACATGATTTCATTTTTGGTCAAATACTGGATAATGGCAGAGATAAACAGATTTTGGAGTTTGAAATACAAAAGAAGGTTATAAACACTTTCCAGGTTCAAAGCTGAAATAATGTGTCTCTTTGGGAAGATTCTAGACTAAAACATTGTAAAGAAGGAACATTAAAAGTATATAACTTGAACTGCTTAAACGTATAGTATCAATTTATTAGTGAAGTTTTTTTTTTTTTAAGATTTTGTTTATTTGACAGAGAGAGACACAGCAAGAGAGGGAACACAAGCAGGGGAAATGGGGGAGGAAGAAGCAGGCTTCCTGCTGAGCAGGGAGCTGGATGTGGGGCTCGATCCCAGGACCCTGGGATCAGGCCCTGGGCCGAAGGCAGACGTTTAATGACTGAGCCACCCAGGTGCCCCAATTTATTAGTGAAATTAATCATATAAAAAGAAAATTAGAAAGGTGATATACTTGAGAAATCAAATATATACAAGTTAATTTATGATGAGTCTAAGAATGATGGTGAAATTAGCTAGAATATATCACATTTTACACGACAACCATGCAAACACATTTTTAAATATCTAGCCTAATATTTAGTTTAGATATCAAGAAAACTTCTTTGTTAAAGAGAGACTATAAAGAAGTCACTGAAAATTAGAACATTTGATGGAAGACATAACAGCTACTACTAATTTTTTAAAATGGGGTATTATGGTGGTATAATTTTGTCTTTCAATTAAGACTGAATTAAATATTTTTTTTCCTTCAGAAAACCAGTGTACACACACTGTGCAAATTTGCATGCCAAAAGAAATCCAAAACATACTGGCAATTCATTTACTTCCTTCCACATCTGCTGTCACTAACCCCAATTGTCTAAGCCTCCACTAACTAGTATTGCAAGAACTTCCTAATGGGTCTCTGCATTTCTATCTTGAGTCTTACATGCATAAGTTTTAAAAGATAGCCATTTTTTAAAATGTGCAAAGAGCTGAGTTGTCTCACTACCTAAAACCATTCATAGCTTCCCATTGTTCTTACAGGAAAATCTTAACTCCTACACTTTGTCAGTCAAGCCTTTCACTATTGGTCCTTTTCCTCCTTAATCATCATCTCAAATCATTATCTCTCCTTTTTTGGTAAGTTTTCTGTATAAAGAAGAAAAATATGATCAACTGATAAATTTTTGTTGAACAAATATAAACTAGAGATACAGAAATAAACTAGAGGCACTAAAGATATCAAGAAGAAGAGATTATTTTATGAGAAGGCTCAGTATCTATATTCTAAATAAATATCCCCTCCCCCCTTTTTTAAGAGAGAGAGAGAGAAAGCAGGTGTGGAGCAAAGGGAGAGGGAGAGAGAAAATTTTAAGCAGGCTCCATGCCCAGTGTGGAGCCAAATGTGGGGCTTGATCTCACAACTCTGAGATCATGACCTGAGCTGAAATCAAGAGTCAGACACTTAACTAACTGGCTGAACCATGCAGGAGCCCCAACAAATATCCCCTTTTAACAAGGGAAAGTACTATCATTTTTTTTCTTCTAAAGCTAAGCCTTATAGAAACATTAGTTTTTATTATTAAAGGTAGATAATATTAATATATATGTGTGTATATATATATATATATATATATATATATATAATATGTTTCTTTGGGGAATTATATATGTAGTATTGTTTAATGGAATTACATGTTTTTATATCTAACACATTTATTGAAATAATAAAATTGTTCTGAAATGGCTGTTTTGGAAGCCTATATGAAGAATTGACAGATTTTTAGGACAATTATAATTGCTTATGATTTAAGAAGTTTAGTAAAATATTAGGGTACAAATGATAATTATAATTTTTATAGTAAAAGAAAGTTGGCAGCTTTGTTTTCTATATAACCACAATAGACTGGTTGATTTGAGCCTTTCCAAGGGGTATACACACTCATTCTCTTGCTGACAACTCGAATTTTTAAAACTGCAAGTTTGAGAACAAGACCAGGGCTTTCATGAATACACAAAGATAAATGCCATCCCATGAAACACTTTGAGAAAGCTCTTTTAGAATTGTTTAAGCTGTGGTTGTGGTAAGAGAAAAAGAGACAGAGAGAGACACAGAGAAAGAGAAGGAAAGAGAAAGAGAAGAAAATAAGAAAGACAGGGCGACATCACACTGTGCTGGGAACCAGGCATTTTTGGAAGGGATGTATATAAAAATAGAAATGGTGGTGTCATCAGATTGGTGAGGTTCCAGGTCTAACTGTGTATCTTGATGACTTGGTTAGGAATTGTTGGGCTCCAGAACTCTTGAGAAATTGAGTATGTTTGCTAGTGATTAATTAAAATTGACTGAATGACATTGAATTGTGTTGTTAGATTGATAAGATTTCATATATTTATATATTCAAAAACATTTTTTTTCTTTCCATATTGTGGTAGGCCTTAGAGATATAGCTATTGACAGGATTTGCTTAGACCCCATCTACCCTTGTGGAATATCCCTCAAGAATTAGAAAGAAATTTTATTTTATTCATCTCTTTTAGGAACTCTGTTCTTTACAGCTGGTTAGATCTCTTCTTCTTTGAAAAATACCATATTCTTTCATCAGAATTCTCATGAATTAACTTTTCCTTTCATTTCAATTTTACTTCCCTCAGCTTCCTCCTTTATGATTTGAGGTGTTCATTTACCACTTACTATAAGACATGAACTGTATTAGAATCTGGGAATAGAGAACTGAAAATCCAATCTCAGCCTTTCAGGGGCTCCTATTCCAACTATCAGTTGAGACCAAGGCCGATGAATTAATCCCAGATTAAGATGGTTATTTTTATGTGTCAAGGTGATGGGATCACAGGATGCCCAGATAAATAAGCATTATTTTGATTGTGGCTGTGAGGGTGTTTCTGGATGAAATTGGGATTCCAATTAGTGGACTCAGTAAAAGCAGTTTGCCCTACCCAAAGTTGGTGGGCATCGGCCAATCTGTAGAAGGCCTGAATAGAACAAAGGGACAGAAGAAGAAAAAATTCAGCTTTTCCTGCCTAACTATTTGAGCTGGGATGTTGATGTTCTGCCATTAGTGCTCCTGGTTCTCAAGCCTTCAGACTTAGACTAAATAATGCCACCAACTCCCCTGGGATGCCAGCTTGAAGAAAGCAGATTATAGGACTTCTCATCCCCCAGAATTTCATGAGACAATGCCTTGTAATAAATCTCTTCATCATAAGTCATATATATCTATATCTCTATATCTAGTCATCTATCTATCTATCTATCTATCTATCATCATCTATCTATCTATCATCTATCTATCATCTGTCTATCATTTCTCCTATTGGTTCTGCTTCTCTGGAGAAACTTAACTGATACTCAAGCTCATGTTCAATAACTATTGAACTATGTACAAGACTAATTAAGCTTATATTATAAATTTTTTCTAGTTGTGGTTGTACTTAAGAAGAGACAATGTCTAATGATGAGGGAAGCAATTTATGGCCTATGCACAAAAGGCATCACATAAGATTCTCCATCAAAAAGACCAGAGGTATGGAGAAATGGGTGTATTTATCAGGAAAAATGGTGCCAACTCTCATACTTTCTTAATCTTTTAGTCCTTCTGATTTCAAAGTAATAAAATTTGATTCATAATAGTCAGTGTCTTAGAAAAATGTATCACTAAATTGCATATCTAATTATTTATATAATAAACCTTTAAACTTTTAACATGTAGTATGAATCATTGTTCTTCACTGAAAACTCTTTCCAACAAGAAAATTGTTTATCTAAAAATAATCAAAGAACAAATATATTTGGCTTATAGATAAAGGAGAAATGTCAGGAAATTCTTTGGGAACTGCAAAACAATCCTAAAAACTTTACTGATGTTTTAGGTCAGTTTTCCTAGAGGAGTTGGAGAGATATTTTTGTTCAAGTTATTTATTGGGTGAGTACTCGCAAGAAAGAAAAGCTGGATAGAGCAGGGGGAAAAGTCTAACAAGAATGTAGTTGCACCTACCCACCAGCTTCAATATGATACCATGGAGAAACTCTGAAACAGGAAATGCACTGTAGAGTTATTTTCTCCTTGAGGCAAGTGGCTGGAATTGTATACCTGTTTTTCAGTCAATCTTTGGTCATGGTCACTCCAGTATGGAAAGTGCCAGTGCATACTCTTGTGTTAAGCAGCTCCTCTTTGAAGGAAGGCATTGGTCTGGAGAAAAGGCAACTGTGAGCCATTATCAGGCAGTACTTACAGCATGTAGGGGGTGAAGCATCTGCTGACAAGGAAAATCTAGGCAAAGCAACAATGGCATCCACCAAGTGACTTTTCAAATTGATGAATATTTCTTTAAGGTCACATTTTTTCCAACATCTCAATTTTTTGCAAACAAACAAGAATTTTGTCAAGTGGGACTCAATACAGGAAGAGAACCAGAAGAGAGAATACATTGGGAGATAGTTAGATCCTGCTTCAACTTAGGAACTGAACTTAGAGCAGCAGTAGTAAATCAAAGACTGCTCGTTTCTAACTTCTACTTTAAGTCCTTTGAGAGCCAGATTTTTAAATGTACATGAATCATTTTGACTCCATAATTCTTTTCTAACCAGCTGAGAAAATTGAGTATGGGATTTTGAACATTCACTTACCACTTCCAAAAATGAGTTCTAATAGACCTGTTCTCAAGTATAATTTGGAAAGAGCTATGACAATCAATGTATGTGGATATACCAGAGTTTTGTAGACAGCTTCCACATTGAGCTAAATGACTCTCCTAGACTGGTACTTGCACACAAGTGATAAGATATATTTTTCATAAATATTTGTTAAAAGGTGGATTTATATATATTAGAGTAGGTAAGTTCATGCTTCCTTCACAAACAGCCCTTCCTTCCTCCCACCCTTTCTTCCTTCCTTCCTTCTTTTCTTCCTTCTTCTTTCCCTCTTCCTTGACATTTCTATTACAGATTTTTTCCAACAGTCATGTTCAACCATAATCACCCCACAAGTATTGAGCATATTCTATATGCAATGCCTTGTGTTAAATGCTGAAGGCACAGGCATTTGGGATAACTCCAGGAGTAGAGGAATTTATACATCTAGCCAAGGAAAGAAACATATGGGCAATATAGCTTGCTATCAGGGATACTATATGTAAAATAAAATGTAGTCACAAAGAAAAAAAAGTAATACCAGACTGGAGGGGTTCCTAAAAATTTGATAGATGAGATAATATGTGAGCTAAGTTTGAAGAATAAGCTGAACATTTCCAGATGAAGATGGAGATGAATACCTTACAGTCAGTAGTCAACCGTGCTATGAACATACTCAGTTAACTACATTCTGCTTTCCATTTAAGGGTAACAGAGAAAACCATACCTATTTATTTTCTCTTCCTTTAGTTTTCTCATCACCATTAATGTAAATGCTTATGAATGTTAATGCTCACTTGGAATTCAGAGAAAATCCAGATACATAAACTGAAAAAAATTAAAATAAAGAAAATTAAAACAAATCAAGCTAAAAATGGAATTTTAATCATAAATATTCCCATAGTCCAGTGCAAAAGGGGAAAAATGTTTAAAGCCTTCATATGAGATCTTACCATGTTGTCTTCAAATTTAAAGATTTGCTTCTCATTTGGAGACTCACCCTTCTTCCTCCCCCTCTGAGAGAAGACGTTCTCTAATCTGCCCCTTTCTTCTAATTTTTTAAAGATTTTATTTATTTATTTATTTATTTATTTATTTATTTATTTATTTATCAGAGAGGGGGAGAGAGAGAGAGCACAAGCAGGCGGAGCAGCAGGGAGAGGGAGAAGCAGGCTCCTCACTGAGCCAGGACCCAATGTGGGAAGATGCAGGACTATTCCAGCACTCCAGGATCATGGCCTGAGCCAAAGGTAAACACTTAGCTGACTGAGCAACCCAGTTGTCCCGCTTCTTCTAATTTCTCATAACTATTATGTATTCATTCACTCTGTCTGGAGAGGGAAAATCACAGCATTTGTTATTCTGCAACAACACATTTCCAAAATTCCCTGGAACAAGACAGTGGAAGGTGGGCTTTGGTATTCCAAACAAGGTCATACTAGGATCTACCACTGTGAGGGAGGGACATGTCACTTCTCTGGCTTCTAGCAGGTAACTCTTTGCACATTCTACATATACCATTCTGAGTATAGTTGCTAATTCTCACAGTACAGTTTACACACATATTATTTTTTTAAAGGTTTTCCTGACTGTAAAATCTTCAGAGATTCCAAGTCTCAAAATTAGGATAATGAATATTGTTCAGTATCGCTTTAGCTACTCTTTCTTTGCTTCCAGACAAGAGGATGAACCATTTGGCTGCATAAGAAACAAGACCCGAAAACTGCTTTTCCATCTAATTAAAACATCTCTGACTGGTGAACATGTTCAAGTTCACAATGTACTGGTAGAAGCCAAGGAAGTTCAGATTTTGTTCCTTACAGACAAGCCACCCTACCTTCTTTGTCATGTTATGTCATCTATTCCCTTCTCCAGGCACTGTCCTCCTCCACTAGTCTGGAAGCCAAAAAGATTTGTAGTACCACTGTCTAGATTCAACATCCAGAGGTGAAAGAGAGAGCATGTGGTAAAATGCTGGGTTTTAAAATTTTACTTTAATTGACATTTCATTGTAATTAGCTTGTTTGGACTTCTCCAAATGGTTTCCAAATAAATACGTTTTCTTTTTCTTTACATTTATCAGTATACCTTTTACACACGGTAGGGGTGCAACTTTTATAGACTACGATATAAATAGTGACTCATGCAGTTTCTGCATTATGTTTACATAATCACTTATTTAAAAATATTCATGTTTTAAAATATATACGTAAAACCACTGACAAAATTCCTGGGAATATTTGCCTGGCATTAACAATTAATTATCTTCAAGGTTTTATTTCAGTTTTTGCTGTTTACTTTGTTTGTGTTGTAAAACTCCACATATTTTTAAAAAAACATTGAACACAACACCTATTTTAGCTGTTTTCAATATTTTAAAAATGACTGGCAGTATACGTTTAAGCTGAAAAGCTGCGATAATATCTAGTTTGTATACTGCCAAAAATAAAAGCAGATACAAAACTGCATTGGATTAGTACTGGAAAAGATCAACACATTAAGTTCAGACGAATCATTAAGGGCAGACTATGGCACAAAATTGTGTAATATTGCAATTTTAAAAATGAATATTAAGGCATGGAGTACTTGGCAAAAACTGTGTGTATTCTATTAATTTTCATTTAGATCTTGTATTAGTCAATGGATTTTGCTGGTACATTTCCCCATTTGGTAAAAGAGAGTTTACGGTGCACCTGGGTGGCTCAGTCAGTTAAGTGTCTGACTCGTGATTTTTGGCACAGGTCATGGTCTCAGAGTTGTGAGATCAAGCCCTGTATAGGGCTCCATTCTCATAGTGGAGTCGGCTTGAGATTCTCTCCCTCTGCCCCTTCCCCCATTTGTGCTGTCTCTCTCAAATAAATAAATAAATAAATAAATAAATAAAATCTTTAAAAAAAAGATTTCAATTTTTAATCTTCATTGTCTCTTTTATTCTTAACTTTCCTTGGAGTCATGTTGTAGGTCATGGGTAAAGGGCTGTTTTAAATAGTCAAGCAGCACATAGAACTTGCAGCAGAAGTGAGTAGTACATAGGAGGATAGGTCAAGGTGAAACTTTTTTTGAGAAGAGTAAGAATGGAGGAAGTGGATAAAGAAGAAAGATTATAGACCTAAAGGAATGGGGTATGTTAGAAGGAGTCAAAGCATTGATCTGACATGGGGCATAGACTATGGGAAAAAAGGCATCAATTAAATGAAAGTCATTTCTAAGGTAGGAGCTAACTAAGGAGCTAAATAAGAAGAAATATTACAGAATCAGTATACAAGATCAAAGTTAATTTACAGCAGTTTAGATTTAGACTTGAGCCCATGAGTCACTATCTTATAGTGACTTCAGATGCAAAAGTGAGAGATGGAACACAAATGTTAAAGTTTCCAAGAATCACCCATAGTCAATGTCATTCTCTATGGGGAAAAACAGCTTTTCCCCTAAGGTCATAAACAAGACAGGGATGTCTACTCTCACCACAGTTATTTAACATAGTATTGGAGGTCCCACAAAAAATAATCAGACAACATAAAGAAATAAAAGTCATCCAAATCAGCAAGGACATGATACTATATATATAAATGACACTACTTGCAAATGACATGATACTATATGTAGAAAATCCAAAAGACTCAACCAAAAAATTGCTAGAACTTATATGAATTCAGTAAAGTCAGAGGATACAAAATCAACATACAGGAATCTGTTGTATTTCTATACACCAATAATGAAGCAGTAGAAAGACAAATCAAGGATTCAATCTCATTTACAATTGCACCAAAAACCATAAGACACCTAGGAATAAACCTAACCAAAGAAGTGAAAGACTTGTACTCTGAAAACCATAAAACACTGATGAAAGAAATTGAAGATGACACAAAGAAATGGAAAAACATTCCATGTCAATGCTCATGGACTGGAAGAACAAATACTGTTAAAATGTTTATATATTATATTATATTACATTACATTATATTATATTACATTGATATTGTTAAAATGATTATAAAGCAATCTGTATATTTATGTATTTATTAAATATTTTATTTATTTATTTATTTTGAGAGAAAGAGAGAGAACGAGTAAGGGGGGGCAGAGGGAGAGGGAGAAGCAGACTCCCTGCTGAGCAGGGAGCCCAATGCAGGGCTTGATCCCAAGACCCAGGATCATGACCTGAGCCACAGGCAGTTGTTTAACTGACAGCCACCCAGGAGCCTCAAAACATCTACATATTTAATGCAATCCCTATCAAAAATATCAACAGAATTTTTCACAGAGCTAGAACAAATAATCTTAAAATTTGTATGGAACCATGAAAGGACCTGAATAGCCAAAAAAATCTTGAAACAGAAAAGCAAAGCTGGAGGCATCACAATTCTAGACTTCAAGTTATATTACAAATCTGTAGTAAGAATAGAAAGCCCAGAAGTAAACCCACAACTATATGGTCAACTAATCTTCAACAAAGCAGGAAAGAATATCCAGAGGGAAAAAGACAGTCTCTTCAGCAAATGGTGGTGGGAAAATTGAACAGCAACATGCAAAAGAATGAAACTGTTCAACTTTCTTACACCATATGCAAAAATAAATTCAAAATGAATTAAAGATCTAAATGTGAGATACAAAACCATTAAAATCCTACAGAACACAGGCAGTAACTTCTTTGACATCAACCATAGCAACTTTTTTTAAAGATTTTATTTATTTATTTGAGACAGAGAGAGAGAGAGAGAGAGAGAGTGCACTCACATGAGTGGGGAGGGAAGCAGAGAGAGAAGGAGAAGCAGACTCCCTGTGAGTAGGGAGCCTGATTCAGGGCTTGATCCCAGGACTCTGAGATCATAACCTGAGCCAAAGGCAGACCTTTAACTGACTGAGCCACCCAGGCACCCCCAGCCATAGCAAATTCTTACTAGATATATCTCCTGAAGCAAGGGAAACATAACCAAAAATTAACTATTGGGATTACATAAAAATTCTTTCTGCATAATGAAGGAAACAATCAACAAAACTAAAAGAAAAGCTACTGAATGGGAGAAGATATTTGCAAATGACATGTCTGATAAAGGATTAGTATCCAAAATATATAAAGAACCTATAGAACTCAATACACACTAAAAACAAATAATCCAGTTAAAATGGGCAGAAGATATGAACAGACATTTCTCCAAAGAAAACCTATAGATGGCCAACAGATACATGAAAAGATGTTCAACATCACTTATCATCATGGAAATGCAAATCAAAACTACAATGAGATATCACATCACACCTGTCAGAATGGCTAAAATTAACAACACGGTCCTGGTGAGAATGCAGATAAAGGAAAACCCTGTTACACTTTAGTGGCCATGCAAACTAGTGCAGCTACTACGGAAATCAGTATGGAGGTTCCTCAGAAAGTTAAAAATAGAACTATCCTACAATCCAGCAATTGTGTTGTTGATCCATTAACATATTATCTATAGGTATTTTAAAGCTATAACAGCAGAGTTGAATAGTTGTGTCTAGAGAACATAGCCTACAATACTAAAATATTTACTATGTGGTTCTTTAAGAAAAAACTTGCTGGACTCTGATATAAGATAAAGGACAACTAGTAGTACCTGACATTCCCTACCTCTATGAAAAATCCAAAGTATTTAGAGGGCCTCTTTGGAAATTAGATGCAGCACTCAACATATTTTGAAACATGATCCATTTGTCAGAAGATATAAAAAGATCCAAGTTGTAGGAGGAGCTCAGAGGAAGATTGGGCCCCATAGCAATTCTGGGCTGCAATGCAAACTCTTGTCATTTGACAAAGAATCCAAAGGTAAATCTAGAAATTTATCTTTGATGAATAATGATACTTTATGGAGTCTCTGATAAGCCCTGATAGAAAAATTAGAGAACAGAACCACATAGAATTCTAGGTAGAGCCACTGGAACTCTTAGCTCTTTCAAGATCAACAGCTGCCATGCTACTGGAACTAGTAAACACTGAAATATAACTTTGATAAATGAGCTGGATATTACCTGATCCAGTAATTCAACTAACTTCAAAACCAATAGGCCTATGTCCCAAGACACTCAAGAACCTAGCAATCTGAGTAATTGTTCTTAAAAGACTTGTGGGCACAGACCTAACTGCCTAGGGTCCAGCTCAGTGGCAACCAATCATGCCCAGACTTAAAGTGAAAAAGGCTCACCTGTTTGTTTTAAAGTGTTGGCCTGAGGGAAGGAATCTAATTTAACACACAGATCTGGGAGCCTGCTAGAACACTGGAGGTGGAAACTCATCAACACCATCTGTACTTCCCTTTTGCCATGCTCCAGTATATCCTGGGAAGTAGCTTTTACACATGTTGGATGCCCTGATTTTTGTGACTGCTGCTAAGGGGATACCTGTTGATCACTTGGCTCTGGGGGATAGGGAAGTTTGTGTTCCTGGTCCCAGGGGACTGTAAAAATTGGTGTCACCCAGGAAGGAGCTCATGCCCCTGTCTGGTGCCCCAATTTTTCCAACTACTTTGTGTGGCTCTGGTGGCCAATGGGGTTTAAGTTCATGGATCCCATAGGATTGTAACCAGTGGAGAGAGTTCTTAAATAATCTGCCATCCCCAGAGCATGGACAGCAGACTCAGGCATAGGACTGGTACACATTTAGGGGCCTATGAAGCTGCTTTCAAGGAATGTAGGTTGTGGACACCATCTTGGTGTTCCCCTTCTGCCTTGTTCCAGCTCATCAATATCACCCAGAAAAGAGCCTATACACTCACCTGGGGGCCCAATCTCTGTGATTGTCACCCAGGGACACCTCCAGATCACTTGATTCTGGATAACGAGGATGTAGCATCTCAATATCTATCTATCTATCTATCTATCTATCTATCTATCTATCTATCTATCTATCTATCATCTATCAATCTATCATCTATCTATCTATCTATCTATCTATCTATCATCTATCTATCATCTATCTATCTATCTATCTATCTATCTATCTATCTATCTATCATCTACCTATCTGTCATCTATCTATAAATGCTGTGTATGAGAAATCCAGTTCCTCCATATCTTCACTAACATTTGTATGGTCAGACATGTTAACATTAGCTATCCTAGTGGGCATAGTGCTATCTCATTTTGATTTTCATTTGCATTCCCTAATGACTAATGGTAATAAGCATCTATTCATGTGCTTATTTGTCATACATATAGCTTTTAAAATCTAATACTGTTCATATATTTTGCATATTTTTATGGGTTATTTTTTATTTTTTATTGAATTTTGAGAGAATATGTATGTATGTGTGTGTGTGTGTGTGTGTATTCTAAATACAAATCTTTTAATCAGATATATCAATTGCAAATATTTTCTTTCAGTCCATGCCTTTTCATTTCCTTAACAGTGTCTTTCAAAGAATACAAGTTCTTAAATTTAATGAAGTCCAATTTATCAGTTGTTTTATTTTATGGGTTATGTTTTGGTATACTTTCTAAAACATTTGCCAACCAAGGTCATAAATATTTTACTTTATATTTTTTGTAAAAGCTTTATAGTTCTTGGTTTTGAATTTTGTTCTATGGCAGTTTTCGGGATGTCAGTAATTAAGAGGCAGTTTTGGCAAAATAGTCATTGTTTTCCTGGACTTCGGTCTAATTTAAGATATTTCTGGAAATAAGTAGTAAGTCATACCTATTATAAGATTGGTGTTAATGAGACTTACCTTTAGATGATACAACACTGGGCTTGTTTTGCTTCATTTTGTTTGGGGTAGGATGGGATAATCTTAAGCAGGCTCCATGCCCAGTATGGAACCCAATGTGGGGCACAATCTCACAACCCTGAGATCATGACCTGAGTTGAAATTGAGTCAGATGCTTAACCAACTGAACTACCTAGGTGCCCCTGTTATATTTTTTTAAATAAATAAAAAAGCAACCTAAATCATACTTAAATGTTTTAGGTTGTGTGAATATAATTGAACTAGTCAGGTACAAAACTTGCTAGATTTATACAACTTTACATATTCTACTGTTGCTCTTGACAAAATAGATGCCTGAAAAAGACACTAGAAGAAAAAAAGTTATCCAGAGAAAGAGATCCAAATTACATTAATATCAATATCATAGATGCTTCTATAATAGACTTAATTAAAAACATAGCATGGGGTGCCTGGATCAATTGGTTAAATGTTTACCTTCAGCTAGGTCATGATCTCGGAGTCCTGGAATCAAGCCCCACATCTGGCTCCCTGCTCAGCCAGGAGTCTGCTTGGCCCTCTCCCTCAGCCTGTCTCCCCACTCTTTCTATTTCTCAAATAAATAAATAAAATCTTTAAAAAAATAATTGAAAGCAGAGCAGACTTATTTTATTCTGTTATACCTGACATCAAAGGGACAAGATTGACCCCAATTCTACAAAAGGCATTACTTATTAACTGATTATTATCTGACATTTTATTTAATATGGTAGTAATGTACTCTTTTTATTTATTTATTTTTTATTGTTGTGTTCAGTTAGCCAACATATAGTACATCAGTAGTTTTTGATGTAGTGTTCAACGATTCATTAGTTGCACATAACACCCAGTGCTCATCACATGTGCCATCCTTAATGTACTCTTTTAAAAGTGAAATATTCCATGGAGAGAAAAATATAAAGCACCATCTATTACACTCTTGGGCAAATATTGAACTGAGGTAAGATAAAGTAAATCATCTAACATAAAAAGAAAAAGGTTGAATAGGATAAGGTAAAAGTAAATTTAAATGAAAAAGTAAGTGTAAAAGTAAAAGTAAATGTAAAGCCTAAATTGAAGCCAATGTAGTTAAATTTCATATAATTAATAATTTTATCAAATGCTATACTACATATAATTCTGCTGATAAATCAGTCTAAATTTCTTTCTTAGTTTTGTTTTTTATTTTTATTTATTTATTTTTAAAGATTTTATTTATTTATTTGACAGAGAGAGACAGCCAGCGAGAGAGAAGGAACACAAGCAGGGGGAGTGGGAGAGGAAGACGCAGGCTCTTAGTGGAGGAGCCTGATGTGGGGCTCGATCCCAGAACGCTGGGATCACGCCCTGAGCTGAAGGCAGACGCTTAACCGCTGCGCTACCCAGGCAGCCCTTAGTTTTGTTTTTTAAATCTTCCTTTACTTGCTTCAGCAGAAGTAATTTTATATAGTTATGAAACTAGTTAACTTTTTGTATCGCATAATTTAAAATCAAATGTTATTCCTTGCTCATAGGAATATATTTTGGGTGGGTAGAAAAATAGCAAATGCAATTTCAATTTCTACCCCTCCCTTCTAGTCTTACAAATGGGGCTTCTTTATGGATGTCTAGTTTATCAAGTCTTATTTTTAAAAAATCAAAGGTATCAGTAGTGTAGTTGTTTATGGGGTAGTTGAGGTCATGTTTCTGGTATCATTTTCAATCTTAGTAATCATCAGAAACTTCAGATCTAAGAAACTTTGATTGCTTTGATACATGATTTTGTTTTCTTAGAAGGGAAAGTAGGTCACTGTTGTTTTATTTAGACTTTCAAAGTATTGTTGGAAATAGCACTATTTAGAATGACATTTTCATCTAGAACTTGGGCAACCCAGACAATGATCTATGTGGGGTGGTTTGAGACTCCTTTGCCATGTTGAATCTACTGTAAACAAAAGTCACAGAACTAGGGTAAAAGAGATCTGGGCATGGTGTTCAATGAGCTCTAACACCTGCTCCTCAAAGCATGCTCATCATCAGCAAGACAGTAAGAAGTGCAAAATCTCAGACTTTTTTCCAGATCTCATGAATCTGAATCTGCATTTTAACATGATTCATATGCAACATTGAAGTTTGAGAAGCACTGCTCTATAGCCAATTGGAGAATTCTATGGGTAAATTAATGGAAGGAGCAACTTGTGCCTCAGACTGATTTAGCTTCGTTAGGTGAGGTAGAAACTATCTCTCTGAAACTTTTATGAGTCAAAAGCTACTTAATGGCTTTAAGGACCACTGGACAGGATGGGACACCACCATGATCCAATAGGGCATCTACTGAGATTCTGGACTCTGAGCCTATGTATGCCCCCCAGTTTGAAGCAACCAATGCCACTGATGAACAAGTGGCATTATTTATCCAAGAAATTCTTCTTTTCCTAACAAAATGAATACATAAACAGCTGTCACTTCAGTTTTCATATATGCATGAGGAAACTTGAATTTAAAATGGATAAAAATTAATTTAGAAGACTAATCACTTTCTATAAATAAAAATATGCTTACAAGGTGATATGTAAACATACCTTCTGCAATTTCATGTATTAATTTTTCATCTTTGAGACACAGCCTTTTTAAAATAATTACTAACTTTTGATGTAGATATTGATGCTTCTTCAGCAGGTTTTTATCTTTCTGTTTTCAATGAATTAGTCTTATCACTGCATCTTCATGGTGGATAATAACGGTAAACAAATATCTTGGGCAAGTTATATACAAATCATCAAACATTTTTGAATTCTTATTTAATTAATTAGTGTTTAA
Organism: Ursus arctos; assembly: GCF_023065955.2. Classification (NCBI taxonomy): domain Eukaryota; kingdom Metazoa; phylum Chordata; class Mammalia; order Carnivora; family Ursidae; genus Ursus; species Ursus arctos. The sequence continues at coordinate 9,359,133 of NW_026623078.1, forward strand.
TTTCTCATTAATTATACACATGGGTATTTGAGTATTCTTGAATATTTGAATATTTGTGCAAAAGCTTTTTTTATTTCCTTAATAGAAAAGGTGCTATCAATGAATGAAATAAATAAAAAGTTATAGATTTTTATAAGAATTGACAAAACTGTTAAATTAAGGATATAAGTTACTCGCCATCTTTTCTATGGTAGGAGTAACTTTGATGTTGTTTTGTTAAGGCTTTCTTTCTCAAAAAAAATCATATTAGTAATTTGGGATTGCATCATATTTTATAAATGTGACACCTTTAAATATCAGGTCTTTGTATTTGAGAATAAGGCATATCTTCTTATTTATGATAATTTAACTTATGGTTCACATAGGGTTTTAAAGCTTTCTAATTTTTAGGAACTCTACATTGCTTGTTAAGGATTTTCCAGATTTCTATTTTATGTGACAATGCTATAATGACATAATTCCTTCCATTTTATTTTTTAGTTAGCTAATTGATTTTAAAAAGGAAAAACTGTTATTTTCATATATTAACTTTGCAATTAAACAACTTACCAAAATGTCTTGTTATTTCAAATTTTTTGGTTATGTTAAATTGCTAACACATCACCAATTAGCAATACTACTTTTAATTTTATTAAAAGGTCCCCATTCATATTTATGTTGAAATCATTAGTAAAAATCATGGCTTTCAGTCTCAATTTTAAAAGCTATAACTTTATCCAATAAACTTAATCACAGTGGTTAAAAATGGTGTGTATGTGTGTTTGTGTGTGGTTCTGTGTGTTTGTGTGGCAGAAGTTAAGCAATTTTATAGCTACTCTGATACTGAAAAATAATGGGCAACATTCAAAGAATTCTTAAATAGAAAGGGTACAATAAAGGTTAAAATTTTCCTGACTTCTGTTCTAAATGAAGCTATCTGTGTTCAAAGCAATGGACTTTAATATGCATTTAAATGTCTTAATGGATGCAGTGGTCCTGTTAACTTTTTGTGATACTAAGCCATCTGGTCATTTTAAAATATGGGAAACAAAATTCATTAACACTTATGTCATCAAGAGATCAGATCTATGTTTCATTCCTTGAATCTGGGCTCTGTGAATGTTTGAATAATAGAATACAGCAAAAATGTCACTGTACTTCTAGGACCGAGGTTTAAGAAGAAGCTGGCAGCTTCTACTTCTTGCCTTTTGGCATACCAACCTTTGTGAGTGAGCCACCCTGTGAGTAAGCGCAGATCACATGGAAAGGGCACATGAAAGGATTCCAGTCAGTAGGTCCAACTGAGGTTCCAGCAGACAGACATCAAACCCCTCTCCAATATGAGTAAGGAAGCCTTCAAGATTACTCCACCCTTAGTTGCAAAAATATGAGAACCCTGACTGAGAACTGCCTGGCTGAGCCTAGTCAACATCCAGAAACATGAGACATAATTATAAAATGATGTTCAGAGCCCTTAGGTTTTGGGGATTATTTGTAATCAGCAAAAAAATGGGAAAATAATGTAGTACCTGGAATAGGGATACTGCTTCAATAAAAACCTAAACAATTTGGCATTTGTTTTGGGGTTAGGGATGGGCAGAGTCTAAGACAGTGTTGAGGAGACTATTAGCCTAAGCTTAAATATCCTGGAGAAAGCTGTCTGTAATGGTCAAAGGAAAATGTTTTTTCTAAGAAGGAAAGGATTCCCTTATCATGCAGTGATGTAAAGTTTGGCAATACTGTCACTGCAATAATGTGGAAAACAGGAAATATACCCAAGAAATCAAAGATTCAGCTTAATAGAATGTTTAAGCAGAAAATTGTAAATAAAACAAAACAAACAGACAAAACAACAACAACAACAACAACGAAACCCTGGCTTCTAGATGCCTGTAGTAAAATTAGAGGAAGAGAGATGAGCACAAAAAGGAGCTATTCAGGTTTCAGGCAAAATTTAAAGGACCTATAAAGGAATCAGGATTTGAAGGGTTCCAAATAATCCTTTTTGCTATTCCCAGCCTTTCCAGGTTGCTAAAAAAATAATTAAGAAATAGTTTTGTGTCAATTTCTGGAGTCTCTATTCTGTTCCATTGGTCTATGTGTTTGTTTTTGTGCCAGTAACATGCTGTCTTGGTGATCACAGCTTTGTACTATAGCTTGAAATCAGGCAATGTGATGCCCCCAGCTTTGTTTTTCCTTTTCAACATTTTCTTGGCAATTCGGGGTCTTTTCTGGTTCCACACAAATTTTAGGCTTGTTTGTTCCAGCTCTTTCAAAAATGTCGTTGGTATTTTGATCAGGATGGCGTTGAAAGTGTAGATTGCTCTGGGTAGCATGGACATTTTAACTATGTTTATTCTTCCGATCCATGAGCATGCAATGTTTTTCCATCCTTTAGTGTCTTCTTTAATGTCTTTCAACAGTGTTCTGTAGTTTCTAGAATATAGATCCTTTACCTCTCTGGTTAAGTTAATCCCGAGATATTGTATGATTTTTGGTGCTATTGTAAATGGAATTGATTCCCTAGTTTCTCCTTCTTCAGTCTCAGTGTTCGTGTATAGAAATGCAACTGATTTCTGAACATTAATTTTGTATCCTGCCACATTACCGAATTGTTCTATGAGTTCTAGTAATTTGGGGGTGGAGTCTTTTGGTTTTCCAGATAGAGTATCACATCATCTGTGAAGAGAGACAGGTTGACTTCTTCTTTTCTGATTTGAATACCTTTTATTCCTTTTTGTTGTCTGATTGCTGTTGCAAGGACTTCAAGTACTATGTTGAATAATAATGGCAAGAGTGGGCATCCTTGTCGTGTTCCTGATCTTAAGGGAAAGGCTTCCAGCTTTTCCCCATTGAGAATGATATTTGCTGTAGGCTTTTCATAGATGGTTTTTATGAAATTGAATAATGTATCCTCTATCCCTACACATGAGAGACTACGGGCTCTGGGAAACAAACTGAGAGCTTCGGGGGGAGAGGGATTGGGATAAGCCGGTGAGGGTAATAAGGAGGGCACATATTGCGTGGAGCACTGGGTGTTATACACCAACAATGAATCATGGAACACTACATCAAAAACTAATGATGTACTGTATGGTGACTAAGGTAACATTAAAAAAATTAAAAAAAAATAGTCTTGGGAAAAAAATAAAATAAAGGATGAGTCTTTAAGACCCATTTACAAACCTCAGAAAGACTTAAAGTGGTATCTGATCAAAGCTTTCAGAAAGACAAAGTCCTTCCAAATATCTCAGGTCCATGATTCATAATTTTCTGTTTAAAAATAAACTTCTTAGATTATTAAGAGAAGTTTTACAGGAAGCTCAAGATAGAGAATGACACATCTCCAAGACTTTTGTAGCTGGATTTTTGTTTTATTAGTGTAAACCCCAATAAAATTAATAAAAAGTCTGCACCATTTTTAGAAGAATTATTCTGGTGAAAACCTCACTACCTTGACTTTAAAGGGACAGAAAAAAAAAGCAAAATGAAAAGAGGACTTTGAACCCCCAGCTGTTTATGGTCAGGAAGTGGGATGTGACTCACAGAGCATAAACAGAAGACTAGAGGGCAGAACCAGGAGCCTAAGAAAATCATTCCATGGAATAGCCTGGTCCCTAATTGAAAACTTCTGGTAATATTGACAACGGAAGTGGTTGCGTGAGTCCTCCCAGAAATAACAATTATAAAAGGGCACTAAAAGAAATTATTTAAAGATGCTGGAGAGCATTCAAAAGCAAAAATAAAGCCAAAGAAATGTTTATTCTCAAAAGTACAAGTGGAAGAAGGCAAGAATTATAAGTTTCTCTCTTTTTGGTGTAAGATGGCTCCCAAATGCCCATGGTTCCTGGTGAAGGAAGCTACAGCAGAATCTTACTAGATCATAGTTCAAAAGCTAGAAAAGCAGTTAAAAACTTAAAAAGGAAATATTAGCAGTAAGAGAACTGCAGAAAGGATGAAACTTGAACTCTGTGTATAAACTGTCAAAATCCATAACTGAGAACTCAATTAAATGTGCATAAAGGAATTACCAGAGGACCTAACAAAAAGAATGAGAAACCAGAGAAAAATAATTTTGTTGTTTTAAAAATCAGTTTTGTTGAAGTATAATTTACGATAAACTATCTTAACAGTTTATTAAACTTTAATGAATGCATACAGTCATAAAACCACCACCATAAACAAGATGTTCAATATTTGAACCTCCCCTCAAATGTCCTCATGCCCTTTTACATATTACCTCCCCCACACTTGGGCCTGGCAAGCACTGATCTGCTTCTTGTTACTCTCATTTTGATTTTTTGAAAAGTTCTGTACATGCAGTCATAAACAATGTAGGTTTCATTTTATATGGCTTTTGTGATTTAGCATAATCCTTTCAAGATTTATGCATGTTGCTGACTGTGTCAATAGTTCATTCCTTTTTGTTGGGTGGTATTCAACTGTGTGGGTGTACTACAATTTATTTACCCAGTCATCAGTTGAGGGAGAATTTGTGCTGTTTCCAACTTTGTTTTATTTTGAATAAAGCTGCTATAAACTTTTGACTACAAATCATTGCATGGATATGTTTTTATATGTCTTGGGTGAGTGTCTAGAATTGAGTACAGGGTCATAGGGTAAGTGTTGATTTAACTGTATAAAAATAAAGCAAAACAAGATGAAAAACAAAACAAACAAAAACAAAACCAACCCCACCCCACCAAACTGCTTTCCACAGTTGCTGAAGCATTTGGAATTCTCACCAACAGTATCTTAGAAATCCAGTTGCTCCGCATTTTGGCAACACTTAGTATTATCAGCAGTTTTCTTTAGTCACTGTAATAAGTATTTAATAGAAACTCATTGTGATTTTAATTTGTATTTCCTAAATGATTTACAACGTTGAATATTTTTTGTATTTGTCCATTTGTACATCTAATATAATGAAGTGTCTATTTAAAATTATGATACATTTTAAGGGATTTTTGATTGTTTTTATTCTTGTTTTTGAGTTGCAAGTGTTCTCTGTATATTCCGCATGAAAGTCCTTTATCAGATATATGTATGGCAAATGCATCCCCCCAGTTTAATTGTTAAATCTTGATGTATGTCCTCCAATATTTTGTTTTCACAATTGTTCTAATTTTTCTAGTTCCTTTTAATTCTCATTTTAAATTCAAAATTTTAGAATCAGATTTCCAACTTCTTTAAACACCCCTACCTAGGATTTTATTAGAAATTCATTGTATATATAGATCAAGTTAACAATATTGTCTTACCATCAATGAACATGATATAGCTCTCTACTACTTTTGGCTCTTATTTAATTTCTGTAGGAAATATGTGAGCAGCTTATTAACAATTTATGATTTTTTTTCTAACTTTTTGAGAACCACCATTTTGTTTCAGTGTTGTTATCTATTACTTGTACATTTTATATCCACTGATTTCTATACTTAACTCTGTCACTTTATTTTATTTTTTCTTTCTCTAATTTCTTGATGTGTAAGTATAAATTATCAGTTTGATTCTTTTCATTTTTTCTTATATAAGCATGTGATGCTATATATAACTCTAAGTAAGCTTTAAATGAACCTTAAAGATTTACTGTATCATTTATTTTTTGATAGGTGGTTTATTTATAAGTATGTGATTTAATTTCCAGATGTATGTCTGTTATTAATTCATAGTTTAATACTACAGTGATCAGAGAACATATTTTGTATGACTCAAATATTTTTAAATGGTTGAGACTTCTCGCTTTGTTCAGAATATGAAATTTGTTGAAATTCTACCTTGGTGAAGATTTTATGTACTCTTGGAAATAATGTGTATTCAGTAGTTCTTTGATGAAATCTTTTATAAATGTTAATTAGGTCATGTTAGTTCATAATATTATGTAGTTCTTTCATATCTTTAATCAGTCTGTCTAAGTGTTTGATCAATTACTGAAAGAAGAATGTTGGACTATTCAAAATTAATTGTAGATTTTTCTACTGGTCTATTTTTCCTCAGTTCTTTGTTTCATGTATTTTAAAGCATACTCATTTAGAATTTCATTATGAAATGTTTTTCTTTATCCATAACAGTATTGCTCATTTGAAATTTTTTGTATCAATTATCTCCTTCATCTTTCTATTGATTAATGTATGTGTAGTATATCTCTTCTGTCTTTTTACTTTTAAATTATCTGCATCTTTATTTTTAAAGTGGATTTTTCCCAATGTATGATATTTGTGTCTTTTTCCCCAGTTTGACAATTTCTGTCATTTATATTTAATGTAATTATTAGTATTGTTTAGTGTAGATCTTCAATTTGCAATTTGATTTTTGTCTCATTTGTTCTTTGTTCCTTTTTCCCTCTTTTTCTACCTTCTTTTGCATTGAGTATATTTATTATTTAGTTTTATCTCCACTATTGTCTAATTAGTTCTATCACATTTTTAAAATTTAGTATTAGGTGTTTTCAAGTTTTCATATGTCAGTTCTTTTTAGATTTTTTATAAACTCCATTTCTCTAATCAGCTCAGTTTTCTTTTTTTTTCCTACTTTCTCAAATATACAAAGTGTATTTATAATAATGGTTTTAATGTAAGAATTTCATCACATCTTTCATTTCTATTTTTGTCTCTATTGATTGATTTTTTTCCTTCTGCTTCCAAATTGTATTTTCCTGTCTCTTTGCATTCTGATAATGTTTGATTATATAGTTTTGAAGACTCTACCTTTTCTAATGTGTGACAGGATCTTTCTAGAACAGTTAACAGCAACATGAACACAAACTATTTCTAGCCCTGTGTGAATGCCAGGTGCTGATTTTTAGGGATTATTTTCCTGTTTTCACATAGTTTACTTTCATTTATGCAGAGAATAGTACTTGAACAAAAACTCAATGTAGTTTTAGCTGTAATAACTAGAGATTTCCTTCTATTTAGCTCGTCCCTCATTAATATTCTGACACACACACACACACACACACACACACACACACACACACAAATTTAGCTCTCTCTTCACAAGGTAAAAGAATTTTCCTCAACCTGAAGAGTTTTGTGAAAATCCAATAACTAAGATTATACTTCGTGGAAGACTAATGCTGTCTTGTAAGGTTAGGAATAAACCAAACATGGTTTCTCTCACCACTTCTATTCAACATTGTACTAGAAGTCCTAACTAGTGCCATAAGCCAAGAACAAGAATATGTAAAGATTTAAAAGGAAAATAAAAGTAGAAGAGTCTTTATTTGAGATGACATAATTGTGTATCTTGAAAATTCCAATCCAAGGAATCTATTACAAAGTTAGTAGAACTAAAAGTGAGCTTAGCAAACTCCCTGATTATAAGGTCTATGTATAAAAGCAGTTGTATCAATCAAATAAAAAATAGGAACAAAAATTATGAATGGAGTAAGAAATGCAATTCCATTTACATTCCTAAAAATTAAATGTTTAATAATAAATATAATGAAATATGTGCAAGATTTGTGCACTCACATATACAAAACTTTGCTGAAAAAATGATGAAAGAAACACTAAATGAATGGAAATGAACACCATATTCATGAGTTGAAAGATGCAATATTTTTAAGATGTCAATTCATTTGAAATTTATTTACAGATGCAATACAATGTAGTCAATTGCATCAAGTTTTTCCATGTAAATTGACAAGCTGATTCTTAAATGCATATGGCAATGTGAAAGACCTACAACCACCAATGAAATACTAAAGAGGAGAAACAAAATTAAAGGATTTACATAAACCAGTTTTAATCTTAATGATGAAATTATGTAATTATGATACTATGGTGAAATTATACACATAAAGCTCAATGAAATGGAATAAAAGGTCTAGAAATAAACATACATATAGTCAATTTATTTTCTGTTAAGTTACAAAAGCATTTGAATGAGAGAAGGAAAGTCTCTTCAACAATTTGGCTGCAACAACTGAATATTCAAATAGAAAAAAAAATTTACCCTTACATCAGTTCACACTCAAACAGATCAGAAACTAAATGTAAGTGCTAAGCCTATATAGCTAGAAAAATAAAATATTTGTGACCTTGGGTTAAACAGAGATTTATAAAAAACACACAAGGGGCGCCTGGGTGGCACAGCGGTTAAGTGCCTGCCTTCAGCTCAGGGCTTGATTCCGGCGTTCTGGGATTGAGCCCCACATCAGGCTCCTCCGCTGGGAGCCTGCTCTTCCTCTCCCACTCACCCTGCTTGTGTTCCCTCTCTCGCTGGCTGTCTCTATCTCTGTCAAATAAATAAATAAAATCTTAAAAAAACCCACAAACACACAAAAAATGATTCATAAAAGAAAATATGTTAAATTTTATCAAATTATAAGTTTTGCTTCTCAAAAAATACATTTAACAAAATAGAAAGTTAAGCCATAGACTGGGAGAATTTATTTGCTATGTATGTTGTACAAGGAATTGTACAAATTATTCTATCTATATTATAAAGAATTTGACTAGTGAATATTAAGAAAAAAACTTTCATAAGTCAGTAATGAGACAATTAGCCCAATGAAAATGGGCAAAAACTTTGACAAATGCTTCACTAAAGAAAACATAATATGAATGATCAATAAACACATAAAAAAGATTCTCAACAGGGACACCTAGGTGGCTCAGTTGATTAAGTGTCTGCCTTAGGCTCAGATCATGATCCTGGGGTCCTGGGATGAAGCCCAGCATGGCATCAGGCCCCTTGATCAGCAGGGAGCCTGCTTTTCCTTCTCCCTCTGCCTGCTGCTCCCCTACTGTGCTATCTCTTTCTGTCAAATAAAAAATTAAATCTTAAAATAAAAGGTGCTCAACATCTTTAGTCATCAGGGAAATGCATATTAAAACCATATTGAGATACCTCTACACACACAAATAGCTGAAGTAAAAAAAAAAATGGTAATACCAGTGGTGAAGATTTGGAACAACTAAAACTCTCATATACTTCTGATGAATGCAAAAGTGTTGAGTCGTTTCTTAAATACATACTCAGCATGTGATCAAATTGTTCCAGTCATACATTTTGTCCCAAAAGGAAATAAAAATGCATGTCCACACACAGATCCATAGTCATATTTCTATATTTCTATAGCTTTTCTATTTATAATAACAGAAAACTAGAAATAACTCAAATGCCAGTGACTTTTGAATGGATAAACAAAATGTAGTATATCCATACAATGAAGTACTACTCAGTAATAGAACAATTACTGATTCCCACAACATAAAAAAAATCTCAGAATAATTAATAGAAAGTATTCACATCCAAAAGTCTACATAACATATGATTCCAGTTATATAAGTTCTATAAATATGAACTAATCCATAGTGAGAATGATAGAGCATTGTTTACTTGTGGATGGTTGAAGGGGTAGAGGGACAAAAGAGCATAAGGAGATTTGGGTGATGATTTAACGGTTAATGGTTTAATATCTGTCAAAACTCATCAAATTGCACATTTTAAAATTATGTCATTTATTGTACAGAAATCATATCTTAATGACTTAACTAAAAAAAAAAAGACTAGAAATCTGTGCCTAACCCTATTTCAGAATTGATGTGGACCTTGTTTCCTGCATGCCTTCTTTTTTCCCTCTTTGCTAGAGAGGTTCTATTGTTGGTGCCCCTGTATCTATCTGTCCCATCATTGCATTTGGTTTATGGGGACAGATAACTTTTTATAAGTCTCAGATTCAGAGAAACAGTATTTGAGGAACATTATCTCTGGAACCAAATTCAAGACACATCAGTGTCTTGTCCTTATTTAGATGAGAAGATCCTTGACCTCATTCTCATCCTGATGTTGACTGCAACCATAAGAGAAATTCCAAGCAAGACATCTTCAGCCAGCCTTTGGACCAGGGGATATAATTGCAAAATGATTCTTGTTTTAATACACTAAACATTGCTGGGTGGTTTGAAACACACCAACAGATAACTGGAAAACACTCCTCTTTAAATACTGCCCTGTATCTCTCCTTTCTTTTACCATGTTAATTTCTTGAGAGAGTCATTTCTGCATTTCCTGTCTCCATTTCCTCAATTTGTTCAGTTTATCCTTCTCATATCCATTCCTCTTCCATCAACCTACTGAAACCCTATTAGTTGAGATCAAGAATCATGTCTGTGTGGACAAATACAATGAATTTTCAATTCTGACAGTTTTTTCTCTTTCAATAACATTAGGCATTATGGACCTTTGTACCTTCTTGAGACACCCTTTCCTTGGCTTTTGTGTCAAAAATCTCTCACAGTTTTTTTTCCTGTAGGTGTTCCTTTTCATTCAACCTTGCTATTTCTTCCTTTTCTACAAGACATGTAGCTACTACAGTTTCTCACCTTTCAACCTCAAGCTCTCTTCTCTTCTTGCACTGTATTTCCCCACTCAGTCTTATCTGCAGCCATAATTTGAATTACCATCCATAGTTTCATCTAAATATACAAGCCAGGACACTGCACAGAGACCTAGATATACTGGGGAGCTATTTTTTCAAGATCTATACTTGAATGTCTCAAATACATTTGATAATCAACACTCTCAACAATTATTCCCTCAATAATTTTTTGTTGTGATCCCCAATTCCATAATTTTACCTATTCAGTTTTAACAGCCAGAAATTTAAAAGTCATTTTAAACACTCTTTTTACCTCATTTTTCATATCTTATTAGATCAAGTTTCATAAACTTTTCTCTCTTTGTCAACATTACACTACTCCAGTTTTTCATGATTGGAACACGGTTAGCATTTTGGAAGAGATTTTATTTGTTGTGGGAGACCATTCTATGCATTGTAGCACACTTATCATCTCTGGTCCTTACCTACTGAATGCCATTAGCTTTCCTCATCCACTGTGACATCCCAAATCCCCACACTCATTTATAATTATCTGGAGGAGTGGACAGTTTCTTTTCTGGTTGAGAACTGCTGCCTTGTCTGAGCTATCATCATCTCCTGCCTGGCTTAAATAGACTTTTGTATCTCCTCTTGCTCATTGCCCAACATCATTCTCATCTCTCCACACTATAGCATATTGATCTTATCAAAGACCAATAATGTCACCCATAAAATCCCATCTACTTAAAAATTCTTCCACAATTGCCAGTTGTCATTAAGATAATGTCCTTCCTGGCTCTCTAAGGTTGGGCACTGTTCTGCCTCTCTTGGCATCCCCTGCTCCAGTGCTCTCCATTGCTGTCTGTGATAATGGCACACTGGAGCAATTTCCATTCCTGGACCATGTCATGTTCTGTCTTCCCACAGCTCTTTCAAGTGGAGATGTGTTTCCCTGAACATTCTTTCCTTCCCCTTTGCCTAGTTCTACATATCTTTTATATCTCAGCTTATTACTTCCTTGAAAATGTTTTTCTGATCCTGTAGCTCAAATGCTTTCATAAAATCGTGTTTCTTTTCTTCTAAGAAATTATTGTTATTATTTTACACTCATGTGATCATTTAATTACTAAATTATAATCTCCATAGAAGTAGGGATCATGTCTATTTTTCTTCACCAATTTTGTCCTTAGCCCCTATCTCATTTCCAATACATAGTAGGTTTGAACAAATATTTATAGAAGGAATTAATATTTTTAAGGAAAGGTGAACCACCCAGAATTATTTTCATGATTGTCATTATACCTAATAGGCAATTAAAAATTAAAAAAAAAAAGAAATAGGGAATTAGTTGAAACACCTCCTACAAGCCTCTCAGAATGTAATTATCTTGCTTATTACACGGTAGAAAAAAATAAAAGGAAGAGAAACATTGAGTACATAAAGAATAGTACTGTTTTGGGAATTTATACCTGTTCATATTTGGTTCTTTGACTAAGAGCCAAACAAAAGCTATTTCACACTCAATTGACCCAAACCAATAGCTCATGCTCTACTAATTGAAGCTAAATTAAATGGTACCTTGTTTCTACTGTGTGTGTATGTTTCTATATTTAACCATATATGATTGTATAATGAGGTAAGGAAGGTATCATAGAAATATGTACTTTGACCTGATTATTACCCGCTGATTCCTCTGTGAAATGTTTATAAAACATTTCTCAATAACATAGATTCTCAATAACATAGTTGGTGACCTGCTGTGTGCAGGAAAGAGATGTATTCTGCACTTCAGTGCTGAGGCTTAATATGAAAACATATTTTCTCTCTCTAACATTATTAGCAAGTTATTAGAGCAAGAAAACCCATTTATAGAACCATATGGCAGTTTATGTAAAATAAACAAGAGTTTTAAAAATGTATACCCCAAACAACTACCAGTTTAGTGAGGTGTTACAGTGAAAAGTAAGTGCCTTGGGGTTTTCAGACCCTGTATTTTGCACACAAGGGTTTTACTTGTTGCCTCAAGGATCAATGGCTCTATAGGAGAAGGATGGAAGAAGGAGAAAAAGAAAATATTTTGATAAGGAGTATTTCAGGTCAATTAGAGTAGAACTTAAAGCTTCATTTAGATAAACACTAGTAAAGGGGAATTTTAAAACATGGCACTAAGTCATACCTAATACTACTTCAAGGATTCTGTAAGTCTATAGACATTAATGGCAGTATTTGGAAATCATAAAGGAGAAAACTTTTAATTCAGATTTGGATTCAAGACATGAGATTTTATCTCCCTCTTCCTGTTCATTTTTTTTTTAAATATGAGTGTTAGCTTAATTTATTCTGGCTTAACTAAAATATACCAATTACTGCTAATTCTTAGAAGAAGTGTTAATTTATTTTACAGTTGTCATTGGAGTGCAAATTAAAAAAATTATAGGTAATTACTTAATAAAGAAAATGATAAACTAGATTTGAAATAACACTGTGTACTTAAACCTAATTATAGGAAGTTTAAGTTAGTGTGTTAATTAAGAATACAAATTTTTAAATAGCTACAGATAATCTAAGTATGAAAGACTACAAACTCATATAATAATACTACTTTGCCATTTGATTCTGCAAACAACTCTTTTAAATAGTGAATGTATATACCACATCTTCCTTATCCATTCATCTATGGATGGACACTTAGGTTGCTTCCATACCTTGACTATTGTAAATAATGCTGCAAAAAATAATGAATATAGCTATATCACTTTATCTCCATTTATAGACAAAAGACCTCAGACATAAAATGTTATTTAAGTTCACATGTTATACCTTGCTATGGCTGCTATATCAAGGTACCCCAAACTGGCTTAAAACAATAAAAATTTATTGTCTCAACTAAAATTTATTGGGGACTAGAAGTCTGAAATCAAGGTGTCAGAAGGACTGTGCTCTCTCTTAAACCTTAGGGGTTGGATCCTTGTTTGCCTCTTCTTCATTTCTGCTAGTTTGCAATCTTCAGTGTTCCTTGGTTTGTAGATGCATCACTCCATCTACCTTCACATGGCCTTCATCCTTCTGTGTCTGTCTGTCTCCATGCCTAAACTTCTCCTTTTATGACACATCAGTCGTATTCTACTAGGTCCCCCGAATGACCTAAATTTAACTTCATTACCTCTATAAAGACCATATCTCCAAATAAGGTTGCTCTCTGAAGTAGTAGGGCTTAGGTCTACAACAGCTCTTATTTTGAGGGGAGGGAGCACAACTCAATGCATAACACATGACAAGCAAGTAGAGAAACTGAAGCAGAGTGAGATCTTTTATCTCTCACTCCCAAACTTGAGTGTAAACTTCATAATCAATATATTCTTTCTATTTATGCTACTTGCAATATCTGTCAGAAATGCCAAAAAAGATTATTATGTAGGATATCCAATTTTTACTAAGTTTAATAGACAACTGGATGAGCTAGTCTATGCCCAATGGTAAATGTGAGAAGTCAATACATGTCTTAGTAATTATTAATTTAGACCAGGTACATGCTTATCAAGTCCTAAAGAGCTGAATTATATATATTGTAGGACCTGACTCACTTCATCTCAATCTTCCTTCCCAAATTTTTGACAGCTGTTTCCACTAATAGGTCTTCCCGTATTCCTAAGCCAATATGACTGTAATGTTATCTTCCTACATCCCCTCTTCTCCCTCTTCCCACCAACCCATGTATGGCTGTGCCTAATAGGTCCTTCTGATTTTTCTCACAACTCCATGGTGTCTCTTTTATTGTAAATTTGACCTTAAATAATTTTTGGAAAGATGAGATCTTGATACCACTGCAGCTCTCAATTTCAGAACCAATTGCGAATATTGTTCACTGGATTTCTTTTTGTTCATAGATTTCTTTGCTTATTTTGTATTTATTTGTTTATTTTTAAAATAATATTTGCTTTGTGTCTACTGTGTACCTTTATTGTGCCCCTGTTCCTGTCCTCAAGGAATCCATGTTCTTTGTGTGTGTTGGACATAGTGTGTGCAGGTATGGTGTGTATACGTGTGTGTTGATGTTCCTGATTTGTATGTGTATAAGTACAGTGCTCACAAGTAAACACTATATTACAATTGAGTGTGATCCATTATAGAGTTATAGGGAAATGGTGCTAGAAGGGCACTAAGGTGTGGGCATAGACCTATGTCTCAGGAGAAACCTGACAAATGAATAGGAAGGATTCATAGAGGAAGCAAAGCTTGAGGAGAACTCAGGCAGACAGAGTGGCAGAGTAGATCAGGTATAAAGGGAAGCAGGAGGAGAGCAATGGCTGTATCTGGTATCTTCAAAGAGATACAAATGGTCCAGTATAGTTTGGTGTCTTCAGACTGTCCCTCCTGGGGAGGTAACTGAGAAGAAAAGTTAAAATGTACTAGATGAACCATTTGATTCTTTTCTTTTTATTAGCAAATGGTGATTGCACATGCGTTGTATGTTGAGCACCGTGCTTGGACCTGGGGGCACAACTGTAATGGTTCAGTGCCAAGTCACTTTGTATGTAATAGAGATATGTTTAGAACTTAGTATCAGATCATGGGAGACTCTACTGGCACAGGAGAAAAAATAGAAGGGCTCAAGCCTAGATTTAGAACTGGAACATGGCAGTTTCAACATATTCTTTCAAGAACATTTCTTGTTAAGAAATGATGAGGCATGGAAGTTCTGCTTAGAGGAAGAGGGTGGATGTGAAGGATATCTAAGATGTCCTGGAAGTGGAACCTTGCATCATTAACAGATATTTATGTGCATAATATATTCCTATCTATCTATCTATCTATCATCTTGGGAATAGGTGGCAAAGGGGTGCCTCCGACCAACAAGAATTTATTAATTAATTATTTAACTTAACAAATATTTGCAGAGCATTACATATGTCAGGCATATGTAATATGGGGATACAGAAATAAAAATTAAAATTCCTGTTTCCCTTAAAGAAGGAAAAAACAGATAAATTATGATAACGCCAGTTGGTAAGTGCCATGGTGAAAAATAGAGACTAACACTATAGGGGTGCTGAGGGTTGGAGGAAATGCTATTTTAGAGAAGAAGGTCAAGAAAGACCTTTTGGTAAGATTACATTTGAGCATATATCTAAAAACAAAACAAAACAAAACAATGGAAAGCATTATGTGGATATTTGAGGAAGATGGAAAAACAAGGGATAAGGAACTGAGCCAAGAGTATGCTTGGAGGCCAGAAACGATACCAGTGTGAGGTATGAACGAGAAGAGGACAGTGGGATATAGAGTGTTAATGAGGAGTCAGGGGAAATACAGTTTTTGGCCTAATTATTCAGGCCAGGGAGCCTAGAGTTGCCATTTGCTGAAATTAGGAAGATATGAGGGTAGTTGTGTCAATGCTAGAGGAACTTTGTTTGGGGTACTGATGTGTTCAACACACATGTGGGTTTGCCTAGTAGGCAGTAAGTGGAAGTCTGGTAGTGGAAGAAAAGACTTTGAAAAGATGGGAGAGGATAATCAGTATCAGTAGAAGGATTAGTATTAGAGCAAAACTGGCATCTTGTCCTTTGAAAAAGAGAAGAAACAGGAGAAAATGGGATTTGGAATTTGCTAGAGGTGGTAAGTCATGGAAACCTACCTGAAGTTGAACTTTGAAGGCCGTGTGGTCATAGAGGTATGTGGCCATGTACTCAGTAAACTCTGAGAAGGAGCAGAGAAAACAAATGCAGGTATCAGAGTTTCAGTGGTTCATGGGGCTACAAGCCCTTGAATGGGTCAATTACAAGGTCTCAGATGGTTAGGGAGAGCGGTGTGGCCAGAGCACAACTAACAGACTGAAGGAAAGGGAAGGGCTCCAAGGTGTGTGAGAGACACCTGTATCCAAGAGCAGGAGGACTGGAGGTGAGGAGTGTGGCACAGTGACCATAGGACCCATGAACTGTGATGTCCCCTGTGCACATGCTCAGGTGTTCCTGCCCTAACCTGGATGCTATCATGAAGTCTTCTCTGCTATTCCTTTACTTATTGATTGATTGATTTGTATGTTTGTTTGTTTATTTTATATATATTTATTCACTCCAGTATAGTTAACATACATTGTTATATCAATTTCAGGTGTACAGTATAGTGATTCAACACTTCTATGCATTACCTGGGGCTCATCACAAGTACACTTCTTAATTGTTTGTATTAACCAAAAATATATTTCTGCCATTTGCAATTCAGATTACTGATTGATACCGTTAAATTTTTTAATGGCTTCCTGTTTCCCTAAGAGAAAATCCCAAATAGAGGGAGAAGATAGAAAGCACTTTCAGGGTCTAACCTCTGCTGGCCTCTCCAGGCTGCCCGCCAACCCCTTGTCTCTTGCTCTACAGGTTTCAAGCCTTCTAAGTGACTGTCAGCAACTGGAAGGCCTCTTACTCTATCAGATTCAGGTCACTGCAAAAGCTGGTCCCAAACTTGTAAAAGCTATCCTATCACACTTAAGAGATGAAAAGGTGCTATTTTCTTGTCAGGAAATAAAGGTTTAGTATAGGGGGACTGTTAGAGTAGAATTTCTTTGTTGTTTAGGAGAAAAACAAAATACCGAGTTTGGGAAAATAAATGTATTAAAACTAATATAGAAGATTCTCACTATAAAGACAGTTATGCTTTTTGCAGTGAGTACCTGGGTTATATATAAAACCGTTAATGTTTTTTGGGGAGAAAACATAAATATGTCAAAAATTGACCTGAATGTAGCCACTCACGGTTTTAACTTGTGTTTGTCATCTGCCACTTGTAACACTTCCATTGGATTCAATGTTAATTGCTCTAGGTGATGGCCTTCATCTGTTCAGTTAATTCTGGGAAAGAGCTTGGGCTGCCTATCCCTTTGCAAAACAGTTTATCGTCACATTTTCATTGTCTTTGTGTAGTATGGTCATCAGTTTTTATACCCAGTAATTCCCTATTTTTGATGCTAGTAAAGCACTTGGAGAGATTAAAAAACAAAACAAAGCAAAACAAAAAACAAAAGCAGAAGAAACCTAAAATACCGACAGAGCTCTTCATACATTATCCTGGAAAAATTATAATTCCCGGAGGGCAAGGAGGCATCTAGCCACCAAGGAGCTTCTGGGTCCTTCAGTCCTAAAGCTGCTGGCTTAGTGGGAGCCCAAATAAGAGCACTGGCAGCCACTTCCAGTAGAGATAGAGTGGATTTGGGGTGGTAGAAAGAGGCAAGAAAGAAAGGTGAGGAGCCCGTGTGTGGAAGCAGGTGCAGGGAGGGGCTGGAGGTTTGGCAAGTGAGTCTGTGGAGCAGATGTGGGTGTGAATGAATGAGAGAAGAGAGAGAGAAACTGGTGAGAAATGTGGGGAGTGATGAATTGGAATACATATAATGTTACTAAACATTACACAGAAACAAGAATACATTTTAAGTCATTTTGAAATGCTGGATTGGGCTTCTTCAAATGCAAATGTATGGAAAGACTAAACCCTATGGAGTTTAGAGATGAATCAGGGTCACATGCATGATGAAATATTTTGTTTCTTCTTCTCCGGTCTCTTAAACATCATGGTTGTCAGCATTTTAACTCATTCATTGTTATCCCTATCCATATTCATTATTTTAACCAACTCCAATGTGTTTATAGTGTTTTTCCATCTCTTTCTGTTTCTCCTCTCTCCACTGAATTTAAAATGTATACACCCAAGTCCTGCTGAACATGTTTTGCTTTTATACACCTTAGACGTATCATCTTATCCAAAGCTAGCTGGTATTCATCATTTCACATCCAGAGCTGTTCTTTCTCCTAAAGCCCCACCAAAATAAATGACATCACACATCTGCCTGAACCAGAACTCTGGACATCACCCAGGCTTCTCCTTCACCTCCAGCATGTAATCAGTCACCAAGTCTTGCCATTTTTATTCCCCAAGTATTCCCTCTTCTATTCTCCACCCTGATTATCGGGGTCTTACCTCTCCTTCCAGATGTCTTGCCCTTGTTCCTATCTTCCTAAAATCCCCAACACTTGGTGGTTGTGAGAACTTGGACAAGTGACAATCTTTCTCTACCTCATTTTTTTTAATCTGCAAGAAGTGGTGACCATTTACTTTAGATTTCCTCAAAAGTCATGGTATGTGCCTATTGTTTTAGCATAATCATTAAGTAGTGCCCCCTTTCTCTCTCAAATGAATGATACACCATGCTGTCACTCTAAACATGGGAAAACCTATAACCACTCCATTGGATTAAATGTGCTGGTTTAGTAAGTTAAAGGGCCAGGATAGTGCCAGGCAAACAGTAAGCACTCTATAAGTGTTATCGATCATAATCATAAGAAATCTTTAGAATTGCAAGTCTTTTATTGCTAAGGCTTATTCCCATCTCATGTTCTACCTGTTGTCATTCCCCTGTTCACATCATGTTGTTACCTTTGTTCTTGATCTTTTTTTTCCTTTGTTTATTTTTTTATAATCATATTTTTTATTATATTATGTTAGTCACCATACAGCACATCCCTGGATTTTGATGTAAAGTTTGATGATTCATTAGTCGTGTATAACACCCAGTGCACCATGCAATACGTGCCCTCCTTACTACCCATCACCATCCTATCCCATTCCCCCATCCCCCTCCCCTCTGAAGCCCTCAGTTTGTTTCTCAGAGTCCATAGTCTCTCATGCTTCATTCCCCCTTCTGATTACCCACCCTTTCTTTATCCCTTTCTTCTCCTAACGATCTTCCTAGTTCCTCCATAGATGAGAGAAGCCATGTGATAATTGTCTTTCTCTGCTTGGCTTATCTCACTTAGCATTATCTCCTCCAGTGCCATCCATGTTGCAGCAAATGTTGAGAAATCGTTCTTTTTGATAACTGAGTAATATTCCATTGTATATATGGACCACAACTTCTTAATCCAGTCATCTGTTGAAGGGCATCTTGGCTCCTTCCATGATTTAGCTATTGTGGACAATGCTGCTATGAACATTGGGGTGCATATGGCCCTCTCTTCACTACGTCTGTATCTTTGGGGTAGATACCCAGTAGTGCAATTGCTGGATCATTGGGTAGTTCAATTTTTAACTTTTTAAGGGACCTCCACACTGTTTTCCAGAGTGGCTGTACCAACTTGCATTCCCACCAACAATGTAGGAGGGATCCCCTTTCTCCACATCCTCTCCAGCAATTGTTGTTTCTTGCCTTGTCAATTTTTGCCATTCTAACTGGCGTAAGGTGGTATCTTAGTGTGGTTTTGATTTGAATTTCCCTGATGGCTAGTGATTTTGAACATTTTTTCATGTGTCTGCTAGCCATTTGTATGTCTTCATTGGAAAAGTGTCTGTTCATATCTTCTGCCCATTTTATGATTTGTTTATTTGTTTCTTGTGTATTGAGTTTGTTTATTATATCTATCACAAACCCTCCCTCTGATATTTATATTTAATTCTATTTTTTTAAATGTTTTTTATTATATTATGCTAGTCACCATACAGTACATCCCTGGTTTCTGATGTAAAGTTCAATGATTCATTAGTTGTGTGTAACACCCAGTGCACCATGCAATACGTGCCCTCCTTACTACCCATCACCAGCCTATCCCATTCCCCCACCCCCCTCCCCTCTGAAGCCCTCAGTTTGTTTCTCAGAGTCCATAGTCTCTCATGCTTCATTCCCCCTTCTGATTACACCCCCTTTCTTTATCCCTTTCTTCTCCTACCAATCTTCCTAGTTCTTATCTTCCATAGATGAGAGAAACCATACAATAATTGTCTCTCTGCTTGACTTATTTCACTTAGCATTATCTCCTCCAGTGCCATCCATGTTGCAGCAAATGTTGAGAAATCGTTCTTTTTGATAGCTGAGTAATATTCCACTTGCCTTTGTCTCACATTGTCCCCACATCCTTCCTCCATCTCCTTCCCTCCCTTCCTACTCACATACACACTCCATGGCTAATACTCAGTCATCCTTCAACCAGCAATCTTCCTCCCTAGGATACCAGTATACTTCTTATGTGCTTCTATTCTATGCACATTTTTTAATTGAAATTATTATGTTTTCCTTGTCTCTATTCCAGTTGATGTCAGTTTCCCAAAGAGAGTGGTTGTATTCTGCTTATTCTTGGATCCCCATTGCTTTGTGTGATGAGTACATGTTAAATACTCCGTACATACTTGCTGCACTGAACTCTCTGCAGTTTGTCTTCAGTGTTGAGAAAGCAATTAGAGCCTCCTCATGTGTACTCTGGCAGTGTGCATGTGATTTCCCCCCATCATATTCCTCTGACCGGGAGTTTCCCTGGCAACACATCTTTATGCTTTCTTTTAACTTCCCTTTTCTATCCCCAAAAGTCTAATTTATTTGCAAAGACTTGGCTTCTTTGCTAAACACTACAGAAGTTTGCCAATTTTAGACTCACATATTTGCAACGGCCATCTAGAAAGAGTTGATTTGTTTCTTTTTATCATTTTCAAAAACATTAAAACACAATTTGCAAAAGAAACATAAAATAGTTTCTTCAAAGAGTTGTGTACCACTTAATGGGAATGAATCTTATTCTTTTAATTGAGATTTCATGAGTTCACAGTGCCTGAAGGGTGGTGGTGGGAAACAAGTGACAAGAACTACTCTAGCTTGCATAAGTTTGATTTCACATTGTGAGAATTAACAAAGTCACTTATCTTTTATTCTTATCTGAAACACTACATGCACTGAACTCTCCTATCCTGCTGATTTGGTAGGGAATTCTTTACATAAATTAATTTGTAATGCAGTCTTCTCCCAGCTCCATTACCTAATGGTTATCTTAAGATCCAGGGGACCTAACCTGCTCAATAACATTGGAAACTTTGGTCCAAGTATGGTTACTACTGATGTTAGACTCTTGAAGGTGGTGCCCATGGCTCCCATACCAGCTCTGGGCAGAGGGTCTTTTCCAAGCCAGAGCCCAGGTTCTTGGGCTGGAAGTTTTTAATTAAATCTATAGCAGATCCCTTTAGAGGCTCTTGCATCTCATATTTATACCAAAAATGTGTAGTAGGTCAACTCTGTTGAAAAATTTTAGCCTCTGTCACCTTCCCAATGTTGGGAGAAACTTCCTCAATTAAGCCACATGTCTCTTCTCTCTCTTTCCCCTCTAATTCTAAACTTCGTACTCTAGAACAATTCAGCTCATACTGAAAACAAGAATTCATAACTTTGATAGTGGTTATGGAAAGCAAGTTCTGGAGTCCACATCTCAAAACATGTTATACTAAAATCCCTCCTCACACTGTAGTTGGGGGAGAGACAGGAGGGAGCAGAGGGACAGAATATTCATTTTTCATTCTTTCTGATATTTCAGTAAGAATGAGTATCTTATTGAGATACTAAGTATCTTGTCACGTGACTATTTATTGAACACATACATGCCAGGGGTTTCTTTAACTATTTGACATGTACCTCACTGAAGATCCATAACAAAATTACTAGGATGCTCATTTTGCTGGTGAATAAACTGAGATTTAAAGAATCAAAACTGAACAAAGCATTATAGGTAGTTGTTATAAGTAAATTTGGGACTTAAATCATGGCTTTCAAATTTGAAATATTATAAATTTAAATACTGTGGTACCTACAAGTCAGCTAAACTTGGAAATAACATATTTTTGCACAGAAGTTGGATTTCATGCGATGGGATCACAGTATTGCTCTCCTTACATTCTTAGGCAGAAGCTTTCCTTTTTTAGTGCGGAAGACACTGAAATTTGAGAAGGAGGATTTTGATTTAAGATTTACTGTTTATATGTTTCTCAACCTCTTTCCCAGTTCTGGGAAACTTGGGCATCACAAGTGCTCAATGTTTATATAAATGCATAAACAATGCTTTTATTGAGGATACTTATCTTTAGAAATAAAAGTTACATTTAATGGTGGCAAGTTATTTGGATCTCAAAAGGGGCAAAGTTTTAATGGAAAGAGCATATGTTTCAAATCACTTCTTCTCTTCAATTTTGGCTCAGCCACTAGGTAACCACATCCAAGTTACTTTGTAGTTCTGAATTAAATTTCCAACTTTGTAAAATGGAATAAATAATTTTTGTCTATTAAGAGTGTTATGAAGATTAAGTGCTCTGTCTGTGAAAGCCTTTGCTATACAGCAAACATCTGAGTAGTTCTTTTTTCCTTTCCTTTTTCTTTTGGCTCCCTAATCCCTTGGCACAGGCAATCACATCTGGCCATGTGTAATCAAGTAAGTTCACAAAATAATCTGGGACTTCATGTAGTTTTTAAAGGTGATTGCATTTTCTAATAACACACTATCAGTGTGTGAATTTTACCTGCCCTTATCATGCCCTAAGAACTTATGATTGAAGGCACTTTGATTAGATTCTGGGAGGAATTCCAACAAAACTGCAGTCAGTGATCCTCCTTTCCAATGGCATAGAGCCTGATAGCCAAAGGAAGGTTATTTATTTCAATGTCTAAACTATATAAGAGAAGTGGATGAAGTTAAAACTACTTAGCTCACAGTAGGGAAAGAAAAAAAGTCCCGCTTGAGAGTTCACTAATGGTTTTGTAAGGAGGATGGCCTTTAGGCCCTGAATGACATGCATACTTAGGGGAGGTCAGAAAAAGAAAAAAAAATGTACAAAAGAAATAATGCAAAAAGTATGAAGTCATAAAAAGAAAAAAATGTACAAAATAAATAATGTAAAAAGTATAAAATATATAAAGTATTATTATAAAGTAATCTTTACAAATGATCAACTTTAAGATACCAAATAATTACCAGCAATTAAGCTCTGTAGTCAAATGTTTAACATTATCCAGTTCAATATCAAATGCTTTTCCACAAACATAGATTCCGCCTAAAGTGAATTTATTTGGCACATAATTTAGACTCTTTTGCCCTCCTAAACTGGACCCACACTCTTGAAAACATCATCTCTGACAAATTAATATATCCTATGGGACAATCTTATGGAAGTAAAAAGAAAACTAAATATCCTTGAAGGCCAATGTTAATTGGAGTTCTCCAGAAGTAGGACATGTTAAGGGGATTTTGGATGGAGTGAGAGAAACAGAATGGACAAGAATAATGGGCCAAGCAAGGATGTGTTGTTGGCAAAATCAAGCCCTGACCTAACCCAGGCATGAGGATTTGGGGTGGGGGTGTTGTGAGCATTTGAGATGCAGAAAATTTCATTTTGGGAAAGTTGGTCAGATATCATTCCATGATACCAATCAGCTGTGGGACCAGGGGGTGCATATTGAATAAAAGGGCTCTAGTACAAGCTCCCAGGTTTACCAGGATGAGTAGGTACCCCTCAGCAATAGGTAATACTCTGAAGAAAGCATGTGGTGTAGCCATTACCTTCAGCAACTGCAGCTGCTGGGTAACTCATGCATAAGAGAAATCTGGATGAGACATTAGCAGCATCTATGGTATTCCTTCAAGTCTCTCAGATCCTCTTCCTTCTCATATCAAGTCCACTTTATACAAGTGTACCAGTCCCGGAACTTCTGGTCACAAAAGCTGGGGAACTTATACAGGAAGGTTTGTGGAACGAATGAAAGCTTCCACAACTACACTTAGTCTCAAGACAATGACTGATATGTATCACCTCCTTCCACTGCCCATTGTACATTCTGCTTCTTCTCTGCAAGCACTTCTCTTGTCTTTAATTTTCTTCCATGGTGAGCTAGACTCTTATAACTAAGGGGTCAGAGCCTTTAATTATCATGCAGTTCTCAGACTGGGGTGTTATACTTGCTTAATTCCTGAGACTGGGAATACCAAGGGATGCCATAATACCAGAGTGTGAAACTTTCTGCCTATGTTATGACCTTGCCATTCTCAGCATGAAAGTAGATACATGGAATCAACCTATCACCAAATGACCAGTTGGTCCCCTAGAAGGATAGTATCATTGAGGGTAGGTCACAACTGGTCTTTTTTGATGACCCAGCAAAATTCAGCAAAGGCAGTGCCTGTGTGAGTCTTAATGAGAGGGAAACCACGGTACTGGGGCCAGTATGGCTGCACTTTTGCCACCAGAGCAGCTGTGTCTGTGAACCCATTTGAAGCCCTGGGGTATCCAAGGACAAAAGCCAGCTGTCATCAGCCAGCTAATTCATCCTGACCTCTTAGATCTTCAATGACTGTGCTGCAGTGAATGCCCCCCGCTTTTTAAGATTTTATTTATTTATTTATTTATTTATTTATTTATTTATTTATTTATTTGACAGAAAGAGAGACAGCCAGTGAGAGAGGGAACACAAGCAGGGGGAGTGGGAGAGGAAGAAGCAGGCTCTTAGCAGAGGAGCCCGATGCGGGGCTCGATCCCAGGACCCTGGGATCACGCCCTGAGCCAAAGTCAGACACTTAATGACTGAGCCACCCAGGTGCCCCTGCAGTGAATGCTCTTTAGCAGGAATTAATAGGCAACATAAATATTTGTACACTTTGTGTCAGCTTATAGGTCTATCCACATATTTTACCTGGTCAAATATTCACCACTGACTATATATCTGTACCTTGGACTATCCCTGGTCTCCACACACAGTATATGGTCTGGTAGCTGCCCCAGTCCTTAGCCATCAAAGGACTCTCCCTCATTACTGCCTCAGAACCTCTCCTGAGCAGGGCTGGGGTGTAGCAATCTCTGTTTAGCTTGCACAAACCTGCCAAGCTGACCCTTTGAACCACACTTGGGTGTTTACTTCTCTTTCCCCTCATGAGGCTGGAGGCATGAGCTGAGGAAGAACCACTGAGGCAACAAAGACCAGTGACAGGGAGGCCTGAGCAACCTGTTCCTCAAGCTTAGGGCTTCCTTCCATACAATTTGAACGACTCTTGGTGTTTCATGCCTATATTACAACTGATGGGTGCTATGCTGCCTGATAATATGCACTAGTGTGTTTGATAGTACCAAGTAATAACGGGCAGTGCTAGCTTCATGGCCTCTCAACGTGCTGCTGTGTTTGGATGCTCTGTGTCTCTCAGGGTCTGCTAGCATGCCAGGAGCTGCTTTTCAAACAGTAGTTGGTCTTTGATACAGATTGTGTGGTCTTATTCAGGAGGCTAAACTGTGGAGACTTGCCAGAGGCTTCATGAGGTGTCTTTCTCCACCCCATGAACCTCAAGAACCAGGGAGCTGGCTGTACCATGTGGCCCAGGTTGCACAGATGACTTCACAGCAAACTGGACCTGCTGCAGAACCTTTTCTTCTTTAGGCACCACTCAAAACTGGCAACTTGTTTATCATTCGATAAATGATTAGAGAAGTATTCCCAAGTACAGAAGAAGCTACCTTCAAATTCAAAGGGGGCCTACACAAGGCTATGATTCTTTCCAAATGGTTGAGGTACAGACTGCAATGCCTTGGAGGATGTAATGGTTTAAAAAATATATCCACAAAATTTTTGGTACTTCTCTTCTCAAAAGATGAAACTTAATTCCAGCAATCTTAGGGAAAGGAAGCCAGATCTTGTATTATAATGATACTCAGAAAGCCCACAGAGAGATCCGTGTGGTAAGGAACTGATGCCCAGACAATAGCCAAGCAAGTGTACCTGTGAGTAAGTTCTACCCTGATTGGCCTTGAGATGACTGAAGCCCCAGCTAACTGCTTGAGTACAACCTCAAAGGATACCCTGAACTTGAACAGTGAGCCACTTTCAGATCACTGACTCACAAAGGCCCTGAGATAGTTATTGTTTTATGCAACCAAGTAATCTGTTCACAACAATAAATAACTAATACAGAGAAAACGTCTTGGCAGGCAGGAACAAGTGATCCCTAAAACCTTATCAAAGTTGCCTCATGTATGGTTTCTTTCCCATGGCCGAGACAACATGAGTCTTACCAAAACATGCCAAATACTTGTTACGTTCCAATTTGCTTGGTGCCATTAATACAATGAACCGATGAGATATTCTGTGGACTTTCACATGATCCAGGTCCTGAGACTCTATTGTTAGAGAGAGTAAGGGAGTTAATGTAGACTTCTCATTCCATGAACATTCTATGAGCACAGATTGCTTCTGATTGTCCTTGTTGTTGAGTAAGAAAAAGAGTAAATTTTCCAGATCAATAGCTTCATATTACATATGCAGGCTGTGTTACTCCAACAAAGCTACAGCATCAGCATATGAACTGCAACTGATAGTGATACTTTACTGTCACCTGCACTAGTCCAGCTGGTAGTATAAACTAGCTCATATTTTGCTGTTTTGTAATGAGGAAATGGCAAACAATTCATTAAGCATTTGTGGTGAGACATTAAAAAATATCAGACTAATATCTTAACCGAGTAGGTAAGTGACAAAAAAGGGACAAAATAAAACCAAAAGATAGCATCACTGAGGTTGATTTTCTGATTTTACATGTTTTAGTGATTACCAATATATCAAGCATTGTGTATTTCATAGAGAAAAAAAGCAAGATTTAATTGCTTAAAATGTGTTTCAAAATCTGTGCTAATGTATTAAATCTTTTTGTGGGGGCTTTTTGACAACAAATTTATCCTACTGGAAAAGTGTTTACTTTCTTCACATCCTTTGGGAGAATTCTACGGCCTTAGTCTCAGAGTTCATCCTATACTCTGTGCATTTCAGGGGTTAATACGGCTAGTAGGATGAGCAAGAGATCACTTAAATCCATGTTATTTTAAAGATAACATTTGATGACAGTAAAAAAAAAATGCACTGCCATCAGACTGCAAGGTGCGAAAGTACAGCAGAAACTGTTATTTAAATTCTAGAGGGTATTTAATAGAGAAGTAATGAAAGATCCTGATAAGAACTTTTGAGGACAATAAACACAGGTACTCTTACAAACATTAACTAGTGAACTGATTGATACCAGACAGAAGACAAATCAGAGTTTTAGAGTTAATGTCTTTATCTTCTACATTAAAAAAGATGGATTAAGTATTGTACCAAAGCAAGAGGACTGGTTAATAGGAAGACAATGTGAACCTCTGGTTTCTTAGTGCTATGTTGCTACTTCTCTGCTTCATAATCAGGAGGCAGGCTAAAAGGATAAAAGCAATCACAGGCTAAGGCAGACCATGCCTAGAATTTCCTTGTCAAACATTTCCCTACCAAGTCTTCTACTGGGTAGTTTTTTTGGTTACTACCATGAACAAGTAATCTGGGCCAAAATCTCTTTCAGACATAATTTTTAAACAGCTTTATTGAGGTTGGTATATGATAAACAGCACACATGGCAATGTATAATTTAATAGGTTTGATATGTGTATACCTGTGAAGCCATTACCATGCTCAGGATAATGAACATCATATCCATCATCCTCAAGTGTCTGTCATTTGGCAATCTCTCTTGTCTCACATACACATATCTCTCTTGTCTCTATTTGGCCCACTCTCCATTTCCAGGCAATTTTGTCACTTTAGATAAGTTTGCATTTTCTAAATTTTATAGAGATTGTACAAAATACACTCTACTTTTTGTCTATCTTTTTAAATTAAACGATTATTTTGAGATTAGTCCCTGGGGTTGTTTGTTCAATGAATCATTCCGTCTTATTGGTGAGCAGTATTCCATCATATACAATACGGTAATTTATTTATCCATTCATATATTGACAGGCATTTGGTTCATTTCCAGTGTAGGGTAATTATGAATTAACTGGCTATAGGCCTTTGTTTCAGGTCTTTTACCGTTGCACATTTAAATTCTCTTGGGTAAGTACCTAGAGCAGAATGCCCTGGTTATATGGTAGGTGCACATTTAACATTTTAAGATGTCACTTTTTTTTCCCCTAAAAACAATTGTACCACTTCACTTTCCCACCAGCAGTGGGAAAAGTGGGTACTTCTCTACCTCCTTACCAACAATCTGTGTGGTGACTGTGATTTTAGACATTCTAGAGGGTGTGTAGTGGTATCAATTTATGGTTTTAAATTGCCTTCCCAAATGACTAATGAGTTTGAGTCTACTTTCATGTGATTTTTTGCAATGGATCTTTCTTTTCATGGAGGATCTATTTAATATTTTGTCCACTTAAAAGTTATTTTTTCTTCTGAATGAGTTTTAAGAGTTCTTTATATATTTTGAACACAAGTCTTTTATCATATATGTAGCTTGATATTTTCTTCCAGTTTGTGGTTTGTAGTTTCATTATCTTAATGCTCAGTTTTTAAGATAAGAAATTAATAATTTTAATGAAGTTAAATTTATGATTTCTTTTATTCATTATGTGTTTGGTATTGTATATAAGAAATCTTTGCCTTACCTAAAGTCACAAATATTTTGTTACTATTTCTCCCAAAGGTTTATTATTTTTAAGTTTTATATTTGTGTCTGTGATCCATTTTGTTATTTCTTGTATATGTTTCTCTATATGTGTCTCTGTGTGTGTATATATATATATATATATGTATAAAAGTTATTTGATACACATATCAAAGTTATATATTTTATTTATTTTACATTTTATTTGGATTATATATTTTATTATAGATAATATATTCTCCATTCTCTACAGATTTATCTTTGAAACTGTCAAATATCAATTGACTACATGTGTATATCTACTTCTACACTATTCTGTTCTATTGACCTGTCAATTTTGATGCTTAAATCACACTTTCTTGAATACTGTGTCTGTGAAATAAGTTTTGAAGTCATATGTTGTTTTCTTTATCCTTTAAGATGTTCAATTTTCCTTTCAGTCTGTTAATATGGTGGGATTTAATAACTTATTACATTAATTTATTGTCAGCATTACTTTTTTTGTATTATCCCTTTTTTAATATTGGATTTGATTTATCAAAATTTTGTTAAGAATTTTTGTATCCATGTTCATAAAAGATTTCAATCTGTAGCTTCTTTTTCTTGTCATATCCTCATTTGTATTTTGTATGAAGGTATCAATGATCTCATTGAATGAATTGAAAGCATTTTTCTCCTGTTTAATTTTCTGTAAGGATTTGTTTAGAAATGGACTATTTCTCCTTATATAATTGATAGAATCCTCAGAGAAGTCATCTGGGCCTGTAGATTTTTTTTATGGGAAGTTATAAGTGACAGATTTAATTTTCTTAATCAATGTAGAGCTGTTCAGATTAAATATTTCTTTTGAATGAGCTTTGCAGATTGTATCTTTCAGGGAATCTGTCATCTAAGTTTCCAGTTTATTGGCCTAAAGCTATTTATAATAGTTTTTCACTATCCTTTTAAAATCTCTAGAATCTGTAGTGATGTCAACTTTAGCATTTATATTATTGATAATTTGTGTCTTTTCTCTTTTTTCCTATCCAATCAGGCTCTTAGTTTCCTTTTTCTCTTCTCTTCTTCTTTTCATTTCTTTTCTTTTTTAAGGTGGAAGCTGGGGTCATTAATTTAAAACTTTTTCTTTCTGTTCCTCAGACTAGATAATCTTACTTGATATATCTTCGTGTTTGCTGATTCTTTCTTTGCTTACTAAAAACTTGTGATGAGCTCATCTAGTTAACTTTTTATTTCAATTATTGAACTTTTCAACTTGAGAGTGTTTCACTGGATTATTTAAAATAAGTGTTACCTCCTTACTAACACTCTTCATTTGGTAAGACATCCTTCTCATACTTTCCTATAGTTCTTTAGAGATTCTTTAGACATGGATATTTTCACTATCTGAATATATTTTAAATAGCCGACTTAAATCTTTGTCTAAAGTCCAATATTTGGTGTTACTCGGTGATAGTTGCAATCTTTTTTCTTTTGAAAACTGGATATTTTAAGTAACATAATGTAACAACTCTGGAGATTAGATTCCTCTATCACCCTGGTTTGTTGTTGATGACTGTTATAGTATTTGATTATTAAATGACTTTCCTTAACTTATTCTTTAAACATCTATATTCTTTATCATATGTAGACAATCAAGCCTTGATTCATTTAGCTTAGTGTTTAGCTAATGATTGAACAGAGATTCTTTTTAGTTTCTAGAACCATTAGGTCTCTCAGTCATTGCCTAGGGGCTCATTGTGCATGTTGGGGCATGCCTTCAACACACAACCGGACATCTTATCACTTTGCCTTAGCCTTTATTTTCTGCTTGCACAAAGCCTCAAAGTCCGCCAGAGATGAGCTTAGATACACTTTATGTCTTTTTTGAGTATGTGTATAGGCCCAAAATGCCTGTAACGCTATGCAAGTGTGAAGCCTTCTAGATTCTCGAAAATTTGTCAGAGTTTTTCAAGCCCTTATGTACATCAATCTCACAACTTTTCCTTTTAAGCTCTTTGGTTAGTCTATGTTTGGACAGACTGCTATCCACCACTGTAGGTAGCCATGACACTAAAACAATTGCCTATGATTAATATTGATAAGGGCTCCCATTGAAAATATTTTCTCATTGGGCAAGTGCTGCGTCAAGTCCAATTCAAACAGATTTGAAGGTGATTCTTCCTCGAAACCCCAAACAGGTCAAATAATGACAATTCTTTGGGAATGAAATTTTGAAAGAGCTGCAACCCATTCTGCTTGCTTTTTTCCCTCCTAGGTGCATAACACTGACCAGGAATGATGGATGTTATTTTTTAAGGATACCAGGGAGCTAGAGAATAGGCAATGTGACTACAATGTGACTAGAATGTTTTAAATTCAATTAGCAGACATATAGTACACCATTAGTTTCAGATGTAGTATTCAATACTTGATCAGTTGTCTTTAACACCCAGTGCTCATTACATTATGTGCCCTCCTTAAAGCTCATCAAACAATTACCCCATCCCCCTACCCACCTCACCTCCAGCAACCCTCAGTTTCTTTTCTATAGTTAAGAGTCTTTCATGGTTTTTCTCCCTCTCCTCTTATTCAGTTTCCCCCCTTTCCTCTATGATCCTCTGAGCTGTTTCTTATATTCCACATATGAGGGACACCATAGGATAATTGTCTTTCTCTGATTTATTTATTTCGCTCAACATAATATACTCCAGTTCAATCCATGACAATGTATATGGTAAGTATTCATCCTTTCTGATAGCTGAGTAATATTTCATTTTATATATATATATATATATATATATATATATATATATATATATATATATATATATAATATTCTTTATCCATTTGTCTGTCAATGGGCATCTCAGCTCTTTCCATAGTTTGGCTATTGTGAACATTGCTGCTATAAACATTGGGGGGCAGGTGCCCCTTCAGATCACTACATTTGTATCTTTGGGATAAATACCTCATAATGCAATTGCTAGGCTGTAGGGTGCCTCTATTTTTAACTTCTTGAGAAACCTCCATACTGTTTTCCAGAGTGGCTGTACCAGCTTGCATTCTCACCAAAGGTGTATGAGGTTTCTCCTTTCTCTACAACCTCGCCAACATTCATTGTTTCCTGTCTTATTAATTTTAGCCATTCTGACTGGTGTGAGGTGGTAGCTCACTGTGGTTTTGACTTGTATTTCCCTGATGCCGAGTGAGGTAGAGTATTTTTTTCATGTGCCTGTTGGCCATTTGTATGTCTTCTTTGGAGAATTGTCTGTTCATATCTTCTGCCCATTTCTTGACTGGATTGTTTGTTTTTTGGGTGTTGAGTTCGATAAGTTCTTTATAGATCTTGGATACTAGCCCTTTATCAGATATGTCATTTGCAAATATCTTCTCCATTCCATAGGTTGCCTTTTATTTTTGTTGACTGTTTCCTTTGCTGTACAGAAGCTTTTTACCTTGAAGAAGTCCCCACAGTTCAGTTTTGTTTTTGTTTCCTTTGCCTTTGGAGACATGTCTAGCAAGAAGCTGCTGTGGCCAAGGTCGAAGAGGTTGCTGCCTGTGTTCTCCTCTAGGATTTTGATGGCTTCCTGTCTCACATTTAGTCTTTCATCCATATGGAGTTTATCTTTGTGTATGATGTAAGGAAATGGTTCTGTTTCATTCTTCTACATGTGGCTGTCCAATTTTCCCAGCACCACTTATTGAAGAGACTATCCTTTTTCCATTGGATCTTCTTTCCTGCTTTGTCAAAGATTAGTTGACCATAGAGTTGAGGGTCCATTTCTGGTTCTCTATTTTATTCCATTGATCTATGTGTCTGTTTTTGTGCCAGTACCATGCTGTCTAGATGATTACAGCTTTGTGATAGAGCTTGAAGTCAGGCATTGAGATGCCCTCAGCTTTGGTTTTCTTTTTCAACATTCTTTGGGCTATTCAGGGTCTTTTCTGGTTCCATGCAAATTTTAGGATTATTTGAACCAGCTCTGTGAAAGATGTGAATGCTATTTTGATAGGGATTGCATTGAATGTGCAGATTGCTCTGAGTAGCATAGACAGTTTAACAATATTTATTCATCCAATCCATGAGCATGGAACATTTTTCCATTTCTTTGTAACTTCTCCAATTTTTTCATAAGTGTTCTACAGTATTTAGAGTACAGATCCTTTACCTCCTTGGTTAGGATTATTCCTAGGTATTTTATCCCTTTTGGTGCAATTGTAAATGGAATCGATTCCTTAATTTCTCTTTCCCCTGTCTCATTGTTAGTGTATAGAAGAAATGCAACTGATTTCTGTGTGTTGATTTTATACCTTGTCACATTGCTGAATTCATGTATGAGTTCTAGCAATTTGGGGATGGAGTCTTTTGGGTTTTCCACATAAAGTATTGCGTCATCTGCAAAGAGTGAAAGTTTGACTTCTTCTTTGACAATTTGAATGCCTTTTATTTCCTTTTGTTGTCTGATTGCTGAGACTAGGACTTCTAGTACTGTGTTGAACAACAGTAGTGAGAGTGGGCATCCCTGCCATGTTCCTGACCTTAGGGGGAAAGCTTTCATTTTTTCCCCCATTGAGAATGTTATATGCTGTGGGCTTTTCATAGATGGCTTTCATGATATTGAGGTATGTTCCCTCTATCCCTACACTGTGAAGAGTTTAAATCAAGAAAGGGTACTGTATTTTGTCAAAGGCTTTTTCTGCATCAGTTCAGAAAGTCATGTGGTCTTTGTCCTTTCTTTTATTAATGTGATGTATCACAGTGATTGATTTGAGAATGCGGAATCACCCTTGCAGCCCAGGAATAAATCACCTGGTTGAGGTGAATAATACTTTTAATGTACTGTTGGATCCTATTGGCTAGTATTTTGGTGAGAATTTTTGCATCCATGCTCATCAGGGATATTGGTCTGTAATTCTCCTTTTTGGTGGGGTCTTTATCTGGTTTTGGGATCAAGGTAATACTGACCTCATAGAAAGTGTTTGGAAGTTTTCCTTCCATGTCTATATTTTAAAATGCCTTCAGAAGAATAGCTATTATTTCTTCTATAAATATTTGGTAGAATTCCCCTGGGAAGCCATCAGGCCCTAGAGTCTTATTTATTGGGAGATTTTTGATTACTGCTTCAATTTCCTTGCTGGTTATGGGTCTGTTCAGGTTTTTCATTTTTTCCTGTTTCAGTTTTGGTAGTTTATAAGTTTCTAGGAATGCATCCATTTCTTTCAGATTGCCTAATTTGTTGGCTCACAGCTGCTCTTAACATGTTCCTAAATTTTTTTTTTTTTTGTATTTCCTTAGTATTGGTTGTGATTTCTCCTCTTTCATTCATGATTTTATTAATTTGGGTCCTTTCTCTTTTCTTTTTGATAAGTCTGACCAGGGGTTTATCAATCTTAATAATTATTTCAAACAGCCAGCTCCTAGTTTTGTTGATCTGTTCAACTGTTCTTTTGGTTTCTATTTCATTGGTTTCTGCTCTAATCTTTATTATTTCTCTTCTCTTGTTTGGTTTAGGCTTTATTTGCTGTTCTTTCTCCAGCTCCTTTAGGTGTAAGGTTAGCTTGTGTGTTTGAGATTTTCTAATTTTTTGAGAAAGTCTTGCACTGCTATGTACTTCCTTCTTAATACCACCTTTGCTGTATCTCAGAGGTTTTTAACAGTTGTATTTTCATTTTCATTTGTTTCCATGAATTTTTAAAAATTCTTCTTTAATCTTCTGTTTGACCCATTCATTCTTTAGTAGGATGCTCTTTAATCCCCAAGTGCTTGAGTTCCTTCCAAATTTTCTCCTGAATTCAAGTTTCAAAGCATTGTAATCTGAAAATATGCAGGCAATAATCCCAGTCTTTCGGTACTGGTTGTGACTTGATTTGTGACACAGTATGTGATCTGTTCTGAAAAATATTCCATGTGCACTCAAGAAGAATGTGTATTCTGTTGCTTTAGGATAGAATGCTCTCTATATATCTGTGAAGTCCATCTGGTCCAGTGTGTCATTCAAAGCAATTGTTTCCTTGTTGATCTGCTTAGATGACCTGTCCTTTGCTGTGAGTGAGTGTTGAAGTCCCCTACTATTACTATATTATCAATGTGTTTCTTTAATTTGGTTATTAATTTGTTTATATAACTGGCTGCTCCCCAGTAGGAACATAAATATTTATAATTGTTAGGTTTTCTTTTTGGATAGACCCTTTAAGTATGACATAGTGTCCCTCTTCATCCCAATAGTCTTTGGTAATTTCTCTGATATAAGGATTGCTATCCCAGCTTCTTTTGATATCCATTATCATGATAAATAGTTCTCCACCCCCTCATTTTCAATCTGGAGGTGACTTTAGGTCTAAAATGAGTCTCTTGTGAACAGAATATCAATTGTTCTTACTTCTGTATCTAATCTGATACCCTGTGTCTTTTGATTGGTGTATTTAGCCCATTTATATTCAGAG
The DNA here is from genome assembly GCF_023065955.2 of Ursus arctos. NCBI lineage: Eukaryota > Metazoa > Chordata > Mammalia > Carnivora > Ursidae > Ursus > Ursus arctos. Next base: position 9,394,098 of record NW_026623078.1, read on the forward strand.
TAACTATTGAAAGATATGAATTTAGTGCCATTATACTACTTGTAAAGTCCCTGTTTTGTAGATTGTCTCCATTCCTTTCTGGTCTATATTACTTTTGGGCTCTTTCTTCAGTTAATGGATCCCTTTTAATATTTCTTGTATGGCTCATTTGGTGATCACAAATTTTTTCAGTTTCTGTTTGTCCTGGAAGTTTTTACCACCCCTTCTATTGTGAATGGTATCCTAGCTGGATAAAGTATTCTTGGCTACATATTTTTCTCCTATAACACCCTGAATAGACCATGCCAGTCCTTTCTGGCCTGCCGAGTGTCTGTGGATAAGTCTTCTGCCAGTCTAATGTTTCTGCTGTTGTAGGTTAAGGACCTCTTGTCCTGAGCTGCTTTCAGGATTTTCTCTTTGTCTCTAAGATTTGTAAATTTTACTTTTAGGTGTCGGGGTGTTGACCTATTTTTATTGATTTTGAGGGGGGTTTCTGTGTTCCTCCTGGACTTTGAAGACTGTTTCCTTCCTGGGATTAGGGAAGTTCTCTACTATAATTTGCTCTAATATACCTTCTGCTCCCTCCTCTCTCTCTGATTCTCTCTCTCTTTCCTCTTCTTCTGGAATGCCAATTATTCTAATATCGTTTTGCTTTATGGTATCATTTATCTCTCAAATTCTCCCCTCATGATCCAGTAGTTATTTATCTCTCTTTTCCTCAGCTTCTTTATTCTCCATCATTTGGTCTTCTATATCACAAATTCTCTCTTCTGTCTCATTTATCCTGAATTCCAGCTCTGACATTTTACTTATATCTCTATTGATTAGATCTGTGGCAGAGACTATTACCTCTGGTTCTTTCTTTTGTTGCGGATTCCTCCTTCTAATCATTTTCCCAGAGAAGAATGGATGAATGAGAGAATAAAATAAAAAATATCAACCATGACCCAAGTGAAATACACACTAGAGAAATCCAAAGAGGTCAGAAATCAAAAAAGAAAAGAAAAGAAAAGAGAAAGAGAAAAAGTGGGAGGAGAAGGAGAATATAATCTCACAAGTGGACTAAACAGGGTTATCCACTTAGTCCTGGGTGTATTTTGGTCGTTTATTAGATGACATTAAATCCCAAAAATGTAAAGAAAGCAAAAAAAAAAAAAAAAATATATATATATATATATATATATATATATATATATATATCAGTTATATATATATATATAGACATTAAATCCCCAAATTGTGTGTGTGTGTATATATATATATATATATATATATATATATATATATACTGAATACAGTGAAAGGAAGTGAAAAATGAAGAATATATCTACAAAATGTAAATGTAAAAATAAAAATTAAAAAAGACTTAAAAACAAAAAGTTGATAAAATAAGGAACTTTTTGAAAAGGAAAAAAAGGAAAAAGAAAAAGAAAATTTTAAACTGAAAGACTAAAGGCTCATATGAAAAAAAAACCTCTAATTCTATATACTATTCTCCCCTATGGCAAGAGTTTTTTGGTGTTGAGTGATATATAAATTTGGTATTTGCCTGAGGATCCTGCTGGTCTTCTGGGGGAGGGGACTGTTGCACTGATTCTCAAGTGTCTTTGCCTGAGCAGAGTTGAACCACCTCTTGCCAGGGGGCCGGGCTCAGTGTAAGCTGCTTTGGATTGCTCTAGGTTTTTGTTCCCTGATGGATTTTCAGGCTGCTTTAGAGGGTGAAAAAAAAAGTAAAAAACGTCGGTGCTCTGATCTCCAACCCAGTAGCTGAAAGATCATTGTTCTCACTCTTCAGCGCACCCTCAGGGAAAGGCAGTCAAACCCTTTTTTGTGAGCCAAACTCCCCAGACTCTTGTGATTCACACCTGCACCAATCCTCCCAGGAGAGGGAAGACCCCCTCAGCTAGCTGGGCTCCTGCTCAGGGAGCAGTTGCCTCATCATGCACGTACCCACACCACTCCTCGAAGGAGCTGGATCTCAACTGCTGTCACTTTCTGGGCCTCTGCTTGGAGAGGGGTCACCTGATTCATGTCACAGTTCATGGTTTATGGCAACACCTAGCTGAGAGTCCACTCTGGAACTTCCCTGCTCCAATACTTGGGAGCTCTGCTGCCCTCGGACACCCCCATTATTTCTGACTCTGGTGATCCTGAGACCACACTGTCTCACCTAGGATTCTGCCCCACTTCCCCACCTGAACACATTTCAGGCAGGGATGTACCTCATAGGAGCAGACTTAAAAGTTCTGATTTTGTGCACCCCTGCTTTATCAGTTTCTGGAAACCAGCTTACAGAGGCTCCCTCCCCTCACAATTTATCTTCTGATATATCCCCTCAGATTCACATCTCTGCACCTCCTACCTTGCAAAAATAGCTTTTTTATTTGTAGAATTGCAGCAATTCTTTTCTTAGATCTCAGGTTGAATTCACAGGTGTTCAGAATGATTTGATAGATATCTAACTGAATTCAAGGGACCAGATGAAACAAGGGTCTCCTACTCTTCTGCCATCTTCCCCCTATAGAATGATTCAGCAAATTTTCTTAAATAAATGCTCTTTCCTTGCTGCAAAAGTTTAGTTAATTTCAACTAAAAGAGTTGACTTCAACATTTTTTACATATTTTCTCATTGCTTTTATGGAGAAAATAATTTTCAAAGGTCCTTTTTCTACAATTTTCACTGACATCACTCCATGCTTGGTAATTTTTGTTTGGATGTCAGAAACTATAAATTTTACCTATTGAATGCTTGATATTTTTGAATACCTGCAATATTCTTTGACTTTGTTCTTAATGCAGTAAAACCTCTTGGAACAAGTTTGATACTTTTGAGTATTTTAAGAATTAGATAAATTAGGTCAGAGCAATACTTATTCTAATGCTAATCTTTCCTCAGTACAGAAACAAAACTCTTAGTATTCTATCCAATGTCTTATGAATTATAAAATTTTCTTTTCCACCATTTTGTGGACAGGACTATCCTAACTTTGTGTGAGCTCCATATACAGCTCTCTGTTTCTCTTTTGCTGTTTCTTTGCTTCATCTTAGACATATTTTCCTTACATGCATGTATTGATTAGCACTCAACTAAATAATGAGGAGGAACTCTTGGCATTTTGGAAACTTGAGACTCTGTTTCAAGGAGACCGGTTGGTTCTGACTGGGTTTTCCCTTTCTGTATAAAGCCTATAAACTTCATAAAGCTGCAACCTAAGGAAATTATAGTACTTCGTTCTTAGGTTTCTTTTTTCAAAGGGATTATGGTTCTTCTTTCCCTGTTGATCAAAATTGAGTGTCATTGAATTCTATATTTTATTTTATTTAACAGTTTTTAAATTGCAGGGTGAATCTAACTTCTGTTATTTCATCTTGACTGGAAACAAAATTCCTTGATATAGTTTTCAAATTTTATTTATTTATTTTTATTTTTTAAAAGATTTTATTTATTGATTTAAGAGAGAGTGAGAGAGAGCATGATCCAAGGAGCAGAGGGAGAGGGAGCCAGATGCAGATCCCAGGACCCCAGGATCATGACCTGAGTTGAAAGCAGATGCTTAACCGAATTAGCCACCCAGACACCCCTAGTTTTCAAATATTAATATGCTTGCCTTTTGTTATCATTATGCTCTCTGATACTTAAAATACTTTCTTTCTTAAAATGCAGCCAGTCACATTGAAGCCTTTAAAAAGAATTTTTATCTGAGGTGGTATTCTTAAGTTACCTGGTAGAGGAGCTTTATCAAATATAATGGAGATTGTTAGGGTTTTATTTTCCCCTAAGACAACATTTTCTTTCTTTCTTTCTTTTAAAGATTTTATTTATGTATTTATTTGGGAGAGATAGAGAGACCGTGAGAGAGAACATTAGCAGGGGTGGGGAGAGGGAGAAGCAGGCTCCCTGCTGAGCAAGGAGCCCAATGCAGGGCTCAATCCTGGGACCCCAGGGTCATGACCTGGGCCAAAGGCTTAATCAACTGAGCAACCAGGTGGCCTCCATTTTCAATTACTTTTATAATACCTCAGTTAGCATCTAGGAACAATTTTTCATACCTTTGTACCTTCAAACCCTTGATATTAGTGTCAGTTATATTTTAGACAATATGCAATGAACACATATTGTGGCAAAAGTATATTTCTTTTAAATTCTGTGTATATACCCGATACCTACAGATTGTTTTTGTATCTTTACTCCCCTTGCTTTGCAGAAGAAGCAGAAATATAGCCAACTCATGTAAAAATTCTGATTTTATCTTACCATGTACTTTAATAACAGTGTCATTGTTTATCAAGGGACACATGTCTTCTTTCAATATCAGTATTTTGCAGACCACTGCTCTCTGTGTGGTAGAAATCAGATTTGAATTATTAAGGAAGACAAAGATAATGCATATTGGGTAACATTTTGAAGTCTGACAGAGTGACTATATCAGCCATAGAATCTGGGCTTATTAATGGTAAGCTATTACAAGAAAATAAAGGACACAATGAAATCAGTAGAGGCAATGTCAAAACTGTTGAATCAAATTGCAGTAAGATATGTGTCATTGGAGAACGCTTATTTGGATTAAGTAATAGTGGTGCCATTTTTCTCTTATTTTGTTTATGATTACCATGACAAAATAATGAGCATACCAATTGTAATTTATTTGTTTTTGATCTCCCCATTTCTTCTAGAAACATTGCCTTTTTATCAATTTGCCCTTTAAAATGTATATCTTTCTTTCTGGAATCTCTGTAAATTATTCATAATAGCATATAGGATGAAAGTTAGAAATAATCCTGAAGAAATTTCACTTAAAGTGAATGCTTTAAAGATACATTTGTTCAAATCTACAGAATGCACAACACCAAGAGTGAACCCTGGTGTAAACTGTGGATGTTTACATCCACAATAGGTGACTATTATGATGTGTAATTGTGGGTTCACTGATTGTAAGAAATGTACTACTCTGGTGGGGTATGTTGATAATGGTAAAAGCTATGCAGGTGTGTGACAGGAAGAATATGGGAACTCTACCTTATTCTCAATTGTGCTGTGGAATTTTTTTTTTTTTTTTTTTTTTTTTTTTTTAGTATTTTAAAGGAGCGCATAGGTGGCTCAGATGGTTAAGTGTCTGCCATCAGGTCATGATCTCCAGGTCCTGGGATTGAGCCCCATGTCGAGCTCCCAGCTCAGCAAGGTGTCTGCTTCTCCCTCTCCCTCTGCCTCTCTCCCTGCTTGTGCTCACTCTGTCTTTCTGTCTCTCTCTCTCTCTCAAATGAACATATAAAATCTTAAAAAAGTATTTTGAAAAGTTTGTTATGCTTTCTTTTGTGTCATACCAATATGCTTGAATTTGTTAGACTTGCACATTATAGGTGCTTTGTATTACTTATGGAATGCACAGATAGATATAAATATATAATCATTGCTCATGTATCATTCTATAAAATAATGTTCTGCCACAAAGAAATCAATAGAAAATAATATGATATCCATAGTTTAGATTAAGGTTTTCTCTTGGTGTTGTACATTCTATGGGTTTGGACAAATATATAATAGCACGTATCCATTATTATGGTGTTATAAAGAACATTTTCACTGACCTAAAGTTTCTCTGTGCTCCACCTATTCATGTCTCCCCACAACCTCCAAACTGGAAACCACTGAACCTTTTTCTTTCCTGTCTTTATAGTTTTGCCTTCTCCAGAATCTCATGGAGTTGACATCATATTTTTTCAGATTGACTTATTTCACTTGGTAATATGCATTTAAGATTCTTCCATGTTTTTTCATGGCTTGATAGATCATTCTTTTTAACACGGAGTAATTTTCCATTGTCTGGATGTGCCACAGTTTATGTATCCATTCTCTTAGTGAAGGACATTTTGGTAGCTTCCAAGTGTCGGCAATTATGATTAAAGCTTCTATAAACATCCATGTGCAGGCTTTTGTGCGGACATGTTTTCAACTCTTTAGGGCAAATACCAAGGAGTATCATTGCTGGATCTCATGCAAAAGTATGATTAGTTTTATAATAAACCAAAATAACCATACCATTTTGCATTCCCAGTAGCAATGAATGAGAGTTCCTACTGTTCTGTATCTCTGCCAACATTTGGTATTGTCAGTGTTCTGAATTTTGAGCATTCTATTAGGTGTGTGGTAATTTTTAAATTGTATTTCTGGGGCACCTGGGGGTTCAGTTGGTTAAGTGTCTGCCTTTGGCTCGGTTCATGGTCCTGGAGTCCTGAAATCAAACCCTGCATTGGACTTCCTGCTCAGCAGGGAGCCTGCTTCTCCCTCTCCCTCTGCCCCTCCCTGCTACTCATGCTCTCTCTCTGTCACTTTCACTCTCAATCACTCTCTCAAACAATAAAATATTAAAAAATACAAAATAAAAAAATTGTATGTCTCAGATGACATATGATGTGAGCATTTACTTGCCATCTCTATATCTTCTTTGGTGAGGCATCTGTTAAAGCCTTTGACCCATTTTTTAATCAGCTGTTAATTTTGTTATTTCTGAGCTTTAAGAGTTTATATATTTTGGACAATTGGTGTTTTTGTTTTATCAGTTGTGAATTTTGTGAATATTTTCTCCCAGTCTCTGGCTTGTCTTCTCATGCTCTTGACATTATCTTTTGCAGAGTAGAACTTTTTAATTTTTTTAAAAAATTATTTATTTGACAGAGAGAGACAGCCAGCGAGAGAGGGAACACAAGCAGGGGGAGTGGGAGAGGAAGAAGCAGGCCCCCAGCAGAGGAGCCTGATGTGGGGCTCGATCCCATAACGCCGGGATCACGCCCTGAGCCGAAGGCAGACGCTTAACGACTGAGCCACTCAGGCGCCCCTGAACTTTTTAATTTTAATGAACCAGGTTGTCAATTATTTCTTTCATAAAAGATGTTTTTGGTTTTGGAAGACATCTAAAAATTATCACCACACCCAAAGTCATCTAGGTTTTCTTCTGTATTATCTATTAGGAATTTTATAGTTTTGCATTTTACATTTAGGTGATCCATTTTGACTAAATATTGTTTTGGCTGTTGTGGGTCTTTTAACTCTGTATATACTCTAGAATCAAATTATTGATAACCACAAAATAATTTTCTGAGATTTTTATTGGAATTACAGTGAACCTGTAGATCTAGTTGGGAAGAATTTGCATACTTTTAGCTTTGTCTTATAGATTCTTGTGGTTGCGTTTTTATAATGCAATTTAAGATTACTGAATCTTCTTGCTATATCAGTTATTTTATCATTATACAATGTCCCATCTCTCTTTGTCATTAGTAATATTTTTTACTTAACGCCATTTTGTCTGATATGAGCTTGGTCAGTTTCAAATAACTTTTTAACGTATATTAACTCTACTACTTCAAGGTTTCTATGTCTTTATATTTATAGTATATCTATGGTAAACAGAATTTATATATACATATATATAAAGTAAGAGAGTCTTATTTTAACTTTATTTTCAGCCAACTTGGCTTTATATTTTAATTGGATATTTAGCCCAAAGTAACAATATAATAACTTATAGATTTGGTTAAATTTATAGTCATTGGTTTTTCTGTATCCTTATTTTTTTCTTTTTTCTTCTTATTTATCTTTCTCATTATCTATTTGATTTTTTAGAAATGTTGCTTGTACTCTCTCTTCCTTCTGAGACTTCAATTGCATAAATTTCAGTCCTTTAATTATATATCTAATATCTTTTATGTGCATGTCCGTATATGTCATCATTTCTCCATCTCTTTCCTTCAATCAGAATATTCTAATGACTATCATCTAGTTCAATAATCATCTTTTCTACTATATCTAATTAAGTCAAACTCTTTTAGTGAGTTCTATGGTTAACTTGTTTGTTTTTATATAACTACTATTTGATAATATTCCCAACATTCTGGTTCTCTGATGAAACTTTCCAGCTTTTTTACATTTCATTTATCTTTGTTCTTTTTTCCTATTTGTAGTTTTTCTTCTTTGATCTTATTTCCTTGAATGATTGGTAATTTTGAATAAAATGCTTAATCTTAGAATAAAAACATGTACATTCTCTAATATTTTCTTTCAGAGTGGATTTTATTTTCTTTAACATGCAAAGAGGAGTCTCTATAATCCAGCTGAGAAGTGTTTGTACAAATTTGTTCTTGCAAGAATGTCATTTTGAGTCTGAAGTGTTTACTATGTCTCTCATCTTTGATGAGATGTGATCATCAATCTTATTTCCAAAATTGTAAAAACAATAAAATTTATGCTTAATAATTTTGCTTCATACCATCTCTATCATGCTTATTTCTCCAAATGTCTTCTGCCAAATGTGCAACTTATAATTCAACAAATGCACAGAGCAAAAACTGCATGCAGAATTTTGGTCTAGCTTCTCTGTATTTCCCCTTTCTCAAGGAGTTCTGCTTTTCATGTTATAGTTGTATCATAGCCCAGGTTTTGTCCTCCTAGCTCAGCGAAACATTGGAAAGCGCAAGGTCCCTACTTATTTTGGAACTCCACCCTACACTTCTAATTGGAAAATATCCTGAGGTGGGCAAAGCAGCTTTTACCATGGGATTTACCTCTGTGTACTACCCTCATAGTCAGGATTTTTACTTCTCGGGTCTTGGTTCCCTTAGTTGTTCTCTGAGGCCATCAGAGAGTTCCATTTTAAATATTACCCAGGTTTCATTATTATTCTCAGTGAGGAAATTAGACAGAATGTTACTCCATTGTTGCCAGAAGTAAAGGAATCAGAGTAATTTTAATGCAAATTGGGTCATGTTATTCTGCTTAAAACATGAAATGATTCAGAGTTTTCCACGAGCTCCCTACGACTTCAAGCTCATGTCTTGTTTACTCTGCCTATCCCATAGAATTAACAGCTCTCAGTTCTCATAATTTCCTCTATTATATCTTATAATCAACCTTTGCCATTTTCTCTTCCCTTTTTCAGTTCCCAATACATTCTATTTTCTACTTTTCTTGACAAAAGTCAAGAATTACAGCCTTCATTTTTTTTCTCTGAAACTGATGTTTTTGACAGCACACAGGCATATGTCTATTGAAATAACAATAATTGTTTAATCAAAACATTGGGGTTGTATAAGCTTCTAATGTGTTAAGGGAGAATTCTAAAAGGCAATCAGGGTGGGATGGAAGACCTAATGATGGTTCATGAGAGGTCAGGTTTAAAAGGATATTTTATAGAAAACTAAATACTTGGTACTTTATCCTATAATATATGAGGATTTCTTAAAGTGTCAAGTATGAGTTCAGACATCGTTCAATATATAAGAAATTTGACTAAGCTATAAAACCTGAAGATTTGACAAAGTAATTAGAACTGATAGTTCTTGGTAAGCCATTGGATTTTTATTTTTTTTAAGCTAATTGACACTCAAGTTTACTTCCTTTCATCTTTCTTCCTTCTTTCTTTATTCTGACTGGCTTGATGGCAGTATCATTCACTAAGGACCATGGAAGGAAGGTATTATTTTGTATAAAGTTTAATAAGCTCATAATATGTTAATTTTTAATAATTCTGTTACATCAGGTTTGGAATGTCAATGGGACATATCACTGTATGAGATAGGAAATAAAAATCAGTCAGTCATCAGTTTTATAATACTGATTTTTGAGCAGCAGTGTGGTATTACTGTTAAGAACATGGACTCTTCAATTTCTCCTACTCTAGTAATCTTGCAAATCATGAATTCCTATGTTTATGAGTAAATACAAATTTCTGGAGAGGATGGTGGAGTAGGGGGGCCCTAAGCTCACCTTGTCCCACAGATACAACTAGATAACACTCACATCAGTGTAAACAACCCAGAAAACAACTCAGAAACTGGAAGAACAAACTCCACAACTAAATGTAGAGAAGAGACCACATCAAAAAGAGTAGGAAGGGCAAAGATGTGGTTGGGAGCTAAACAAACCAACAAGACTCTTGCAGGAGGGAGGGACTTAGGGGAAGAAGGAAGAGAAAAAGACCCTCACCCTGGGAAGCCCATACAAGGAAGACAAATTTCCACAGCATTTGGCTTTGAAAATTAGAGGAGATAAATTTCATGAGTTCTTACAATGAGTGGGACTTTAAAACCTGAGATTTTAAAAATCAGTGGGCTTGGCTATAGGAGAATCAGCAGGGCAGTCTGACTCAACTCAAGTCTAGAGCATCCTGAGATTGGCTGACTAACACCACAGGGAGAAAATCTGCCTACAATAGACAAAAAGAGCCATTGCAGATGACTGATTGAAAGAAAAAGCCATAACAGCAAGGCACACACATCACACCTAAGAGATGCCTCTGAAGTGCCAGATTCTGATGAATAGGGGACACTGCATGGCAGAGCACTACAGGACCTCTTCTTCATAAGACCATGACTTTTAAGGACATGAGAAATAACTGACTTTCCTAATGCAGAAATAGACCCAGAGACACTGGATAGAATAAATAGTAAACTATATGAAGTGGAAGAATATATCAACAACCTGGAGGACAGAGTAATGGAAAGTAATCAAGCTGAGTTGATGGGAGAAAAAAATATATGCAAAATGAGAGTAGACTTAGGGAACTTAGTGACACCATCAAGTGTAATAACATTCACATTGTAAGGATCCCAGAAGAAGAGAAAGGCAAGGGCACAGAAAAATTATTTGAAGAAATAATAGCTGAAAACTTCCCTAATCTGGAGAAAGAAATAGAAATCCAGATACAGGAGGCACAGAGATCCCCCCAAAAAGCAACCAAGAAGTTCCATACCAAGACACATAGTAATTAAACTAGCAAAACTAGCAAAATTTTAAAAGCAGCAAAAGAAAAGAAAAGAAAATAGTTACATACAAAGGGAGCCCCATAAGGCTGTCACCTGACAGTTCAGCAGAAATTTTGCAGGCCAGAAGATAGTGCATAATATATTCAAAGTGCTAAAAAGAAAAAAAAAAAAAAAAACCTTCAGCAAAGAATACTCTATCCAGCAAAGCTATCATTCAGAGTAGAGGGAGAGATAAAAAGTGTTTCCAGACAAAGAAAGCTAAAGGAATTCATGACCAACTAAACCAGACTTACCAAGAATGTTTAAAAGTCCTTTGGAAAGGAAAGACCATAAACAAGAGTAAGGAAAATGGGAAGCACAAAAGCAGTAAAAATAAGTAGATCTGTAAAAAGTCAAGGGGCTCACAAAAACAAAACAAAAACAAAAATAAGATGTAAACTATGACACCATTTACTTAAAATGTGGGGTGGAGAGGAGTAAAGCATGTGTTCAAATTTAAGTGACCATCAATTTAATACAGACTGCTATATGCAGAAGACGTTATATATAAACCAAATGGTAATAAATAAAAACCATTAATAGATATGCAAAAAATAAAGAGAAAGGAATCCAAGCATATCACTGAAGAAATCCAATAATCATGAGAGAAGAGAGGAAGAGAAGAAAGGAACAGAGAACAACCGTCAAAAAGTAAAAAAATGGCAAACATACATATCTATTAATAATTACTTTTAATGTAAATAGACTAAATGCTCCAATCAAAAGACATGGGGTAACAGAACAAATAAAAAACAAGACTCATCTATATGCTGCCTACAAGAGAATAATTTCAGACTTAAAGACACATGCAGAGTGAAGTGAAGGAGTGGAGAAATTTTAATCATGCAAATGGATGTGAAAAGAAAGCTGAGGTAGCAATACTTGTACAAAATACACTTTAAAACAAAGACAGTAACAAGAGGCAAAGAAGGACACTCTACAACAATAAAGGGGACAATCCAACAAGAAGATACATTTGTAAATATTTATGCACCCAACATGGGAACACCCAAATAGTTAAAGCAGCTAGTAACAAAAATAAAGGAAGCAATTGCTTCCTTTCTATTGATATTGAGAGTATACAATAATGATAGGAGGTGTTAACACCCTACTTACATAAATGGATGGATCATCAAAAGGGAAAATCAACAAGTGAACAGCAGCTTTGAATGACACATTGAAACAAATGGATTTAACATATATATTGAGAACATCCTGTCCTAAAACACGAGAATACACATTCTTTTCAAGTGCACACAGAACATTCTCCAGAATAGAATTAGCCCACAAAACAACTCCAATAAATTCAAAAAGATCAAAGGCATACCATGCATCTTTTCTGATCACAATGATATGAAACTAGAAATCAACCACAAGAAAAAATTTGGAAAGACCACAGATACATGGAGGTTAAATAACATGTTCCTAAGTAATGAATGGTCAACGAAGAAATCAAAAAGGAAATAAAAAATTACACAGAGACAAAGGAAAATGAAAACAATGGTGCACAGTCTTTGGGATGCAGCAAAAGCACTTCTAAGAAGGAAGTTCATAGTAATACACATCTACCCCAAGAAGCAAGAAAAATCTCAAATAAACAACCTAACCCTATACCTAGAAAAGCTGAAAAAAGAACAAACAAAACCCAAAGCCAGTAGATAGAATAAAATAATAAAGATTAGGGCAGAAATAAACAAAATAGAAACTAAAAAACAATAGAAGAGATCAATGAAATCAGGAGTTGGTTCTATGAAAAGATCAACAAAATCGATAAACCTTACCCAGGCTCATCAAAACAATAAAAATAAAAAAAGAAAGGACTCAAATAAAATCAGAAGTGAAAGAAGAGAAATAACAACTGATAGCCCAGAAATACAAGTGATTGTAAGGGAATATTATGAAAAATTATATGCCAACAATTTGAACAATCTAGAAAAAATGGATTAATTTCTAGAAACATATAACCTCCTAAAACTTATTCAGGAAGAAATAGAAAATTTGAACAAGCAATGGAAGTGAATCGGAAATAAAAGAAAACTCCCAAAAAGCAAGACTCCAGGCACCAGATGGCTTCATGGGGGTAATTCTACCAAATACTTAAAGAAGAATTAATGCCTATTCTTTTCAAGCTTTTCAAAAAAAAGAAGAAGAAGAAGAAGAAGAAGAAGAAGAAGAAGAAGAAGAAGAAGAAGAAGAAGAGGAAGGACAATTTCCAAATTCATTCCACAAGGCAAGCATTACCTTGATTCCAAAACCAGATAAAAACACTGCCAACAAAGAAAGAACTACAGGCCAATATCTCTGATGAATATAGATGCCAAAATCCTAAATAAAATATTAGCAAACAGACTCCAAAAATACATTAAAAATCATTCACCACAATCAAGTGTGATTTATTTCTGGGATACAAGTGTGGTTCAATATTTGCTAATCAATCAACATGATATATCACATCAATAGGAGAAGGGATAAAAACTATATCATCATTTTAATAAATGCAGAAAAAGCATTGGACAAAGTACAACATCCATTCATGACAAAAAAAACTCAAAAAGTAGGTTTAGAGGGAACACACCTCAACATAATAAAGGCCATATATGAAAAATCCGCAGCTAACATCATACTCAATGGTGAAACACTGAGAGTTTTTCCCCTAAGATTTGAAAGAAGACAAGTGTGTCCACTCTTACCACTTTTATTCAACATAGTACTGGAAGTCCTAGCCACAGCAATCAGATGAGAAAAAGGAATAAAAGACATCCAAATTGGTAAGGAAGAAGTAAAAGTTTCACTATTTACCGACGACATGATACTATATAGAGAAAACCTTAAAACTCCACCCAAAACTTCTAGAACTGATAAATGAATTTAGTAAGGTCACAGGATACAGAATCAATGTACCAAAAATCCATTGCATTACTATACACTAATAAATGAACAGCAGAAAGAGAAATTAAGAAAGCAATCTTATTTACAATTGCACCAAAATAATAAAACACTAAAGAGTAAAGTTAACCAAGGAGGTGAAAAAGTGTACTTTGAAAACTATAAATCACTGATGGAAAAAAAATTGAAGGCAACACAAACAAATGGAAGGGTATTCCATGCTCACAGATTGGAAGAACCAATATTGTTAAAATGTCTATCCTACCCAAAACAATCTACAGATATAATGCAATCGCTATCAAAATACCAGCAGCATCTTTCAGAGAACTAGAACAAATAACCCTAAAATGTGTGTGGAACCACAAAGGACCCTGAGAAGACACAATAATATTGAAAAAGAAAAACAAAGCTGGAGGTATCAGATTTCAAGTCACACTACAAAGCTGTGGTTATCAAAACAGTATGGCAGTGGCACAAAAATAGACACAAAGATCAATGTAATAAGATTGAAAACCCAGAAACAGATCCACAATTATATGGTCAATTAATCTTCAACAAAAGGGGCAAGAATATGCAATGGGAAAAAGACAGTCTCTTCCACTATGATGTTGGGAAAACTGGTCAACTATATGCACAAGAATGACACTGGCCCTCTCTTACTATTCAAAAAATGAAGTCAAAATGGACAAAGAAATGGAAAAACATTCCATGCTCATGGATTGGATGAATAAATATTGTTAAACTGTCTATGCTACTCAGAGCAATCTAAATGCAACCTAAATGTGACCCCTGAAACCATAAAAATCCTAGAAGAGAGCACAAGCAGTAATTTTATTACTCAGCCATTAAAAGGAATGAAATCTTGTCATTTGCAACAAAATGGATGGATCTAGAGGGTATAATGCTAAACAAAATAAGTCAGTCAGAGAAAGACAAATATATGATTTCACTCATATGTGGAATTTAAGAGACAAAACAAACAAACAGAAGGATAAAAAGAGAGACAACCAAAAAACCAGACCTTAACTATGGTTACCAAGCAGAATGAACAAATGGTCATCAGAGGGGATGGGTGAAATAGGTAGAGAGGATGGGTGAAATAGGTGAAGGGAATTAAGAATACACTTATCCTTATGAGCACTGAGTAATATATAGAATTGTTGAATTGCTACATTGTGTACTGAAACTAATATAACACTTTTTATTAACTATACTAGAATTAAAACAAAAAAACCTAAAAAAAAAGAAAATGGACTCTTTAGTCCAACACTAAGTGTTTGAAATCTGTCTCCACAAAGTAATAGTTTCATCAATTTGAGAAATTTATCTGAATTCTCTATACCCCACTTTGAGATAAGTAAGATAAAAACTGTACCATATTCACTACTCATCAAATGCCAACAGCAGCTCTTTTAAAGTGTGGATAGCATTGTTACCATAACCATTGCATAAATGAGGAAGATGGAACATCTCAGATACATTATCCAACATCACACAAGCAAACACACACACAGGCACAGAAGAGTGACTGCCAAATTATTCACTTTTCATAAGTGTTTGCTATCATCAATATTAGCATCATCTCACATATCTGGCTACTGTAGCTAGGATGAAAATAAGAAGATAACAAATATAAAGACAGAAATTTGGAGGGCATTAACATTTAAAGTGTGAGAGGGAAAAAAAGAAGCTTACAAAAGAAAATGATAAAAACCACTGGAAAAAGGAATGACGAGCTTTTAGAAGAAAGATCTGGGTTTAAAATTTCAGTTCCAACATGACAAGTGCATAGAAGTTATCACTGCCATACTGTAATAAGAAAAAGCTGGAAAAACTAAAACAAAACAAAACAAAACAAAACAAAAAAAACCCAACAAGTTTTCAGGGTGCTTGGGTGGCTCAGTCAGTTAAGCATCTGCCTTTGGCTCAACTCATGATCCTAGGGTCCTGCGTTTGAGCCCCATGCCAGGCTCCCTGCTCAGTGCGAGCCTGCTTCTCTCTCTCCCTCTGCCCTTCTCCCCTACTTGTGCTCCCTCTCAATCTCTCTCTCTCGCAAATAGATATTAAAACAAACAAACAAACAGTAACAGGTTTTCTTGGACTATCAACCCCCCCCCAAAAAAAAACAAAAACAAAAAAACTAAGAACACAAGGCAATCTGCCACCCCTAATAAATGGAAAAGCAGATATCCAGATAGATACATCAACAAAAATCTGCTTACCTAGAATAGAAGCTGATGGAGCCATAAACTGCTAGGATCATTTAAATGATGATTTTTGAGAAATTTCAGAAGGCCAAGTATTAACTAGCATGAGAGTGAATGATCTGAATACATCAATTAAAAGAGATTAAAAAAATAAAGATTGTTAGAGTGATAAAAAGGAAATAAGACCCAAATAATTGTTGTTTATATAAATGCACTTTAAACAAAAAACATTTAGGTAGGGGGTGGAGAAAGATATGCTGTACTAATATTAATCAAAAGAAGCTGGGGTATCTATATTACTCAGCATGGAGTCTGCTTAAGACTCTCTCTCTCTCTGCTTCTGCCCCTGCACTCTCGCTCTCCCTCTTTTTCTTTCTAAAATAAATAAATAAATAAAGTCTTTAGAAACAAGGGGGGATCCCTAAGAAACATGTTAACTAAATATAATGTAATATCCAGAATGTGATCCTGGAAAATAAAAATGATATTAGAGGAAAGCTTAAGAAATCAGAATAAAATATGTACTATAGTGAATAATAAAACATTGGTTTAGTTCATTAATTTGTGACAAATGAATAAATAATATAAGATGCTAATAATAGGGGAAATTCAATGTGGCTCATATTGGAACTTTCTGTACTATTTTTAAAATTTGGGGGCAAATCTAAAACTATTCTAAAACGTTGTTTAAAAAAATTCAGTCAATAAAGATTAGCTTCTTAAAATGTGGTAGATAGTATAAAATTGCCTTCATTTTCGAATGATTGACAAGCCATATGTTTCTTAATAAAACTAATTGTACATGTTAAAAATATTTATAGTATGGAAACAGTTGTGTATTTAGGTAACTGAATTTAAGATCTACTTTAAAAATCTTTTTCTTCTGTTTATTATTTGTGTACACCCTAAGCTTACGAAATTTAAAGTTTATGATTTTCAGCATTTTCAAAAAAAATGCTAAGGGATTTCTTTCATATTTCATAAATGTGCAACATGATTTTCTGCTTTTGTTGCAGAAAAATACATAACAGAGAATTACCCACAAATTTAAAACTCTGTTTCTAATTGCAGCTCTCTATTTACTGTCTCTAAACAAATTAATGCAAATATGCAAATTAAAAATATATATGGCATATATATATATGTATAGCTTAAGCAGTAGTTACAGATGTATGATGAACATTTGAAACAGCAATTATAGGCATTTGAGAAGGAAGCTGACAGGGAACACAAAAAAAATATTGTTTATTGTGCTGAGAGGACAGCTGGAGTTAGATACCGTGGATTCATAGAAAAACAGCATCTCTAGTGCAGGCTTAGAATAAGCAGGGAGTTGGCTTATTAAAACTTGAAGGTTTGCAGACTCCAAAAAAAAGATAAAGGAACTAAGTATTTGAGAATGGCTGGCAAGAGAATGACTAAAATGAGGCACCATCATGGGAATATTCTTAGATGTAGCATAAATGTAAATGACAGGAATTTTGCAGCAATTAAGTATCTCAATTTTCACACAATGAGGATAACAAAGTGAAGAAGTCGACAAATGAAGTTTAGAACAGAGATTAGTGATTGGAGTTTAAGATTTCTGAGATGATAGACCTAGTTGATTTTCTGAATCTGGCCATCGGTTATTTTGACTAGAATGAATCATGGTTCATTCGATTTCAGAAGAAGCTTTGAAATTAGAACATAGGCATGGCATAATAGCATGTATACTTTGAGGTAGTTGTCAAATCCCTCAGTGGTTATAGGGAGCCTAAGGAGATTAACAGACGGTAGTAACAATGGTGACATAAGGGCCTTAACTAGATGCCATGGCACTAGGAAAAAGAGGTTTTCTGGCACTTTGGTAGAAAAGAATAGTTGGAAAGTAGCCATGGGGTGTGTTTAATAAGTGGTGTATTTATGCAATACAGCTTCACCTTGAAAATAGAAGTGGTGACTTTCTGAATGTTAAGCAGTTAAAGCATTTTTGTTAAATGCGCAGGCCTGAGTTAGGGAATATTTATGGGAAATTGAAGAGTTCCAGATACCACCATATGGAATGGTTGTGAATGGTGGCAATATAAGGAATACTCAGAATTAAGGCATGACACTAGAAGATAATGGATAAGATGTGGAAACAGAGGAGCTAATGGTGGAAGTGACCTGGGATCGTAATTATCTGGAGCAGCGCAGAGGGATTTATGGCCCTGAAGTGCTGAGTAGTTAGTTATAGGTTAATTCTTAGGTGCCTCCAGAAGATAACTGAGACTAGCTAGCAGTCTTTGGGTCGGTGTGCAGTATGTATTTAACTGTGTTATACATGTTCAATAAAAAAAATTAAGTTCCTTTTCATTTTCCTGTCATCAATTGATTGAATATGGATTGGGTATTTACTCCATGCATGGGACTCTAGCACATATCAGCAAGAGTAAAAGAAAGTTCAAGATTAGGAGACAATGGTAATTATGCTCAATGACTTTATACTGTAGAGGAGAGTGTAATAAAGGGCAATATATGTCAATATTGTATAAGGAAAAAATTTAAAATAATAATAGAAACATATGAAAACTAACTGAGCCTTTTGGATTAAAAGATTATGATGACTGTTTAAGACCATGACAAATAGTGCTAGCAGCCAGTTTCCAAATAATCTATATCCACTTAAAAACTGGAATACAGATGGGACCATTTTGCAGGTTGGCTCTTCACTGGGTGTATTTTAGATACTCAAGCTTTAAATTCCAGGCATTATTTTCTGAATTCCTGCTCTAAATTGTACCTTCAGTTTCTTATTAGCATATATTTTATATTCAGATGATAACCACATTTGCCAGAATCAAAACATTTAAATGACTTTAATAGAAACTAGCATATAGATATATATTATGTTCTTTAACAACAAACATGGGTATTTTTCCATACTTGATGATTCTTAGGGGCTCTGCATTTGTAGCCTTGCTGCTTTTTGACTGAAAAGTCAAATTTAAAAAATGTTTAAGCCATGTTTCTAGGATATATTACTATGATGGTCTGGTGGTTGATTGAGATTTGCCTATGTTATAACAAGATCTTCTGTCAATCTTCTGTCATTATTCTTTTAATAAATTAATGGGTATATAAAGAAATGTCTTGCTAAAGATAAAGCATGGATCATTTAGACAATATTTTATTAAATTTGAAGCAAATTATATAATCATTTGAAATGGTATGTTCACCTGAGTGTGAAGAATCATTAACATAGCAAGAATGTATTAGTTTCCCAGCTTTGGTGAGGAATACCTACCTCAGGAAAAATCAGTGGTTCCCAATAAAACTGAGGGTTCAGAAGGAACTGCCTCATCACTGTACCAGTTTCTGCTCTGTGAAGACAGATACCACACAATGTAACTTTGACTAAATGACCAGCTGTGTTCCTATGCTGTATATGGCAACCTGAATTTGTAGATCTATTTGCTATCTCTCTGTGTTTAGAATGTGTTAGAATAGTGAGACCTTCATTTTATGGGTAATTTGTTAAAATTTAGAGACCAGAGCTGGTTTTAATAGTTTCTATTAAGTCCAATGGAGCAGTAAATTTCACAATTTGAATGCATGCATTGGGTACCTTCAAAACTCCAAAATTGCCAATAAGTTATTTATACTTACTTGATGTATACTGTAAAACACAAATGTATATTTTTATATCATGCAAAAGTAAAATGTTAGAGATTCAAGCACTCAACCATATAATGGATATTACTAAATGTTTGATGTGTTATGCAATTTGGATTGCTAAGATAAATGTGTAAATAAGTAATATAATTGAGTGTTGTAGATATTATGATAGAAACATGTATGGTATATACTAATGCTACAAAAACAGGATGGGGACAGAGGGATTGTTTTGTAAAAAAGAAGTAAAACAAATAAATGCCACTGATTGGAAGGAAAGAAATAAAACTACCTCTATTTGCAGAGGACATGATGTTGTACATATAAAATCCAAGGTTCATACACACATGCACACACAGAATCTATTAGAGCCAGAAAACAAGTTCAGCAAGGGTGTGAGATAGTTGGTCAAAATACAGTTGTATTTTTATACATTAGCAATGAACAATCCAAAATTTAGATAAAGAGGACAATTTTATTTACAATAGCATCAAAAAGGAAAAAATAATTAAGAATAAATTCTTAAGAAATGGAAAACCTGGGGCGCCTGCATTGCTCAGGCAGTTAAGCGTCTGCCTTCTTCTCAGGTCATGATCCCAGGGTCCTGGGATCCAGTCCCACATTGGGCTCCTTGCTCAGTGGGGAGCCTGCTTCTCCCTGTCCCAATTGTTCATCCCCTCCCTCTGCCTGCGGTCTGCCTGCTGCTTTGCCTATTTGTGCTCATTCTCTCTCTCCTTCTCTGTCAAAAAAATACATAAAATCTTAAAAAAAAAAAGAAATATAAAACCTGTACACCAAAATCCATAAACCATCATTGTGTATGAGGGAAGGGAAGAAAGGGAAGGAAAAGACATAAAAATTAAGAACATATTTATCTTTGTAGACAAGGTTTAAGGATGTTTATGACTGGAGCGGGCCATTTATTCAACAATAATTTTTTAACCCAAAATATGGATATAATGTTCTTACTTGATATAAACAGGTAAATTAGTTGAAATGAAATTTTAATGTTTCCCTTTTTGATATATGCACTTGCGTCTATGAGAATATTTTAAGATTCCATTAAGTTCCCACCATACTTGAAAAAAATATCAGACATGAGGGTTATTGGATACCTTAAATATCCAGGTTTTAGGCATGACAAAAATCACTTCAAAAATTAAAAAAAAAGACGTGGCAATGCTTTGAATTTTTTGTGTTTTGCTGTTGCTTCAAAATCTAAGATCTCAACCTTGCTTCCTGATTATGACTCAATTAAAGTGGGCTCGTTTAGAGCTTATTACAGCATTAATATTTATGAAAAGATTTCAAATGAAATATCTCAAATATACGGGTTTTCTTAGTGTAGAGAGATGTTAATATTTTACAATATTAAACTATGGTACATTCAACTCTATATGTTATTGGAAAAGCTATAATATTTTATGTTTTATAAATGATTTTCCCAAAGCCAAGACCCACTTATAGCAATACATACATACATACATACATACATACATACTGCAAAACTATTTGATGTTCTCTGGGAATGACAGTACCTAAAGAGCCATGTTTCTCAGAATGAACAGAGATTTTGCCCCTTAACCTCAGAGACCCAAGAACAAAGTAAGCATAATCCAACTAAATTTTATAGTAAATTTTTCCAAAATTATTTCATATTTCTGTGACTCCTTAAATCAAAGAAATCTTTTAAATTTCACCATCATAAAAAACATAAATTAGTATGTTTTGAGCTTAAACATTTTAAACCTTCGAACACTATCAGAATTGACTAATGCAGAAATCCACATACACCCAAACCAAACTCTTCTTGTAACACTTTTTCAGTAAAGTAAGTGAATTTTATGGTCTGAATTTTTATTTTTCACTTTTTTTTAACCTCTCAATTTCTAACCACATTTCAATTAGGCAGGTGGCCATATGGGTGAGGTGTTAGTGCATGCACTGTGTTAACATTGCAAAAGCCTAGCAATGTCTTCTGAGCACTAAAGGCCGTCTGCTTTTGGGAAATGCTACCTAAGTATAGCCAACCACTGTGAAACGTCAGGGTGACAGCCCTGCCAATTGCCAGGTTGCAGAGCTGTTTTGGAGATCAAGCTGGGGTGCTGCAGTTGTCAGTGTGTGGAATCCTACCACTGGAAAAGCTTTTTATTTTATTTTTTTTCCCAGCTCCTGTCAATATCTTAAAATTATTGCTCCAGAGAGAAGCACAGGAGACTGAAAAATGTCATCACCAAGTTATTGACTTTATGAGCAACAAATGAACATGAAAACACTTTAGAATGGATGTAGATATAAAACTGCTTAAGGAATACCTTAACCTTGTATTCAAAACCTTATAGCTGGCTTCACCTGTTTGGAGCGTTGTACTATGGGAGAGAACTTGAAGTATAATTGCTCTCAATACAAAGTACAGAGCTCAAGATGCAGCTGACTCACAGATACTCAAGTGAACTTGACTATGCAAGTCTAAGAGAAATCAATGAAAAGTTTTAAAAGATGGAGATTGTTGGGGCGCCTGGGTGGCACAGCGGTTAAGCATCTGCCTTCAGCTCAGGGCGTGATCCCGGCATTATGGGATCGAGCCCCACATCAGGCTCTTCCGCTATGAGCCTGCTTCTTCCTCTCCCACTCCCCCTGCTTAGTGTTCCCTCTCTCGCTGGCTGTCTCTCTCTCTGTCAACTAAATAAATAAAATCTTAAAAAAAAAAAGATGGAGATTATGGCTCAATGAAAGAAGGAAATTCTAATAATGAATGTGATTATTATATAATTGTGTCTATAATTAGCCCACACTGGAGCAGGGCATTGTTCTAATTGTCTCTCAGCATTAACCAATTTGATCTTCTCAACCTCCCATGGGTAAGACTTCAAATACATGCTAAGATTAAAGGGATCCTAGTGTAAGGAGAATGGTGGATAAGAGGAGCGGGCAGAGGGGCAGAAGGAGCACCACAGGCATGGGGGAAATGAGACACAGAGAGGTAAAGCAATTTGCCCACATATCAGAGAAATCAGAAGGTTGGGATTTGAACCCAGGCAGTCTGAGTCCAAAGAGCATACTTAACCTCTCTACTATGTTACTTAACTATGACTTTATACTGAGTGTTCCAAAACAGAACACGTAAATACTTTGTAAACCCAGGTATGGGAAATATTTCCAAATACTGGCCCAATTTTTAAAAGTGAAGAACAAGGTTTTTCTTCAGATTGCAGTTTGCAGGATGTGGCCTGGTTTATGTACAACCCTGGGATGTTCCCTGTGATCATGGTCCTGCCGCTGAGGAGTTCCTTGTGATCAGGGCCCTGTATTACTCCCCATTAGTGGCTTTCTTGCTGAGCTTTGCATTTGCATCCAGGAGGTGGCTTCATTAAACCACATGAAACATAAAATGATCATAGAATGTTATGTTCAAGGGTGATGACCAAGATTTACACCTAGAACATTATTTAGCAAGACTGCCTTCCACACTGTGGGAAGGAATTTTTCATATAAAACACTCAGCCTATAAAATACTAATACCATATTTATATATATGGTATTGGGGGGGTCGATTGTTATGCATCCATTATCCATGCATGCATTATTTTACTTTCCAAATAAGGGCCTCTGCATGTACTGTCCAACTTTCTTGGGGTGCTTTTCTCCCACTTTTTATTGCCATAGTTTTCTACTTAAGGGTAACCTACAGAAACCAGCTCTCCTTCTCTGTCATTCTCTGTCTCAGACTTTTTTTAAAAGACTTTATTTATTTGAGAGAGAGAAAGAGAGAGAGAGAGAGAGAGAGAGAGAGAGAACAAGCCAGGGAGAGAGGCAGAGGGAGAGGGAGAAGCAGACTCCCCACTGAGCAGGAAGCCTGTTGTGGGGCTTGAACCCAGGACCCTGGGATCATAACCTGAGCCCAAGGCAGACGCTTAACCAACTGAGTCACCCAGGTGCCCCTCAGACATTTTGTTTGTTTGTTTGTTTGTTTCTTTACTGAATTGATTTTTTCCCTCAGTTTCAGTTTGTTGTTTTCAACTGTCTCCCCTGCAAAAATAAGCTCTGCAGGGGCGCCCGGGTGGCACAGCAGTTGGGCATCTGCCTTGGGCTCAGGGCGTGATCCTGGCGTTATGGGATCGAGCCCCACATCAGGCTCCTCCACTATGAGCCTGCTTCTTCCTCTCCCACTCCCCCTGCTCCTCCGCTATGAGCCTGCTTCTTCCTCTCCCACTCCCCCTGGCTGTCTCTATCTCTGTCGAATAAATAAATAAAATCTTTAAAAAAAAATAAGTTCTTGCAAAGGCAGGATCCACTTCTGTTTTGTTCTCTGTTGTTTCCCTAGCACCTAACACACAGGCTGGCACATTTTATGTGATGAATCCTTCCTTAAGAATGAATTAAAAAAAAAAATTCATTGAATTACTACTACATGTCATTCCACAAAAATAGAAATTAAAACTATGGTTTCTTCTCTATGCAAACTTGCAGTCTCATTATACGTGAAGTTATGACAATGACTGTAAAAAATGTTGCAAACAAAATGCAGAATGTATGTTTCAATGAACAGAAGAAAGAGATTTTAAGGAATTGATTTCATTTACAATTGCACCAAAAGCCATAAGATACCTAGGAATAAACCTAACAAAAGAGCTAAAAGATCTGTACTTTAAAATCTACAGAACACTCATGAAAGAAATTGAGGAAGACACAAAGAAATGGAAAAACATTACATGCTCATGGATTGGAAGAATAAATGGGGGTGTCTGGGTGGCTCAGTCAGTTAAGCGTCTGCCTTCAGCTCAGGTCATGATCCCAGGGTCCTGGGATCGAGCCCCACATCAGGCATCCTGCTCAGCCTGGAGTCTGCTTCTCCCTCTCCCTCTGCCTGCTGCTCCCCCTGCCTGTGCTCAATCTCTCTCTCTCTCTGTGTCAAATAAATAAATAAGCTTTAAAAAATATTGTTAAACTGTCTAAGCTACTCAGGGCAATCGGCACATTCAATGCAATCCCATTCAATGCAATAGCGTTCATGTTTTTCACAGAGCTGGTTCAAATAATCCTAAAATTTGCATGGAACCAGAAAAGACCCCGAATAGCCCAAGGAATGTTGAAAAAGAAAACCAAAGCTGAGGGCATCGCAATGCCTGACTTCAAGCTCTATCACAAAGCTGTAATCATCTAGACAGCATGGTACTGGCACAAAAACAGACACATAGATCAATGGAATAAAATAGAGAACCCAGAAATGGACCCTCAACTCTATGGTCAACTAATCTTTGACAAAGCAGGAAAGAAGATCCAATGGAAAAAGGATAGTCTCTTCAATAAGTGGTGCTGGGAAAATTGGACAGCCACATGTAGAAGAATGAAACAGAACCATTTCCTTACATCATACACAAAGATAAACTCAATATGGATGAAAGACTAAATGTGAGACAGGAAGCCATCAAAATCCTAGAGGAGAACACAGGCAGCAACCTCTTCGACCTCGGCCACAGCAGCTTCTTGCTAGACATGTCTCCAAAGGCAAAGGAAACAAAAACAAAACTGAACTGTGGGGACTTCTTCAAGGTAAAAAGCTTCTGTACAGCAAAGGAAACAGTCAACAAAAATAAAAGGCAACCTATGGAATGGGAGAAGATATTTGCAAATGACATGTCTGATAAAGGGCTAGTATCCAAGATCTATAAAGAACTTATCGAACTCAACACCCAAAAAACAAACAATCCAGTCAAGAAATGGGCAGAAGATATGAACAGACAATTCTCCAAAGAAGACATACAAATGGCCAACAGACACATGAAAAAAATACTCTACCTCACTAGGCATCAGGGAAATACAAGCCAAAACCACAGTGAGCTACCACCTCACACCAGTCAGAATGGCTAAAATTAATAAGACAGGAAACAACAAATGTTGGCGAGGTTGTAGAGAAAGGAGAACCCTCATACACCTTTGGTGAGAATGCAAGCTGGTACAGCCACTCTGGAAAACAGTATGGAGGTTTCTCAAGAAGTTAAAAATAGAGGCACCCTACAGCCTAGCAATTGCACTATGAGGTATTTATCCCAAAGATACAAATGTAGTGATCTGAAGGGGCACCTGCCCCAATGTTTATAGCAGCAATGTTCACAATAGCCAAACTATGGAAAGAGCTGAGATGCCCATTGACAGACAAATGGATAAAGAAGACGGCTTGTGTGTGTGTGTGTGTGTGTGTGTGTGTGTGTATGCATGTGTGTGTGTGTGTGTACACATACATACAATAGGATAGTACTCAGCTATCAGAAAGGATGAGTACTTACCATTCACATAGACATGGATTGAACTGGTGTATATTATGCTGAGTAAAATATTTCAATCAGAGAAAGACAATTATCCTGTTTCCTTCAAACGTGGAATATAAGAAACAGTTCAGAGGATCATAGGGGAATGAAGGGAAAAATTGAATGGGAAGCCATCAGAGAGGGAGAAAAACCATGAGAGACTCTTAACTATAGGAAACAAACTGAGGGTTGCTGGAGGGGAGGTGTGTATGGGAATGAAGTAATTGGTTGATGGGATTTAAGAAGGGCATGTGATATGATGAGCACTGGGTGTTAAATGCAACTGATGAATTATTAAACACTACATCTGAAACTAATGATAAACTATATGTTGGCTAGTTGAATTTGAATAATTAAAAAAACATTAAAAAAAAGAAAATGTGTTATGTTTGCCTGTGGGTGTCAAGGAAAGATACCTCTTTAGCAAACCTCCACCTACAGGGTCTTGTTTCTTTAACTGAGTAATCTCTGAAAACACTTTCCACTGATACAATGTAGGATAAGAGACAAGCCACTTCTACTTGTTTGGCAGATATCAATGGCTTTTTCTCAGTGCATGCACTAGAGAGGATTGCAAGCATCTATTAATAGCTAATTAGGTGGTCTAGGAGGGGGAGTTATAATAACGCACATGCCAACGAACAAAAGCAGATGATGGAGACTCTGTAAATTTATATCTAGAACATTTGCAGATGGAGCAATTGAGAAACTATAAGGCTAAGTCAAGATGTAACCATGTTAATGCACATGACTGTGGAAAATAGATATTTGACAGGCACTTCTAAGAGTTTCTAAAGGTCCTGAATTAGATGAGACAAGACTTACTACCTTACTGCCTATTTTCAATAGGTTATAGCATATACATGTTGATGCATTTACCTACGTAACTGCAGGCATATCCCTGAGACATCAGGTTCCAGACCACCGCAGTAAAGTGAACATTAGAATGAAGGGAGTCAAATGGGTTTTTTGGTTTCCCAGTGCATATAAAGCTATGTTTACACTATATTGTAGTCTATTAAGGATGCAAAAACATTATTCCTTAAAAATATACCTTTTTAAATGTAAATACCTTAATAAAAATTATAAATATTATTATAAATAATTTATTGCTAAAAAATCATCTGAGCTTTCATTGAGTTGTAATCACTGATCACATAATGATGACAAACATAATATTGAAAATGTTTTAAATATTTCTATTTACAAAAATGTGACACAGAAACATGATATGAACAAATGCTATTGGAAAAATGATGCCAATGTTCTTTTTCCATGCAGTGTTGTTACAAACCTTCAACTTATAAAAATGCAATATCTGCAAAGTGCAATAAAATAAGGTATGACTGTATATATAGTCATACACGCATAAACCACATACTGTGGGCCCAGTTATTTTAGACTAATCTAATTTATAAATTCTCCATAGTCCTATGATGTCCAGAATGGTGAAGTTGGATGATCATCTCTCTACAGATAGTGCCTCGACAGGTTTGCCCCTATTGTGTGGCAAGTGATGTTCTTCCAGAGTAACAGGAACATTTGGGGTGGGGAGCAGCTGGGGAACAGTTGGCCGTGGAAGTTCGTCTCCCTTCATTCTTTGTGAAGGTGCATCTCAGGAAAATGAGAAACAAGGAAGAACAGAATGAGTTCCAGCATTTCCTAGATACATGTGTGATTTATGCCTTATAGCTAAAGGATAAACTCTGTTACTGATTAAGGACCTTTACTTTTATGATTTTTTGATATCTTTTATACAAATATTTACATTGGAGAGAATATAAAGTTATAAGGACACTGAAAGCTATTTCCAGAACATTAAGAATAAACTAAGGGGAGCTGAGCTGCAGGTGTTTTCTTTTTTCTTTTTAAAGTAGAAGATATAGATATATAGAGATATATATCTATATATATAAATTTTCAAGATAAGCTAAACACACTCTGACATTGTGAACTACATTTTTTCACAGCTTACACCTCGTGATAGTCAATTAGACTTTAGAGTGCCATGTGAACTTATATAAGCTGCTAAGAAACCACTTAGGAACTGATTACTTCCTGACCTAAATAAGCCTTCTTATTCCTTTAATCTTCCTAGAATACTTAGCCGGTCTGCTTGATAACCAAATGGACTATGATAATACCATGATTCAGATTCCAGAAATGCACGTGGAACCTACTAAGCTCAAATTGTATACTTATTAACACCTTGTACATCCCAAAATTGTGCTCAGGTTAATTTACATTTTTGCTAATCTGTAGTGTATTAAACATACTACAACAGGATCTAAGTGTTTATAATCTGAGTTGGGAGAAGATTTAAAAAGCCCAAATGAAGTAATTAGAGAACAATTATGAGCAAACCCTGTGTCATTATATAAAATACAGGTAGGAGTTCAGTCTGAAGACAGCCTGCTGTGGGCTGAGGCAGTGATAACAAGCTTCTCAGAGTTCTTGCCAGGCACTGACAGAGATCTTTAAATGGCTCATCTTATCCTGGCTTTCATACCATGAGGCACTGGCCCCAACAGATTATCCAACTTTATTTCTCACTGCTCTCCAGTTTTCTTCCATGTTATTGTCCAACAGATTTGTTTGGGTTATCTTCCTGTGAAGTTTTTGGCCATCTAATACTTTTCCTTTATGATGTCATTTAATCCCTTCAACCACTCAACCACATTAACAGAAAGAAGTGATTTCATTTTATGGATAAGGAAACCAGGATCAGCCAGATTATTTGGTCTTTCCCAAGCAATACAGCTGGGAAAGTGGAAAAGACCGTAAGTGGCAAAGACAGCCATGGGCCCTATGTTCTCATTCCTGCCCTACTGCTCCATGTGGTACCTACATCCTCTTCTCTACCTGTGTGATTATCTTTTCTCTTTATAGCCTAAACAAATCCTTGCTCCTTTGTGAAGCCTTTTCTGTAACTCCTGGTGAGGTTATAAGACTGAGTCTGTCTCTAGACTTTAAAACTTCCTTGCTGAAATGTCTTAGACAAGTCACTTTTCTATTCTGATATGCAGTTTGTTGTTTGTAAAATAGGGAAAATAGAGGGGAGATGTTCGGATAGTCCAGTCATTTGTTTTTAAGATTTTATTTATCTATTTGAGAGAGAGAGAGTGAGAGAGAGAGAGGAGAAGAGCAGAAGATGGGTGAGGGGCAGAGGGAGAAATAAACTCCCTGATGAGCGGGGAGCTGGATGCCGTGCTCAATCCTGAGACTCCGGGATCATGACCCCAGCCAAAGGCAGATGCTTAACTGACTGAGCCGCCCAAGTGCCCTGGAAAGTTTCAAATAGTACAGTCATTATTAATGGATACCTTGCTGTCACACTGAAAGATAAAGGTGGGATTATAGTTATAACATCCATGCCCCAATCTGCATTTCCAAAGTAGTTCTGAATTATATTCAAGTTTCAAGATTCAAGTTATGAAGATGGGTTAAAAAAAAAAAAAAGGATGTGAGGGGAATCATGTGAAAGTAAATAATTAATGGAAAATTTTGGAAGAGAATTTTTTTTTCCTGGCTATGACTACAAACCTTGATGGATCCCCATGGATAACAGACTAAAAGTTTGTTTTACTAAATTTTTGATTTTTTGTTGTTGTTTGGCTTCACCTTTCTTTTTCTCACTATTCTTCACCCAACTCCCATCTCTGAGTAATCACTGCTCCCCAGGCCCCCACAGGGACCCCCTCCTCTGCCTGCATAGACCTTGTTTGCATTTTAGAATGTTTCCATCTCGCCCATTAATATCCAATCTCAATGTCTTGCTCAATTTCAAATCCTAGACCATTCTCTTTAGCAGAATTAAACTTGGTCTCTTCCATACTCTAAAAGTGATCAGCTTATGACTTGATTAGAACATTCTCAAAATAAATAACAAAAACCAAGCTGAACTAGCAAAATCAAAACCAGGAACTTCATTATAAAAAAATAGAAGGATGACTTAATGAATGCAGCCAGAACTTAGAAAAGGGCTAGAAGTGGAAAATCACTAGTCAGGGACCCATCTTATACTGTTTCTATCTATCTGTCCTGTCTACTTTCTATGGCTGATCACTTTGTCCACCGCAGAGTTGACAGGGCAGAAGTTAGCCATATGCCTGTTAAGGAGACCAGCTCAAGCTGCATCTGGAATCTGTTCTAATTTCATTTCCCAGGGAAGGGGCTTTAATTTGGGTTGAGTCTAATTAGTTGTTATCCTGGGTATGGGTCATGATGCAAATACGCATTTTTTACTGAGAGGGGCATAGTTATTGTTGGCACACAGACTGATAAACAATCTCAAAGGTTTTCCATTGGAATTACCCAAGGGAAAGATCATTTGTCTTCCTCACTCAAGAGACATCACATTCTGGTATTCTTTGCAAAGCTGTGATAGTCTTCTATTTAGACTAAGGTTCTTCTAGTTTCCGGAAGGATAATACCTGTAGGCAGGATCCTGAGAGGGGTTAACTATAATATAATAAAAGAATTAGATGGTTTAATGCTTATCACTGGCACAGTTATTGCAGTGGTAAACACCAATCTTTTATTGTCTCCAGTGTTTTGTTTTTTCCAGAATATCATATCATTGGAATCACACAGTATGTAGCCTTTTCAGATTGGCTTCATTCACATAGTAATATTCATTTAAGGTACCTCCATGTTTTTCATGGCTTGATAGTTTATTTCTTTTTAGTGCTGAATTATATTCCATTGTCTGAATGTACCACAGTTTATTTATTCATTCTCCTACTGAAGGACATCTTGGTTTCAAAGTTCTGAAAATTATGAGAAAAACTGCTATAAACACCCATATGCAGGTTTTTGTGCGGACATAAATTTTTGATTCACTTGGTAAATACTGAAGAGTATGACTGTTGTATCATATGGTTAGAATGTGTTTAGTTCCATAAGAAACAGTCAAATTGTCTTCAAAAATGGCTGCACAATTTTTCATTCCCACCAGTAATGAACTAAAGTTCCTGTTGCTTCATATCCTAACCAGCATTTGGTATTGTCAACGTTTTGGATTTTGGTCATTCTAATAGGTGCGTAATGGTATCTCACTGTTTTAATTTGCAATTTCCTGATGACATGACATTGAACATCTGTTAGCATGCTTATTAGCCATCTGTGTATCTTCTATGGTAAAATGTCTGTTAGTCTTTGGCTCGCTTTTTTAAATCAAGTTGTTTCCTTACTGTTGAATTTTAAGAGTTCTTTGTATATTTTAGAGAATAGTCCCTTGTCAGGTGTCTTTTTCAAATATTTTCTCCCGGTCTGTGGCTTGTCTTCTCATTCTCTTGATGTTATCTTTCACAGAGCAGAAGTTTTTAATTTTTACAAAGTCCATCTTTTTATTTCTTTCATGAATTATGCCTTTGATGTCCCTTCTAAAATGTTATCAACATACACAAAGTCATCTAGGTTTTCTCTTGTGTTGTCTTCTAAGAGTTTTATAATTTTGCATTTCACACTTAGGCCCATGATCAATTTTGAGTCAGGTTTTGTTAATTTTTGTGAGATTTGTCTAGATTCATTTTTGTGTGCATGGATGTCCAGTTGTTCCAGCATCATTTGTTGAAAAGACTATCTTTGTTCCATTGTATTTCCTTTGTCCTTTGTCAAAGACCAGCTGACTATAGTTACGGAGGTCTATTTCTAGACTCTGTTTTGTTCTATTGACCTATTTGTCTTTTCTATCAACTGTCCCCTGATAAGTAAATTTTAAAATATTTGAATGTATGGGTGTTTTTCAAAGATATGGATATAATCAGTGAAAAATAGCTGATCTTAATTTTGAAGATGACCTGATGTAAAGTGCTATTGAGAACTTTAATTTTTTGTATTATAAAATTTTACCTGAAGTAAAGCATGATTGATATTCTGTCCTCTGCATTGTAGATTATTTAAAAGTGAGATACTACAGGAGGGCATATGTCATACCAATGTTTTTTGGAGGTGGAATCCATTCCTATGTTTCAGGCTAATCTTTATTTCATCAACCCATTCCTAAATTATGAAGAGGCCACTTAACCAGGGGCTGAACTATTAAAGAGCAACAATTACTTCCAGTCACATAGTAAATGAGGTTGAAATCACTCTTCTAAAATTCTTATGTGTTACTTTTATATTCTATGACAATATAACAGTATAATTACATAACAGTAATTATATTGTCCTAGGGAATGTAGTGCATCTGGTGTTCATACATAGGAGTGCGACACATAAGGAAGACATTGCGACATATTTTACGGTTTGTTTTCAACTTTAAATATAAAGAACTTTAGATTTCAAAATGAAAGCTGACTAGGAATTTATATTGGTGACTGAGCAGAAATCTTTCTTAGGAAAGGGCAGCTAAAATTGCTAAGAATAAATCTTTATATCTTCTTCATCATGGGTTGAAAAGAATTAGGTTATTAATGCTACTTTTCCTAATGGTGTCTATGATTTACAAAACTTACACCATATTTCAAGCTGTGTGTAAGTGTTTTAAATATATTATTTCTAACATTTTTATTAGTCTTGCAAGAGGCTTCATTATTCTTTATTTTATAAAAAGGAAAGTGGAAGTTTAGAAAGGCTGAATGATTTGGCCAATGTCATGAACAAAGTGTTGGATAGGAGATTTCCATGTATCTCCATCACCTGTGGGTGTGCAAGAACAGGGTGACTTCAGAATTGTACAGTTAATCAGGTTTTATATTTGTGTATTTCCCTCTGAGCCCAGGGGGCTTACCTTGCCCTCTCTCATACAGCGACCAAAGTGTGAATGCTCTGGCCCGTTTTAAACCCCACCATAACTCCAGCTTTACCTTCACCAGCCAAATTAAATTGAACATCAGCTTTGTTCAGTTTGGGGTGCCATGATAACCCACAGGTATTAGAAAAGGTCAGAAATTTCAGAATATGTGTCCCTGCTACTTACAAATCACCAGATCATCCTGCAAATGATCATGCTTCCAGCTCAGCAGCAATGAGTTTTGATTATCATGATATGAATGGGATTGAGTGAAACACAATGTTCCTCATGAATCACCTATCACAGTTTAAGAGTAACTGGAGGATTTAACATTCTTTTATTTTTGGAACAGTTTGGGATTAATTATAATGACATAAAATTTCCCAGAAGTCTTATGATTCAGACGCTAATTGAAACTTCATCACATACTTTGTATTTTTATAGACTTTGTCCTTTAATTATGAATCTTTTTCACAAACTAACTTAGATATTAATTCTTCATACATAATCAATAATTTTGCTAATCTTGTGTGTGCTTTCAATGTCATTGTTATAAGAGCATTTTATGTAGACAGTTTGTTTTAAAATTTATTCTTTCATTTATTCAGAAGTCTACTAACATCTAATTTGTGCAAGGCTCATAGATTAGACTGTGGGGAACAGACACTCTCAGAATCATTCTCTCATAATAACTCCAGACTTCTGTGCTCTGGTTGGCCTCTTTTCCATGGAGGATCTACTCCATTGAGGATATCTTCTTCTTCTCTTTAAGGCTAATTCTCACACAGTTGCTTTCAGCCCCAAAGCCCCCCTATTATTTCTATGCTCCCCCCAACTTATACCTTCTTCTTTTCCCATATATTCAACCTCTTATTGTTACTAGAATTTTCCCATGGACCAGCTGTAAAATGTGATCCAGTCATCCCTTGTAAAGCCCACATACCCACATGGGAATTGTTTCTCTTTAGTTTATTGCTGCATGTTTCCATGTAGCTCCTCAAAAATATGTATTGATTTTAATAAGTGGATGTTATAAAATGATACAAATCAGGTTAGTATATGATTTAGAGGAAGATATTTTATAAGTCTATGGGAATGAATTTTCAAAAAATCTCTACATGTAGCTACTCATCTGATGATTTAAAATGCTATTATTTAAAAATACACTTTTACAAAGTGTTTTCAAGGTAGATTGATTATTTGACCTCTTCAAGGGTGGGGCATGTCTAATTTGGTTTTGTATTCCCATTTTCTGAGTGGTTTCTCAACATTGAATAGGCATTCTCAAATGAATTGTATTTGAATTATATTCATTGTTATAATATTCTCCTTGACATGATGTTATGAGCCCAAACGGTGAAAAATGAATCTTCCCCCCCAAGTACTCTTTGACTATAATTTCTATGTATCAAGTTACACTGTTCCTCCAATAAATTATCACCAAGTACCATTAAGACTGAGCACCTATTTGTGCTCAAGGGGCTGCCTCATTACCATGAGAGTCTCACTGTACCACAATCCTGTACTTTTATTTCTGTGTGTTCCCTTACCTTTACTTGGACCCTTGGGCCTATGGCCTAGCTGGGATCTACTGTATCACCATTCTCTTGTTCATGTCCTTAGTACCTGCTCTTTGTAAAGTCTTACATAAGCAAACACATATAACTAGTGTCCCAAAGACCCACAGTCTTCAGACTATCTTTAGAAAGTCTTTAGTGCACACCTTTCCCCCTAGATATTGTTCATTACCTCTCATTCAGAACTACTGCTTTGGTTTGCTCTAACAAGGGTAATTTTATGATTGTTTTCTTATATTCTGTTTGTTCCTCTTCATTTTTGCCACTCAAGTATGACCAATAGCCTTTTCTTTTTTCTACAACATGAGTCATGGCACCTTTATTACAGAGATATTACACTAGGTCCTTTATAAACTTAGTCACCATATCTATGCTACAAAGTGTGTATTTATATCCTCATTTATATAAATAAACAAGGTTATGAAAAGTTAAATTGCTAGATATATGCTTCCAAATATGTGCATATTTCTATGACAATTATTTTTAATAAATATTATATTTATTATGTAAGGATGACAGAAATTTAAATGAAAAATAAATTCATACTATTAAACATTTCTAATTTAATTATGGAAGTTATGTATCTTTAATTCCTAGAAAAACAGCTGCATTAAAGCTATGTATTAATAAGTTCTTCAAAAAACTTAGTAAAAACAATTAGATATAACATTTAGATAGCTTTTGTTTTTATCCTATATACTTTGCTAAGGATTTTATAAACCTTTAAAAAAAATCAATAGTACCAAGGAATAAAATTTCAAATGAAAGGAAGGATGAGATTCCACTTTCTCTTAAATTTTAAATAAAAATTATAATATCTAATTATGTGATAGTCAAAGAAAGCTGCTAAACTAGTACATTGGAATATGTTATAATTTAACAAGATTGCATATTAAAATTGGCAAAATAATATATTTGTGAATTCTATAATTTACATATATTATATGATATATAATCTTTTTGTAATAAAACTTATATGTTTCATGCCTGGATATGTGCTTTAAGAAAATAGTACAAAGGAATATTAAATCAGTACCCAACAAGATGTTGGATGCCCAGTGTTTCGATGTTAGAGAGGAAAATAATTACAAATGTGTGAGGTGGAGATAGAGTTAGGGTGCTTCAATTTCATGGGCTGTTAGACAACCATTGAAAAAAATATATAAAGATGCAACTGTCTGGGTTCCCACGGAGCTGGCTCTGAGATGGGGAGCAGTGCATGGGAGGTGTATTAGGGCATGCCGAGGAGGAGAAGGGCAAGGAAGAACAAATGTGCAGAAGCAGCAGCTCTGACATAGTTTCAGTGGAGGCCTCAGCCAACTGCACAGGGGTTCTGAGCTCTGGAAGGCTCATAGCTATTCCTTGTTCAGGTGAGAGGATGGGTGTTTACACATTCGGGCTTGCTAGTCCTTAGATGTGTCCACATCAGAAAGGCAATGATCCTGGCTGAGACACCTCTTCTTAGCTGAAACTGTTGTTGTCATGGGCAAGTAGCTGAGGGCTTTCCAGTAGAGCAGTCCCAGCAACTCTAGGAGAAAGTCCTTCATTCCTGAAGGGAGACCATCACACCATTCACCAAGAAAGATCATGTGGTAACATAGAGAATAAAATAAAATAGCAAGGTACAAACAAAATGGACATTTTTTAAAAATAAGATTTTATTTATTTGAGAGAGAGAAAAATAGAGCACAAAAGGGAGAGGCAGGCAGAGGGAGAGGGAGAAGCAGGCTCCCCACTGAACAGGGAGCCCAATGAGGGGGCTCTATCTCGGGACCCTGGGATCATGACCTGAGCTGAAGGCAGATGCTTAATGAATGAGCCACCCAGGTTCCCCCAGAATGGACACTATAATTGAAACTTTTCTGAGATATATGTTCAGACTCAGAGGCCCTAAAGCAACATGAAGTGATTGGTAGCCTGAGAACTATTTCTTTGTATTATTTTTGTAATTTTAATTTAATGTGACCAAAGTCCAGGATTAATCTTCCAGACAGTCTTTACCAATTTAGGGAGATTGTTTCCTATTCCTGCATTCTAACAATTCTTTCATGCCTGGGTATTGAAGGTTATCATATGATTTTGAGATTATTAAATGATTTCTCTCCATGTTCTATTAACATGGTGAGTTATTATTGATTGATTTTCTTATTTGAAACACTTGCTCAGTGGAATAAACCTGTTCAGTCAGCTTATAATTTCATATATTGTGAATATTAACTTACTAACTGCATCTGTTTGTGACAGAGATTGATTAGTAAATTTGTATCTTACTTTTTTAGGCATATGCTGACCTCATAAAAAGTTTTGGAATGTGTTCCCTTTTTCATTATTATGTGTGGAATTTCCATAAGATCAAAGCCATTTCTTAATTTAATATTTGAAAGAATTCACTGCTCAAGCTACCAAGACTTAAAGTTTTCTTTGAGTAAAGATTTACAAGAATGATTTATAATAGGGATATTCAGACTTTATATTTCTTCTTTTGTCACTTTGGTAAATTATGCTTTTGTTATTGCATATAAATTGTCAAATTATTGGCATTGAGCTTATCATGATGTTATTTTATGTTTCCAAATGTCTGTAGTTCTGCAGTGATATCTGTTTTTTAATCCTTATAGCAATACACTGGGTGTTATATGCAAATAATGAATCATGGAACATTACATCAAAAACTAAGGATATACTGTATGGTGACATAACATAATAAAAATTTATTATAAATTAAAAAAAACCTAAGGATATAGTGTATGGTGACTAACATAACATAATAAAATTATTATAAAAAATAATAATCCTTATAGCAGTAAATAGAGTTTTTTGTCTCACTCTTTTGATCAATTTTGCTAGAAATTTATAAATTTTATTGATTTTTCTAAATAATCAAATTTTGGATTTTATTACTTTTTTTCTTGATACTTTTGTTTTTTATTACAGAGACTTTGTTCTTATCTTCATTATTATCTTTTTTGTACTTTGTGTTAAATTTGCTATTCTTTTTCTAACTTTCTGATATGAAGACTTATCTTACTGATTTTTAGGTTTTCTTCTTTCCTCAATATATGCCATTTAATGTCACAAATTTCTCACTACAGCATTGTTTTAGATACATCCAACAAGTTTTGATATGTTGTGCTCTTATTACAATTTAGTTAAAAATATTTCTAATTTCTGTGTGTTTTACAGATATTATAATTTATAAATTATTTAGAAATGTGTTGTTTAATACTTGAGAAGTTGGGATCTTTATAGTCTTCTCTTTGTTATTAATTTCTAGCTTGATTCCACTCTAGACAGAGAACATACTCTAAATGAAATCAATCCTTTGAAATTTATTGAAGCTCTCTTTATGGTCCAGCATATGGTCATTTTTGATACTGTTCAATATGTACCTCAAAAAAATTATAAATCTTATCATTGTTCAATGTTGTGTTCTTTATATGTAAATGTGGTCATTTCTTAATAATGGATTCATAGCTATGTTACACAGTTTCTCAATGTGTTATTCAATTTCTTAATTGTTGTACTCAGATTTTTTATATCAGTGAACACTGGTTTTCCTGTCTACTTGGATTTTCTTAATTATTATGAGACACTTTAAAATCTCCCACAATGATTTTGGACTTTTCCTTTTTCTTTTCAATTCTCTCATTTTTTGCCTTAACTATTTTGAAACTAAGTTAGAATTATTATACCTATTTTTCTGAAGTTATGTTACAGAGATTAAAATACAGCTTTTTAGTGAATTGGAATCTTTGTTTTGAAATGTCCTGATTTATCTCTGGAAAGTCCTCTTGCCTGAAAGTATTTTGTATTATATCAATATAATGACATAAGCTATTTTTCAGTGCCTTTATTATATTTTAATTATTTCATTCTCAAAATTTATCTTTTAAATTGTGAATCATATATATACCATAGAGTTAGATTTTATATTTTTATACCATAGCATCTTTTGAGTTTCCTGAGAAGATCCTGAGACAGGATTTGTATGTACACCGTTTATTTCAGAGATGATTCTGAGTCATTGCCAAGTAAATAGGTAAATTAGATCGGGAAGGACAGAAAACAATAGTGGGTAACTGAGCTTAATCTAAGGGGGTGTGCTAAGGCAGACAGCAAAATATGCACACCTCAGACACACTTCCCATAGTCCAAGAAGTAAAGGGTTTTGTCTGTTCATTCATCAGCCCTGAAGAGGCATTGCCTGGGGCCACCCCTGGGAGGCACTTGTGTAGAGTGTGGTAGCAAAAAAGGACTGCTTCCAGATAAAGACACACAAGGTGAAAGACTGGAGACTGGGCCTATAATCATGAAAACAGTAAAGGCTGATTGATATAGGCAGACCAATATCATTACCAGCTACATCAAGTTTGCCAAAATTTGTCTTTAATTGAATTATGTATTTACATGTAGTATGTAAATATTTAGTGTGTATGTTAGTTTTAGTGTGTGTTTATATTTAGTATATATGATATACAGTGAGTATATGTAAGTTAATATTTGGAATATAGAAATGGATATAATTTTAGTTAAAAATGGAATACAGACATGGGTCACCAGGCAGCCTGT
This sequence comes from Ursus arctos, assembly GCF_023065955.2. Taxonomy (NCBI): domain Eukaryota; kingdom Metazoa; phylum Chordata; class Mammalia; order Carnivora; family Ursidae; genus Ursus; species Ursus arctos. Next base: position 9,432,793 of record NW_026623078.1, read on the forward strand.
GTAATAATATCCCAGTTTGGAGCATAAGGTTCTACTGTTAAACAGTCCTGGCAGCATCATAATTTAATGTGTGTCTGTGATCTTGGGCAGGTTATATAATCTCCCTAATTACATTCTTGTAAATTGACAGCAGACAGCACATTCGTTAAGTCTTCATGGTTATTTTCACAGGCCTCCTTGCCTGACAAACTGTGAGCTTTTCCCAACTTACAACAGACATTTCGGGAAAGGTTGATGTTGAGACATCACTCAGTAAAGGACACTGTCAAAAGGTATAAAAAAGAAGATTAAGATACAAAACCCAGAGTTTTGAACTTGCAATATCATTCAAAGAGCATTCCAAATAAGAACAAATGAGAAAACAATGTTTTCATCCCCTCCTATCATGCTGCTGGAGGAAGGTGAAATCTCATAAAACTGCAAGTGGAAAATAATATATCCTGTCAGGCTTGGTTAGGTATTTAGGTATTTAAATATATTCTCAAAATATTTATCTTAGAGCATTTCCTATTGATTTATTCCTTGGAAAAATACTATACATAGTAAAAAGGATTTCTGATGTGTTGCTTTCTGTCATAAATGCAACTTCTTTCTTATTTAGGACCATATGCCTTCTTTTTGCTCTTAGTTTTCCAGGTCTTTTACGTCTGAATCCTCCAGATTTTATCTTTAACATCTTTTCACTCAGTAATTGAATCTATCTATCTATCTATCTATCTATCTATCTATCTATGTATTATTTAAATTAATTACAATAGCATTAATTATAATAATTATATATGTAATTAGCATCACAATATACTAAAAATGTGCTATATGAGGGGATAGCATGGAACATGTAGTTTATTACTGACTCTGGACACCTAGAATATAGGTCAGGCCTCAAGAGCACAGATCTAACGAAGATAGAAAGCAATCATCTCTTGGAGATTGATAATCAATTTGTTAACCCCTGTATGCTGAGGAGTAACATATTTCAGAATGTAGGCATTAGTTTAGGTAGGACCAATGTTTATAACCCAGTCTTATTGCTAACCAGTGAGCTCTGGAAAGTTTTTTCTATCCTGAATCTTAGTGTCTTTATGCATAATAGAGGAGATGTTAATACAAGTATGTTATGAGTGATCTACCAATGAGGAAGGACTTAGTTCAGTATCTGACTCTCCTTGCTGCTCAATAACCAATAATTATTAATTCCCTGCTGCCCTCGCTTCTGGGATTACTTACTGTGCATGCATGTGTGTGCATGATTTAAATTATACTTGTGTGTTTATGCCACCTATGTGTACAGGAGAAAAATTAACTGTGCTGACTGCTGAGTATAGAATCTCCCTTTCAGACCTCTATGCCAGTTTTGGCCTTTGTCTTGATTCAATCATGAATGGGTTTTGCTACTGTGAAGAAGACAGCTGACATTCATGTGGATGACACTTTCTGAATTCGTGCTTTGCACAAACTCTTCTATGCAACATGACAGCCAGAGAACAGTACATTGCTTGATGGCAGTTAGATTTCCCTAAAGGAACAAAGACACACACATAATGTCTCTTCTATTACATGAGAAAGCAGCTAGGAATGCCCCTGCTCGTTCAGCTATACCTGAAATTTATGCCATGGAAAGTAGATATTCCTTAGACAGAAAATAACTTATAGGGCCTAGATTCAAAACAATCTGTTTTCCATATTGTAAAAGGAAGAAGAACACTCATCGAGGAAAAAGAAATATATTAGTAGGTGTGAAACATCAGATAATGTACTGAAGTGTATTATGAAAAGTACAATTCTATGTAACAAAGATATGTGAATGACATTAAAAAGGATACAAATACTCCCTTCTCTTTGATTGAAGAATGATGTAAAATGATCTTTACAAGTAAGCATTGGTATACCAGTCGTGCACAATTGTGGACATTTAATCTTGAAGTTTTATAGTGGCAAAGTCAACCTGTAGTTGTAAATTCCTTGGAGCTGGAATCAGTGTTTCCTTATCCTATGATAATAATTATGCCTATGATTAATATGAGTAAATGCTAATATGATTAATGATATTCAATAAATAGTTGCCAACTTAATGAATTGTTCAAAATAGTTATTCTCTAATAGTTGTGTGTTACATATTTTGAAAACAATAATCTTTGCTCAAAAAACTACCTGTACTTCCTTCATTGATTTGTTAAATAATTATATAGCACTTATGGTGTGTCAGGTTAAGATTCTAAGTACTTTACATATGTTAACCAATTTAATACCCACAACAACTCTAGGAAATAGTACTTTTATTAACCTATTTGTTAGCAGAAGAAATCTAGGCAAGGAAGTTTAAATTATTTGTGTAAAGTCTCACCTGTTGGGGGGAACTGGGCTCCCACCCATGCAGAGCAGCATCAGAGCTCATGCTCTTAATACCATGATCTGTTGCCTGCTGCTGATGCCACCTAAGAATTAGCTCCCTGCAGATAGTGAATATTGAAATGCCATCTATCTTCCTTAAAAAGTACTTCCCTATACATTGGTTCTTACAAGCCAGTCACACAGTCAGTTCTTAGCAGGTACCTGAGGATGAGAGAGATTAAACATTTTTCTGCCTGTATTTGGGCCATACCAAGTGTATCTATATACAGTGTACTGCCAGAGGACAGTTCATCTCTCCTACAGAGCATTGAGGTGCTGGCAGGGGGAGTAGAAACTGCTCTGAAACAGTCATTTAGGAGTTCAAGCTTCAAGACAGGGTAAAGGAAAAAATATTCCCATGGACACTAGGGTGCTTAGAATGATTTTCTTACTAAACTGTAACAGTGGATACCACCAATTTATATGTTCAAAATAGGTTGCTTTGGTAGTAAGCAGTAATCATGGTCTTCATAAACATCTTCAAGTGAGGCCAAATTATAAACATTCTTAACATTTCAAACTACTAAAGTAGCTGAAAGCTGGTTACTTTGTCGTCACAGTGCCTTTCCTGGATTACCTAAGGAAGTCATCAATGTCTTTTTCTTTGCTTACCTGGTAGAACTTATTTGTAGCAATTGATGTCAGAATCTCTAACTGATATCTCTTCTAAAGACATATTTTTAAAACAGAATATATTCTAATCTATTTCTTGAAAATTATTTTTAAATTCTTTATTGCAATGTACTCCTTTAGCGGATGTACATAACATTTTTATTTAGGAAAAAGACACAAATTCCAAGTCTGGCCTTTTGCTTTAAAAAATTACATTTTTAATGTGTATATGTCTCTCTCTCTGTTTTTTTTTTTTTTGTTTTGTTTTGTTTTGTTTTGCTTAGTCTTTTGCTGAAATTTTCTTCTTGGGATAATAATGTGCTTAACTGCCTTAGAAGTCCATGACATCTAAGAAATATCATTTATTTGCAGCAGGTTTAATAACAATGATAACCTCACATTTAGGTATTATCTTCTATGGGTCAGATACTACAGAAAGTACATGGCATACACTCAATAAAGCAACCTTTAAAGATTATTTTTATAATCCTGTTTTCCAAAAAGGGAACTAAACTCAAAGCAACTTGTCTGAGGTTTTGTAGCTTGTAAGTTACAAGTCAAAGATTCACCTCAGCCTTTCTCTAGTGGGCATTCCCACCTCACCTTTTACCAGTTTGCAGTGCTTTAACATTCTCAGTCTATTTTCTTTCTTACAAAGTCCCTTAGGAGACAAGGAGAACATTGCCTAATGAAGAAATTAGAGTTCAGCAAGGTTCAGCAATGTCCACATGTGAAAAATGTTAGAGAGGAATATAAAAACCGGGTATCCTGCCTACTTCAGAGATGGAACCAGCATGCCATTGAAATGATTATTTGATCACCTGTTATACCTTTGACTAAACAGAAAGATCAATGTGGTATTGGCATAAGTCAACTCCTGAAGACTCTGAATTATAATTGCCCTAATGTGCCATGCATCCTCTCTTTACATACAATTAGCATCTTCAAAATTTAATAATTCATTCCTAGGACACAATTTTGATCTAAAATGCCATGAACTGTAGAGTGGCATCACAAAGACGGTGACATAGGTTGTTCTTGACTTTGTTCCCTCTCACAAGAAGAATAACTATCATCTATTCATGAACAAGACACCACTGAGAGAATCCTAACAACAGAGGATGTTAGGCTGAAGCAGCCTCTGCACCTCAGAGACCAAGACAGACTACATTGGAAGGGTAAGAGAAATGACTACATGCTGACTGCATTGTCCTTCCCCCCAAACAGTCCACAACCACACAGTTATGTCTCCCTCGAACCTCTGGCTCCTCCAGAGGGTAAAAGAGCCCATATGGGGACAACAATTCCCCTCCCCCAGCATTGGGGTCAATTTGTAAGACCACCTGATCTGCTCTCACTCCAAAGGGATTGCAGGGAAACCAGTGGGGCTCAACAACTGAATATCTGACTGTGATAGAGAAAGGGCAGAGGCTTGCAACAACCACCACATGGGTCTTGGCAGGCTGAGTTCCCATCTGCAGACCCCATGTAGTAATCCCAACCAGTGGCTTGGCTGATCTACAGAACCAAGTTGGGAATACATTCTGACCAGGGAATTTGGTGAGGTGAAGATCTTCCTGATCCTTAGGCAAGGATGTTTGCCAGTCCTAGAACCCAGTTTACCCATGCCCAGGCAAGGAGTGGAGTCACAGCCCCATCTACTGTGGAGAGTGTCTTCTAGCCCATATGACCAGGAGGGATGGAGACAACTCCTAGAAGCTAAGTGGCCCAGGAGCCCTTGAGCTCAGAGACAGATGGACAGAGCTGATCACTCCTAGAGCAAAACTAGTACCAGCATGAAGGGTTCTATGCTATGCACAGGTATAGAGATTAATTCATAGCCAAGGCTGAGGGTACTCACTAGCCCATCCCAGATGGAGAGTCTATTTGGGAAATTGAGTGTAGCTTGGAGTGGTCCTTTCCCCTCCTTTTCAAGCAAGGGAGTCTAGACATAGTCCCACCCACTGTGGATATGTCTTCCAGCTCCACCTAACCAGAAAGGCTAGTGACAACTCCTGGAAGCAGTGTAGCCCAGCAATGCTAAATTCTAGAGAAAGGCAGACAGAACTAATAATTTGCAAAGCAAATACAATGGCCCTGTTTGGCCAGGAAACTTGGGATACATGTTGGGTTAAAACAATAGAGTTTACTGACTTTAGAGTTGTTTCTCTTACTGCTTCCAGGAAGGAAATCTAATTCATAGTCTTACTCATTGCTGAATATAGCCCTCAGCCCAAGGCCAAGAAGCATAACCATATAGCCAAACCAGCAGCCCTACAGACAGTGGCATTTGAGCACAGAGCACAGCCCTTGGCTTCCCCCATTACAGGACAAAACTTGTGGCCTCGCCTGACCAGGGAATTCAGTGCATACGCTGGCCTGATTCAGGTAATGAAACAAAGAGTTATATAGGCCATGGGTCCTGTCCTGGGCCCTGCCAGGGCAGGGAAGCTAATTAATATCCCCATCTATTACTAATATATTACCCAGTCTTAACCATCTAGTAAGCCTGACCAGAGAAATCAGGTAACTATAGAGCCCATCCTTCAGCCTCACTTGGTTAGAGAATAAAACCAGCAGTTCCAGCCAACTGTTCTCAGCCAGAAGCACATCCTCCCCCAACCCATGCCTATTCTCAGAGCTCAAACATTTGTCTCACCACAAAATAGAGCATACTAGCAAGTCTCATCTGCCCAAGGTCATTACCAGCAGACACACCCAGAAACTCAAAGTGAGCTGACTGGTAAAGAATGGTCTCTGCCAAAGCAAATCTACAAAGTCTGGAAGAGGAACACATTACTCAAATGTGCAGATAACAACATACAGAATCAAGGGTCATGAACAATCAGGTAAATATAGTACAATCAAAGGAAATTAATAAAGTTCCAATAACTGACCCCAAGAAATAGAGATCTATGAACTGTCAGACAAAGAATTCAGGATAAGCCCCTTAAGAAAGTTTAGTGAGCTACAAAGAAAGCACAGATAACTAAGTAAAATTAGGCAAATGATGCATGAACAAAACAAGAAGTTTGACAAGGAAATAGCAACTATCCAAAAAAAACAAAAAACCACAAAAAACCCAGAAATCCTCGAGTTAAAAAAAAATTAACTGAAATGAATAACTCAATAGAATATCCAAAGTAGATTCTACCATGCAGAAGAAAGAATCAGTGATCTGGAGCAGAAAACATTGGAAATTACCAATTCATAGGAGTAAAAAGAAAAAAGAAAGAAGAGTGAAGAACGCATATGGGAATTATGGGACATAATGAAATAATTGCTATGCACAGGTATAGAGATTATGTGAATTTCAAAAGAAGTAGAAAAAGAGAAAATGACAGAGTGTATTTAAAGCCATAAGAGCTGGGGTGCCTGGGTGGCTCAGTCGTTAAGCATCTGCCTTCAGCTCAGGGCGTGATCCCAGGATCCTGGGATTGAGCCCCGCATTGGGCTCCCTGCTCCACTGGGAGCCTGCTTCTTCCTCTCCCACTCCCCCTGCTTGTGTTCCCTCTCTCGCTGGCTGTCTCTCTGTCAAATAATAAATAAAATCTTAAAAAAAAATGAAGCCATAACAGCTGAAAACATCCAAAGCCTGGGGAGAGAAATAGACATCCAGATCCATAAGATCTAAAAGGCCCTAAATAGGTTGAATGAATACAGCAACACTAACATGCAATACACTTAAATTGCCAAAAGTCAAAGACAAAGAAAGAATTTTAAGAGCAGCAAGAGAAAAAAAGAAGTTACATGGAAGGGAAACCCATGAGAATATTGGCAGTTCTCAATAGAAACTTTTCAGACTAGGAGAGAATGAAAGACATACTCAAAAAGAAAGAAAATAGCTGAAAAAAATTTATACACAGTTAAGATGTCCTTCAGAAATGAGGAAGGGAAATCCCAAACAAACAAAATTTGGGGGAGTTTATTGGCACCAGACCATCTGTACAAGAAATGCTAAGGGAAATTTTTTAAATAGAAGTGAAAGTTTGCTAATTAACATTATAAATGCTAATCAACATTATAAAATCATAGAAAGGTAATCTCACTGGTAATGGTAAATATATAGTCATAGTTAGATTTTTCAATATAATAGTGGTGCATAATTCATTTAACAAAGTAGTTGAAAAGTTAAAAAAAAAGATAATAATGCAGCAAAAATAACCATAACTGCAATAATCTATTAGTTACGTGATATTAAAAACAACAACAACAAAAAAACCCCCAAAAAACACAAAATAAAATAAAATAAAAAACATGTTAAGGCACCTATGTGGCTCAGTTGGTTGTGTCTGACTCTTGATTTTGGTTCAGACTATGATCTCAGGGTCATGGGATCAAGCTCTACACTGGGATTCTCTCTCTCTACCCCTTCCTCTGCCCCTCTGCCTGCTTGCACACTTTCTCACTTTCTTCCTTAAAAAAAAAAAAAGTGATACCCTCAACTAAAATGTGAGGAAGAAAAGAAGCAAAATTATAAAGTTTATGAATTTGTTACAGTTACATTGCTGTCAGTATGAAGTAAGATGTTATAAGTTTAAAATATTTTATGTAAATCTCATGGTAACCACGAGGGAAAATCCTGTAGCAAAAGGATTCAACAGCAGCAGTAGATGAAAGTGGAAGTTGCCTGGCTGCCACCACCATGGGGTGAAAGGGTGGGGCCTGGCCCAGACCACTGGGCAGCTGAGAGTGTGCCCTACCCAGGCTGGGGCCCAGGCAGGACAGTCCTGGAGGGTGGGGATAGGTGTGGGACATGTCTGGCTGGGAGGTGCCCTCCTCTGCTGTGGTGGAGGACAGGCAGCAACAGGGACCAGAAAGCCAAGGTACGAGAAATAGGGACTTTAATGAAGAAGATTTCCTTTTGGTATAAATAAGACCAGTGGAGACACCCAAACAAAATGAGAAGGCTAGGACTGAAACCTAAACATGCAGTGGCAGGGTGGGCTCCAGGGCTCTGGGCCAATGATGTGGAGTAGGCAGCCTATACAAGGGACTGTCACTGCAGGTGTGAAGTTGGTAACACCCATGGTGCCTCCCAGCCTGGTTCCTTCTAGTTCTAGCTCAGGGTCATCTGGAGATATCTACTACTTCATTCTCAATGCCCCTTTTCCTACCTCCACAAATCTGCCTGGGAGAACAAAAGAACATTATGAAGAAGCCATAGCATAATGATACCAAAGACATCAAAATACTAAAAAAGACAATAGGTTAGAAAGCAAAGAACAATGAGACACAGCTCAGGTCATGGTCTCAGGATCATGGGCTCAAGCCCCACATCAAGCTCTGCACTGGGAGTGGAGCCTGCTTAGGTTTCTCTCTGTCTGTCCCTCTCCCTCTGACTCCCCCCCCACTCTCTCTCTCTCTCAAAAACAAAATAAAACAAAACAAACAAACAAAAAAGGAAACCAAAGAACAACGAATCTATAAGACAACCAGAAAACAATGAACAAAGTGGTAACAGTAAGTCCTTACTATCAATAATTATTTTAAATGTAAATGGATTAAATTATCTAATTAAAAGACATAAAATGCCTAAGTGGGTAAAAAAATGATCCAACAATATGCTGCCTATAAGAGACTCACTTTTGGCTTAGAGATATGCATAGACTGAGAGTAAAGAAATGGAAAAAGACATTTCAAGAAAATGGTAACTTTGGGGAAAAATGCAGGGATAGCTATACTTAGACAAAATACAATTTCAACTAAAAATAATAAAAAGAGACAAAGAAGGTTATTCTATAATGATAAAGGTGTCAATGCATCAAGAAGACATTAAAAATATTTATGAGCAAAAATCAAGGCATCTAAACATATAAAGCAAAAAATAACAGAGCTATAAAGAGATTAAACAGTGATACAGTAACAGTTGAGGACTTAATATTCTACTCTCAACAATAAATAGATCACCCAGGCAGAGAATCAATAAGGAAACAGAAGATTGGACAACACTGTGGACCAAATGGACACTAGCAAAGATATACAAAACATTCCACCCAACAGCAGCAGATTACACATACTACAAGTGCACATGCAACATTCTCTAGGATAGACCATAGTTTGTCCACAAAGCAAGTCTTAGCAAATTTAAGATTAAAATCATACTAAGTATCTTCTCTAGCCACAATGGCATGAAACTAGAAATCAAGGAAATCCAGGTAAACTGGAAAAAATACTGGCAAAGCAAATTCAGCAGCACATTAAAAGGATCATTCACTGTGAAGTAAGATTTATCCCTGGGATGCAAGGATGGTTCAATATATTCAAATCAATCAATATGATACACCACATTAATAAAATGAAAGAAAGAACCATATGATCATTTCAATAGATGCAAAAAAAGCATTTGATAAAATTCAACATCCATTCATGGTAAAAGCTCTTAAATTAAGCATAGAAGGAATACATCTCAACATAATAGAGTGATTGTATGACAAACCCACAGCCTGTATTATACCCAATGGTGAAAGGTTGAAAGCATTTCCTCTAAGATCAGAAAGGTGACAAGATGCCCACTATCATCACTCCTATTCATACTAGATGTCCTAACTAGAGCAATCAGGCAAAGGAGAAGGTGAAGAGGAAAAAAAGGGAGAAGAAGAAGGAGGGGGAAGAGGAGGAGAAAAAGGAAAAAAAAAAGGAGGAAGAGGAAGAGAAAGAGGGAGGAGGAAAAGGAGAAAGAAGAGAGAAAAAAGAAGTATGAGAATCAGAAAGAAAGAAACAAAATTATCTCTGTTTGCAGATTACATGATTTTATACATAGAGAATCACAAGGACTCAACCAAAAATCTGTTATAAATCATATATAAACAACAAATGGGCCAAATAAAAAAATCAAAAGAAAATTAGAAAATACTTTGAGATAATGAAAATGAAGACACAACATATCAAAACACACAAAAACTTATGGGATGCTGCTAAAGCAGTGCTTAGAGGGAAATTTATACCTTAATGCTTGTATTAAGAAAGAATAAACATCTTATATCAATAACCTAAACTTTCACCTTAAGATCCTGGAGAATGAAAAACTAAAGCCAACTAAAGAAGAGAAATACTAAAGATTAGGGTGGACATTAGTTAAATAGTGAATAGAAAAACAATAGAGAAAATCAATGAAACAAAACTGACTCTTTGAGAAGAAGAGCAAAATTTACAAATCTTTAGCTTGATTGACCAAAAACGAAAGAAAGAAGTCTCAAATTAGTAAAATCAGAAAAAAGAGATACTTTTATTATTGTTTATTATTTTTTGTTTTTATTGTTTATTATTGTTTATTATTCTTTGTTCTAGCTTGCTTTGCAGATATTGTGTTTTTTTTTTTTAACAAATTAAAGGTTTGTGGCAACAGTGCATGAAGCAAATTTATTGGCTTCTTTTTTCTAAAAGCATTTGCTCACTTTGTATCTCTATGTCACATTTTGGTAATTCTCACAATATTTCAAACTTCTTCATTATTATTACATTTGTTATGGTGATCAGTGATCTTAGATGTTATTATTGTAATTGTTTTAGAGTGCCACAAACAAAATCCATATAAGACAGCAAATTTAGTTGGTAAATGTTTTATGTGTTCAGACTGCAGATACGGTGGAAATAGCAAGAGACCTAGAATCAGAAGTGAAACCTGAAGGTGTGACTGAATTGCTGCAATCTCATGACAAAACCTGAACAGATAAGGAGTTGCTTCCTATAGTTGAGCAAAGAAAGTGGTTTCTTGAGATGGAATCTGCTCCTGGTGAAGATGCTGTGAAGACTGTTGAAATGATAAAAAGGATTTAGAGTATGACATGAACTTAGCTGATAAAGGAGTGGTGGGGTTTGAAAGGATTGACTCCAATTTTGAAAGAAGATCTACTGTGGATAAAATGCTATTAAACAATATAGCATGCTACAGAGAAATCATTTGTGCAAAGAAGTCAATTATCAGCAAATTTTGTTGTTGTCTTATTTTAAGAAATTATAGCTACATCAACCTTCAGCAACCACCACCTTGATCATCAGCAGCCATCAACACTGAGGCAAGACCCTCCACCAGAAAAAAAGATTATGACTTGCTAAAAGCTGAGATGATGGTTAGCATCTTTAGCAATAAAGTATTTTTTAAATAAGGAATGTACATTGTTTGCTTGTTTTTAATGTGAAATACATTAAATCCATTTCAACATAGATCTCATACTAAAACTTATTAGAATCATGGTTACAGAATACAAAGTAAATGATATAAATCCAAACAGTATTAAATAATAAAATAACTAAGAAAAATCAAAGAGTTGGGAGAAGGGATATGGGAGAATGCATATTGCTTTTAAAGACATAATATTATTGCATACTTAATTATCCACAGTATAGTGTAAACATAACTTTTATAAGCACTGGAAAACCAAAAAATTTATTTGACTCACCTGATTGCAATATCTACTTTATTGCAGCAGTCTGGAACTGAACCCACAATATCCCCAAATACGCCTGTAGAGGGAAACACCTTCAACCTGATGAAGACTATCTATGAAAGCCCTAAACTAGCATCACATATTTAATTGTGAAAGACAAGATGCTTCCCACTAACTTCAGGAATAAGACAAAGATGTCCACTCTAATCACTTTTTTCAATACTTTATAGTAGTTTCTCTCCAGAGTATTAGGTAAGAGAAAGAAATAAAAAGAATTTATTTTGGAAAGGAAGAAACATGTCTCTGTTTGCAGATTAAAACTGGGGCACCTGGGTGGCTCAGGCAGTTGAGAGCCGACTCTTGATTTTGGCTCAAGTCATAATCTCAGGGTCCTGGGATGGACCCCACATCAGGCTCCACATTCAGCAGGGAGTCCACTTGAGAATTCTCCCTCTCCTTCTGCCCTTCCCCCCACTTGTGCTCTCACATTCTCTCTCTCTAAAATAAATAAATAAATATTTTTTAAAAAAATTAAAACTAATAAATAAGCCCTGCAAGTTTGTACGATACACAATCAACATGAATAATAGATTGTTTTTGTAAGCACATGCAATAAAGTCTTGAAATCTTATTCACTGTATAATACTATGTACAGTAGCGTTAAAAAGAATAAAACACTTATTAAAAATTTAAGGGGTACCTGGGTGGCTCAGTCAGTCAAGCGTCTGCCTTCAGCTTGGGACATGATCCCAGGGTCCTGGGATTCAGCCCTGAGTCGGTCTCCCTATTCAGGGGAAAGTCTGCTACTCCCTCTGCCTCTCTCCCCAGCTTGCGCTCTCTCTCTCTCTCTCTCACTCTCTCTCTTTTAAATAAATAAATAAAACCTTTTTTTTTAAAGAAAGAAATTTAACTAAGGGGATAAAAACATATGCACAGAGAACATCAAAACATTGCTGATAGTACTAAAGATCAAATTACATGGAAAAAAATTTCACCTTCAGGGAACAGAAACCATAATATAAGATGGCAATATCCCCAAATAAATGTACAGATCCAGTGCAATACATGTTAAAATTCCAGCTAACATTTTTGTAGAAATTGAAAATGGATGACAAAATTCATATGAAATTGCAAGGGGTACAAAATAGACAAATCAATCTTGAATAAAAAGAGTAAAATAGGAGGATGTGGAGTCCCCAATTTCAAATTTTACTATAAAACAACAGTAATCAGGACAGTGTGGTATTGGTACAAGAATAGACATACAATCAATGGAATAGAGTTGAGATTCCATAAATAAAAGGATGTATTTGTTGATTTTTTACAAGGCTACCAAGACCATTCTATAGAGAACAACTAGTCTTTCAGCAATGGTGCTAGGACAAGTAGACATAAACATGAATGAATGCTAACTTGACACAATACACAAAAGTATTTGAAAGTGATCCAAGACTGAAACTATAAACTCTTAGGAAAAAGAAAAAATAAGGCTAAATATTCCTGATCTCAGATTTGTCAAAAGATTCTTAAATATGACAGCAAGCATAGGAACAACAACAAATAGATAAATTTCATCAAAATTAAACACTTTCATGCTTCAAAGGGTGCTATCAGCAAAGTAAAAAAGCACATTATAAAATGTGAGAATCATATATCTGAAAAGGGACTTGAGTGTAGAATATGTAAATAATCCTTATAACTCAATGAGACAACAAAATTTAAACGCAGGCAAAGTATCTGAACAGACTTTTCTGAGAAAGATCTACACATGACCAATAATCACATGAAAAGATCCTTGATATCATTAATCTTCAGGAAATGCAAATCAAAACTACTTAGATATTACCTCTCATGCACTAGGATAGTTAGAATAAAAAATCAGATAATAATAGATATTGGCAAGGATGTAGGAAAATGGGAACGCTTTTACGCTGGTAGTGGGATTTTAAAATGATGCATCCTCCTTGGAAAACAGTCTGGCAATTTCTCAAATGATTAAACATAGAGTTACCATGTGACTCAAATTCTAGTCCTAAGTACATATACAAGAAATGAAAATATATGTTCACACAAAAACTTGAACATGAACGTTTTACAGCAGGATTATTCATAGCAGCCAAAAGGTAGAAACCAGTCAAATATCCATTGACTGAGGAATAACTGATAAAACATAAAGTATTCACACAATGGACTATTACTTAGCCATGAAAAGGAATATAGAACCAATATTAATGCAATGCTGTATCACTGACCAGTAATATCATACCAAGTGAAAGAAGACAGTCACAGAAGTCCAGATACAGTAAGTTTGTTCCATTTATACGGCATAGCTGGGACAGGCAAATCTGTGGAGACATAAAGTAAATTAATGAACGCTTAGGGCTGGAGGGGAAAAGAGGGATTGCGAAATGTGGGGAAGATGATAGCAAAAGGATATAGGGCTTCTTTTGAAGTGGTGAAAATATTCTAAAATTGTCTGTGGTGATGGCTACAGAAGTCCATGAGTATAGTATAATCCATTGACTTGTACACTTTAAATGGGTTGAGTGCACTGTATGTAATTCATATTCTGGTAAAACTTACATTTTTTTTAAATAACTGTTTTTTAAAAAAAACAGTTTTTATTTGGATAGAGTTGACACAATATTACATTAGTTTCAGGTATACAACATAGTGATTCAACTTCTGTATATGTTATGTATGCTCACCACAAGTGTAGCTACCATATGATACCATATAATGCTATTATAATATCATTGATTATATTATTTATGCTGTACCTTTCATCCCCATGATTTATTCATTCCATAATTGGAAGTCTGTATCTCTCATTCTCCTTCACTTATTTTGCCCATCCCCTCAACTCCTACCCCTCTGGCAACTACCAGTTTGTTCTCTGTATTTATAGTTCTGATTCTGCTTTCTGTTTGTTTCTTCATTTAGAACTTAACAAAAATTTTAAAAAGAATGAGACATTCAGGTAAAGAAGGGAGAATGCCTATGTAGGCGGCACAGCCAAGGTGCAGAGGGAAGAGTATCTGCAGAGGCAAGGAAAGGAAGCAGACATCTAAAGGTCTTATTTGGTGCTAATGAGTTCAGATTTTCTCTAAGAGAATAGAATAACAAGGCAGTGACTTAATCAGCATGCTTTTTTACTACAAATTGGTAGCATGGTAAGGACTGGTTTGGTAAGAAGCAAGATTGGAGGTAATAACTCCCAATAAGTAACCCAAGAGAGAAGGGATAAGGACCTGAATTTAGGTGATATGAATGGAGAGGAAAGGGTATACCTTAAGGATATTTCAGACATAAAATGATCAGATCTTGATATCTTCATGTCAGCGATAAGGAACACTGGATAATAGAGAGGACTCTCAGGACTTCCACGTGACAGGGTGTACGGTGAGTGCTTTGGCTGAAGGTGTCCTGATCCACCCCCTCAGACTCCATGTGCATTCTCTGTGCCTTAATGGTTGCTGCTACTCAAGGGAAATTAACCTTCTGGCTGTGGCTTATTTGTGAAAGGAATTTAAGTAGTGAATGCAGTAGCAGCTAAGTAACAAGGTATATAGGAATGTGATAGACAGGACATTGACTTCATATCTAAAAGTCAGTAAGAAGCAACACAGCATATTGGCAGCTTGAAATTGTGTCTCAGTGGCAAAGAAATGAGTCAGTGATTTTAATTACAAAGGCTTATCAAGAAAATGTTCTCAAATAGCCATAAAGTAATCAGAAAAGTGCATTCCTTTGTTTATTCTTAAAACCCTTTTGAGTCAGTTTGCAGTACTTTAAAAAATATAACATTATTAAACAGTACATTTAAAAAATATATTGAACTATCGATGTATAAATTACAGTTTCATTTATCATGTCAACCGATAATTTAGAAAAAATTTCCAGTTTGAGCAATGACATAATTATTACCATATTCCAGAAGTAGATATTAAAATTTATGGATATTCAACTATTGAGTGGTAAAATCAGATCTGAATTTCATGTGTTCTAGCACCAAACTCCATGCTCACATGCTCTTTAAGTGATATCTTACTGTCTATCTAATTATCCCATGTATTTTTATTGGCCAAATATTTGTTTTTAAAAATAAGGGACAGTACCACAGATATAAGGTTGTGCTTATCTTTTAAAGTTATCTAAGATTTGCTTAAATATAAGCCTCTTAAATCATTTAATTTTGTTCTATTTAAAGTGATTTGAGAGACTTTATAAATGTAGTCAGGTTGTAGTTACATTTTACTTTCCCTAGGAAAGCCACAATTAGGTCTATTGTTGGCCACACATGTTTCTCCTTGTCTGCTTTCACTTGTGTAGACAGAAAATTGAGCTTTTGTAATGAAAAATAATTTTCTATGGAAATTAAACTCTATTGTAGTTCATACATACTAAGTAATGGAAAGCATGCCTTACAGATGGAAGGAGGCATCAGAGGATTATAGCCACCATTCAGAATCAACATGGGTGGCCAATATAAGCATTAATGTCTTTCTCTTTATCAACAACAATAATCAGCATTTTGAAGCAAAGAATAATTTACTATTTCTATTAAAAACCCCTTAGGAGATCTTGTCTTAAGACTGGGAGTTAGGTTTTCAGACCTGCATCTTGAAAATCAGTATCTCCAATTTTTGCCAAAACAGAAATCATAATGGGCAGGTAAGTAACAAAGGCAGGTGGTTTTCCAAGTTATGGATAGTATTGCAAGTGGAAGTAATTAGGCCTATAATATATTCTATTATAAAATAACACCTCTTGGACAATAAGTGAATGAGAAGCCAGGTAATTTTATCTTGGCTAATAAATGAGATGGCTGTCATGTCTTTACGTCCAATCAGTGCCCCTTTCCTGGAGATTATTTTCCTATGCTTCCAGAAGCTCTTTTATTGTTGTTGGAATCTGCCTGACATCAGTCTTTTTACACTTTGACCTAATTTTTACATTACATCCTTTATTTTGTGTAGACTTAAAGAAGTCTCCCTCACACCCTCTTTACTCACAAAAGGGGACAAACACTTTTATTATCTATCTAAGTGATCTTGAGAAACCACATTTAACAGCTAAGGTCTCAGTTTCCTCATCTTTACAACTGGGGAAGAAATTCAGAGACATCAAACAATGTAGTGCAGTTGAGGAATGGAATTTTGCACAATAATTTTCTAGATATTTTACATTTTGATACATAGCTCTCAAAGTCTTTGAGATTAAAACATAGACTTCAGTGCATTTATTTTAAAAGAGGATGTAGTTATAAATCTCTGACCTATATCAAATATGGGGGCATTCTTTTATGGTTTGTTTTCTCCATCATACATGACAGCAGCTTCCCTGAGTTCACCATTGCACCCAGGTACCAGAGATATCAACAGAGCTCCAGCGATAAACTGTAAACTGGAAAATCTTTCCACCTTTTCTTCTTCTTTCTCCTAAGGTCACTTCAATTTTGTGACCCAGAGGACTAGCCAGTATAGAGATTATATTTCAAATAGTCTGTTAACATGCAAAAATTGCAAATGCTTACCTGTGGTACAGTAAGAAAGACTGGAATATTACAATAATAATGTATGTAGCTGGTGCCATCCGATGAGTTGATGTGTCAGAAAGAGGAAGGCACAGACATAAGCATTCTTTATGTATACATTTCTGATGAGGCTGTGAAATGGTTCACATAATGTGCGTCTTTCCTTGCAAAGTATAGTGGCACCAACTAAAAATAAGCTGATATAGGATCCTTACCTTTGAAATAATGTATTTGCACAACTCCCCGAGGTAGTATGCACATAAGCCCAATGCTTGTTTTCCCATCCCACCTACTCCTAATTGTACTCATTTGCTAATGAAAGGTAAGAAACACCAGTGACAATTTGGCATGCAAATAGAGTTTTGTTACTTTATGAATGTTGAATGTGCCAGTTTTTTAAAGTTGTATTTAGCAACTGCAAACTGGGCTCCTGATGGTTTCACATGGGTAAAGCAATTTTTTATCTGAATCCTTTCTGTCCCAAGAGAGCAGCATCAATACTCTGTTGCTTATTTAGTACCAAATGAGATTTATGCAAATCTCTCATTTGTATAGAAATCTAATGATTTTAGGGTGTCATTATTTCTAATTCTTGGTGGGTTTTGTTATCCTGGTTGATGGAAAAATAACTGCTTAACCACACATGCTTTCCTTCAAGATTGACTTTTTCCAAAGTAGCCATGAAGTGTATCATATTTCAATATAGCCTATTATTAAGTGCATTATTAAAGTAACATTCTTCTTTTTTAAGATTTTATTTATTTATTTGACAGAGAGAGAGAGAGAGCACAAGCAGGCAGAGCAGCAGGCAGAGGGAGAGGGAGAAGCAGTCTCCCTGCTGAGCAAAGGGCCTGATGTGGGGCTCGAACCCAGGACCCTGGGATCATGACCTGAGCCAAAAGCAGATGCTTAAGTAACATTCTTCTAAATCACCCTGAGAGCACCCTGCTTCCAAACCTTCTAGGTAGTGAATATTATACCAAATCATTCCTTTAGAACAGTGATCTCTTAATGGCGAGAGCTGGAAGAGAACAGAATATACCCTAAGACCATCAGGGAGGTCTTGGTCAAATTCATTCCAATCGGATATAAATGACATGGTCAGGTAGTGTTAAAAGATAAACTAAGGCATATTAAAATTTTAAGAGTTTGAGCAAAAATCACTTTGAACCAGATTATGCCAAACTGGGAGTGGTTAGGAGGACTTCACCAATAGAAGGCAGAGGAAAGATTTATATAAAGAAAGTGTGGAAGCAAAGAAAGGAAATTATTTGATTGGTTATAGGTTCAAATGTCATTGGCTATTTGTGATTGGTTGTCATTAGTGCTTTAATTTTGTAACCTTGAGGCATTTATAAGCTTAGATTTGGGCCACCAGGGCATTAGGAGTCTAATGGACTCCTTGTTCAATTAATTGAACAATAGGAGTGACTCTTATAGTCCCCAAGTGGGTGTAACAGTGAGATAGACTTCCAAACACTGAGAGAGGCTTAAAACTTCTTCAAATGGGGGCGCCTTGGGCTCAGGGTGTGATCCCCACGTTATGAGATCGAGCCCCACATCAGACTCCTCCACTGTGAGCCTGCTTCTTCCTCCCCCACTCCCCCTGCTTGTGTTGTCTCTCTCTCTGTCAAATAAATAAATAAAATCTTAAAAAAAAAAAAACCAACTTCTTCAAATGGTAAATTTCTTGGGTTTTTGCTTTTTTTCCCTGGGAGATATAATTTCACAATAAAAAGTATGGGAGCAAAATAATTAATACATTCTAGGCATCAATTCTGTGGTTGTATCCAGCCATCATTCCGTCCTTCACTCCTTTTCTCCTTTTTTATCTTTATCTTTCTTTTTTTAAAAGATTTGTTAATTAATTTATTTGGCAGAGAGAGAGACAGTGAGGGAGGGAACACAAGCAGGGGGAGTGGGAAAGGGAGAAACAGGCTTCCTGCCGAGCAGGGAGCCCAATGCGGGGCTCAGTCCCAGAATGCTGGGATCATGACCTGAGCCGAAGGCAGACACTTAACGACTGAGCCACCCATGTGCCCCTGCCTTTATCTTTCTTTTTTCTTCTTGGTTCTCTTTCTTTTTCTCTTTCTTCGCATACATGTTCTCTACTTTCTTCTTCCTCTCCTGTCTTTATCCTTCCCTCTCTCTTTCTCCTTTTCCTTCCTCTCTCTGATTTCCTACTTTTTCCATTTGACATGTGGGTTGCACCACAGTATGGATATTTAATAAGAGGTGGAGAAAAAAAAAAAGACATACTGTCAGATCATGCCTCTCATAGTCCACAGAAGAATTTCTCGTTTTTTTTTTTTTCCTTTCCTGTAGGCACCTAGGAAATTTTATTTTATTTTCTTATTTTACTTTATTTGTAGAGGTGCTCTGCAGTAAAACCAAACACTAACAGACAAATGAATTAGGGAAATACTCTTGTATCTCCCTTTTTAATTAATCATAATTTTCATGAACAGGCTCAAATCTTTGAAAAGCTAGTACCAAAGATGGATGTTATTCCAGATGGATGGTGTTATAAACCCGTTTGACCTTGAAGCTTCCCCCCCCCAATAATTCTTAGGAATATTACAAAGAAACAATTTTGGAAAATGTCATTGTGTTTAGGTCTCCTGGAGAACAATGGAACAAGGATCTATCCATTCTGACCCTCAACACATTACCCAAGAAAAAGAACACATTATTACAGTGGAAGGTAGTAGTTCCTGAGTTTTCCAAAAGTTTGAAATTTGTTTTTCAAATCAAGCTGAAATTCTGCTTCCTAAAGAGTCTATTTACCTCCTGGTACAATTTTTGGTCTACTTGTCCTAAATCTATGTAATCTTTTTTCTACATGGAAATTATTCAGACATATAAAAACTATTTATGTTATCATTTTACTGAATGAACTCTCCTCTTAGCAAAACATTACTGATTCTTCTTCCTACAGATGGCATAGTTTAAAATTTTCCTTGCCACATTTTGTCACTTCCCATGTATGCAAACATTATTTTTATAAATATATATTTTCTCTATTTGTAACTATTTTCACTTAATCTATCAATTCGATTAAAAGAAATGTTTATTGAGTGCCTTCTAGGTAAGCGGCAGTCCGCTAAATTAAGAAACTCACACATATAAACACAGGATGACATATAAGTACAGAATTTATAATCTTTGCTGAGCAAAGGTGAGATCAGCGTTTAGCATGCATTCTTACCTCCTCTAGTTCCTCTTCCCTCTAAAATGTTTGCCTACTGAAGAACATAAAGGACAAAAATGTACCCTCCACATATTTTTGCAGTAGGAGTTCGAGATGAAAATTAGATTCAACAATTACTTGAGGTTCAGCAGGTAAAAATGAAAAGAAGCCCCTATTCTGCCTTCTTTTGCTGTTTGTAGCTGTAGAGCAAGGTCATGTAGGCATGTTTTCTGTATATTTGTTGCCTTCCTTTGCTTTTCTTTTTCTTTTTCTTTTTTTTAAAGATTTTATTTATTTATTCGACAGAGAGAGATAGCCAGCGAGAAAGGGAACACAGCAGGGGAGTGGGAGAGGAAGAAGCAGGCTCATAGCGGAGGAGCCTGATGTGGGGCTCGATTCCATAACGCCAGGATCACGCCCTGAGCCGAAGGCAGACGCTTAACCGCTGTGCCACCCAGGTGCCCCTGCTTTTCTTTTTCTGCCACAGTATTCCAGAATCTAGCTTCTCTTTGCTGGCTGTCAGGAAGGAAATAGCAATATTCAGATTTTTTTTTCTTTTAAAGCTTTATTTATTTACTTACTTATTTATTTTACACAGGTAGAGAGAGAGCACAAGTGGGGGGAGGCGCAGAGGGAGAAGCAGACTCTCTGCTGAGCAAGCAGGGCTCAATTCCAGGATTCTGGGATCATGACCTGAGCCGAAGGCAGATGCTTACTGGACTGAACCACCCAGGCGCCCCCATACTCAGATTTTTAATGCTGGTGACCAGTTTCATTAGTGGTAGAGAGGAACACATGTCTGCAATATGAAGAAGCTGCCTTATTCTCATTTCTGATTTGGTGTTCAGTTATACTATTGTGTTCTTGACCTCAATGTCTCCAGTAGTAACCTCCAGACTCTTTAACTTCACACCAGTGCCATAGGTAGTTCTTCTGATGAACTAGTTTTGGAAAATTTTCTCATCCAGCCTAAAACCTGTTCACACATTTATTCCAAAGATTTAGTAAGCACAAATGTATTACATTATTTCTTGCTTAAAATACCTAGAGTGAATTTTGTTTCTGATACAAAATTTGGATTAATAAGGTATTTGCTACCAGAAGCAGTTAATGTTCAATACCTTGGATGAGGGAAATGTGAGGTGGTTATCCAACTAGAAAAGAGATAAAGGCAGTGAGGATTTATATGCTGTTGAATAATTAGAGTCTGATGGTCCAAGATGTGTGGCGGAAAATGCAACTCAAATTGTTGCAATTGGTGTTGTTGTTTTCTAGAATGAATCACCTATCGAAGATAAAAATTTAAGAAATCAATTTACAGCTAGAATAGAAATGGAATCTATCAATCTTAAGGTTGGCCTCAGCTTAACTCTGGAGTGTTTAAAAAGAAGGATGATTTGCTCATGAATCAGGCAGCATAGTTGTGTGGATGCAAGTTATATAAGCCTCAACAGCATTGACTTCCTGAACCTAAGGATAGTCTAGCTAATGTGACTACGATTGCCCAAATTGTCAAGAGATGAGACCAATGCTGAGACCCCAATATGGAAGTTAAAAATATAACTTATCCCTAAATCAGGACACTTTTAAGAGAGAAAGGATAAATTCAATAATTATTCCAGGTTAAGTGAAACTTTTTCATGCACTGGAAGGGGAGATGCCACCCATCAATAATATCAACATTAAATTGAACCCTATTATATCTTGGAGAAAGCAAAGGAGACTTTTTCTGGATGTGAACTTACGTTCAGTTCTCACTATGCTACCACCACCATCCATAGAGATCCTGAATACTTTGTTCATCACTGCAGTGTTCCACACATTATTAACTCTGACATATAGAGTTACATTACAGAAGAAGAAATGAGTCTGTGGGTTCATATCCATTAGACGCATTGTTTCCTATGTATTTGGGTCTTATAGAATGATTAAATGTAATATTTAAGACTCAGTTTTGGTACCTTCTGAGATTAGGGTTCCATTCCACAAGTCTCTCTGAAACAGTGATTAATATATACTGTGGTTTCTCTTATGGTCAAAGTACAGGAGTTGTGGGTCAGAAAGATGGAGGTGACATGATAGCAGCCACATTTCTACTCTAGTGATCCCCATACAAAATATTTCCTTCCAATCTTCTTGATCTCAGGGTCTAATGGTTACAGATGTTAGTATTTAAGAGCAGAATGTTTCCACCAGGGGGAACTGTAATGCTACCATGGAAAAATAAATTTACCATTTAGAATGCTAATGCCCTGATCCAAGAAAAAAAAAAAGATTCCTCTGTTATCTGGATGCTAGATTTATATCAAGGCAAATATTATTGCAGTGATTAGGGAGACATTTATCTAGAGGCCAGAGAATCATCTAGGATTCCTCCTAGTACTGCCATATTTGGTAGTGAAAGTTTATGGAAAATAAGATCAATCTTGTTAAAGAAAACCTCAGACTTCTTAAAAATGAGGGGTTAGTAACCTACCTGGTTAAAAAAAAATGCTAACTTGCTTATTTTCTGGCTGGAGGCAAAGAACACATGGAACGGAGGGTCAGAAAAGGAATGATAATACCAACCATAGCCATATAAAGGAAAGATGGCATTAGTAGTCCATGGATCTTCTTGGTGTGTTCTGTACTTATTTATTACTGTCAATACATTTTTCTTCTTTCTTTTTGCCATTATTTTACATAAAGTATGTTAGTGGTGACTCATTTAAAATTTAGTTCTTGAGTTGCAGGCTATTAATTTGGAATTAATTAGAAAGGCAATGAATACCATCCAAAAAGGATGCAAAAACTAATGGTAGAGAGAAGTTGATCATGTTTTTATTTATAAATAGGAAACTTGCATTATGTTAGATGGAATGATAAAATTGATGCTACTTCTAGGGTTTTTTTTTTTAGGGTAAAATATGCTTAATGTAATATTTATCAGTCTAACAATTGAAAGTGTACAATTCAATGGCATTAAATGCATTCACAACTTTCTATAACCATCACCACTATGCTTAAAACTTTTTCATGATCCCCAACATAAAGTTTGTACTCACTGAACAAAATTCTCCACTCCTCCTCCCTGCCTCTGGTAGCCTCTATTCCACTTTCAGTCACTATGAATTTGCTTATTATAGGTACTTCACAAACATGGAATAATACAGTATTTGTTCTTCTATCTCGAGCTTATTTCACTTAGCAGAATATTTTTGAGGTCTCTACATGTACTATATATGAAAATTTCTTTCCTTTTTGTGGCTGGATATTACTCTATTGTATGTATACACCATATTTTGTTTGTAGATGGACACATTGGTTGTTTCAACCTTTTGGCTATTGTAAATAATGCTATGAACATTGATGTACAAATAACTGAGTTAATGCTTTCAAGTCCTTTGGATATATACCTAGAAGTAGAAATGCAGGGTCATATGGTAGTTGTATGTTGAACTGGTTTTTTTTTAAATATTTATTTGTTTATTTTAGAGAGAGATAGAGAGAGAGTGCAGGGGAGGGGAAGGGCAGAAGGAGAGAGTCCTAAGCTGACTTCATACTATGCACAGAGCCTCACGTGGGGCTCAGTCTCATCCCCTTGAGATCATGATCTGAGTCAAAACTAGGAGTCAGATGCCTAACAACTGTGCCACCCAGGTGCCCCTTAATTAATTTTTTTAACTTTCTTTTTATGTTTTTATTTAAATTCCAGTTAGTTAACATACAGTGTAATATTAGTTTCAGGTGTACAACGTAGTGATTCAACACGTCCATACAACATCCAGTGCTCATCACAAGTGCACGTCCTTGTCACCTATTTAACCAATCCCCCACCAACCTCCCCTCTGGTAACCATCAGTTTGTTCTGTAGAGTTAAAAGTCTGTTTCTTAATTTGTCTCATCCTCTCTTTCTTTCCCTTTCCTCATTTGTTTTATATCTTAAATTTCACATGAGTGAAATCATATGGTATTTGTCTTTCTCTGACTGACTTATTTCATCTAGCATAATACTCTCTAGTTCCATCCATGTCATTGACAATGGCAAAATTTCATTCTTTTTTGTGGCTTAGTAATATTCCATTGTATATATACATACCACATCTTCTTTATCCCTTCATCAGTCAATGGACACGGGTTATTGTAAATAATGTTGCTATAAATATCGTGGTGCCTGTATCCCTTCAAATTAGTATTTTTTATTCTTTGAGTAAAGACCTACTAGTGCATTGCTGGGTCACAGTGTAGTTCTGTTTTTAACTTTTTGAGCAGCTTCCATACTGTTTTCCAGATTGACTGCACCAGTTTGCATTCCCAGCAACAGTGCAAGAGGGTTTCCCTTTTCCACATCCTTGCCATGTATGTTGAACTATTTGAGGAATGACCAAGCTATTTTCCACAGAGGCTGCACCATATTACATTCCCCAGAAATGAACCCATTTTCAAATTCTCCATATCTTCATCAACTCATGCTATTTTCTTGTTTTTCTTAGTGTTGCCAACCTGGTAGGTGGGAAGTGGTATTTTATTGTGGTTTTGATTTACATTTCCATAGAGACTAATGATATTGAGCATCTTCCATGTGCTTATTGTTCATCTGTCAAATATTTTCTTTAGAGAAATCTCCATCTTTTACATTTAAATAGAGCTCTTATGTTTAGATCTTTGATTCATTTTGAGTTAATATCTGTATATGGTATAAAGTGTAGGTTTAAGTTCATCCTTTTGTATGTGAATAGTCAGTTTTATCAGCACCATTTATTGAAAAGACTGTGCTTTCCCCCATTTAATGTGCTTAACATTCTTGTCAAAAATCAGTTGACCACATATGAAAGAGTTTATTTATGGGATCTCTATTATATTCCATTGGTCTATATGTCTCTCCTTATGCCAATATCATTATGTTTTAATTAATGTAGCTTTTATAGTATGCTTTGGAGACAGGAAGTGTGAGCACTGAAATATTTTTGTTCTTTTCAGATTGTTTGACAGTTCAGGACCCCATACAATTCTCAGTAAATTGAGCATTGGCTATTTCATTCAGGTAAGAAAGAAATTTGATAGTGATTGTGTTGAATCTGTAAGTCATTTTGGATACTACTGACTTCTTAACAATATTAAGTCTTCCTATCCATGAACACAGGATGTCTTTCTTTTTATTTAGATCTTCTTTAATTCCCTTTGACAATGTTTTTTACTTTTAAACATACATGTCTTTTATCTCCTTGGCTCCTACATATTTAAATACCTTTTGGATGCCATTGTAAATGAAATCGCTATCTTATTATTTTTTTTTATTGTTCATCATTGGTGTAGAGAAGCACAACTAATTTTTGCATTTGATCTTGTATCCTGGAATTTTGCTGAAGTCGTTTCTTAGCTTTGGTATCTTATGGATTTTTTGAGATTTTCTATTCATAGAATCATATAATCTTTCAGTAAAGATGGTTTAACCACTTCTTTTCAATTTGGATACCTTTTATTTATTTTTCTTGTCTAATATATCTAGCTAGGAATTCTGGTACAATGTTGAATAGATGTTGTGAATGTAGACATTATCATCTTATTTCTTAAGAGGAAAACTCTAACCTTTCATAATTGAGTACAATATTAGCTATGATTTTTTCACATATGGCTTTTTATCATACTCAGGGTGTTTCATTCTAATCCTAGTTTGTTGATTTCTTTTATCATGAAGTGGTATTGGCTTTTGTCACGTGCCTTTTATGCACCAATTAAGATCATTTGATTTTTTATTAACATGTTGCATTACATTGATTGATATTTTTATGTTGAACCATGGACAATTAGTTATGGCAAATTATCATTTCAATCTTGGATTAAAGAGCAAATTGTTGTTGGATTCCATTTGATATTCTTCAGTTGTGAATTTTTGCATCTTTGTTCATAAAGGATATTGGTCTAAAATTTTCTTTCTTTATGAGGTCTTTGGCTTTGGTTTCAGAACAATAATTGGTCTCATTGAATGAGTTAGATAGACAGTGTTCACTCCTCTTCAATTTTTTGGAATAGTTTGAGGGAGATTGGTGTTAGTTCTTTAAATGGTAGGTATAGGCATGCCTGGGTGGCTTGGTCAGTTAAGTGGCTGACTCTTGGCTTTGGCTCAGGTCATGATCTCAGGGTCCTGGGATCAAGCCCTCCATTGGTGGGGAGTCTGCTTGGGGATTCTCTCCCTTCCTCCCCCTCTGCCCTACCCTCTGCTCTCTCTCTCTAAAATAAATAAATAAATAAATAAATAAATAATAAATCTTTAAAAAAATAATAATTGTTTGGTATAATTCGCTGGTGAATTAATCTGTTCCAGGACTTCTCTTTGTCTGGAAGTTTTTGGCTACTGATTCAATACTATTAGTATTTTAGTTGTATTGCAATTTTCTATTTCTTCTTGAATCAGTTCATGTAATTTGTATGTTTCAATACATTTTTCCATTCTTCTTGGTTATCTAATTTGTCTTTCTTGAGCTTTTTGAGCATCTTTAAGACAATTGTTTTTAAGTCTTTGTGTAGGAAGCCTGGCATCTGGACTTCACCATGGATAGTTTCTGTTGATTTATGTTGATCTTTAAGTGGGCCATACTTCTGTTTCTTTGTTTACCTTATGAGTATGTTGTTGTTGTTGAAAACTAGACATTTGACTCTTATTGTGTTGTAATTCTGGGAATCAGATTCTTCCCTTTTCCCAAGATTTGTTTTCTTCTTTTACTTTCTTTCTCCTCTTTCTCTTCTTCTTTCTCTTCTTTCTTCTTTCTTCTTTTTCTCTTTCTCTCTTTCTCTCTCCCTTTCTTTCTTTCTTTCTTTCTTTCTTTCTTCTCTCTTTCTTTCTTTCTTCTTTCTCTCTTTCTTTCGATTTAGCAAAGGAAATTGGTCTAGCAAAGGAAAATTTAGCAAAGGAAATTCTTTCTTCTTTTTCTCTCTTTCTCTCTTTCTCTTTCTTTCTTTCTTTCTTTCTGATTTAGCAAAGGAAATTGAAGCAAACATTATATCTACTTTTGCTATTTTTAATTATCAACAAGGAAATGTCATGGTGTGTTTTCTGCAGTGGAGTCTTCAGTTTCCTGGGTAGCAGACTTAGCATTTAAATATCCTGTCACCAGTAGTTCCATGAGTGTGGGTAGCTATGGCAGTTTTTTGGACTGTAGATTTGGCAGTGCATTTGTATTCAAGAGCTCTCGATGTCCCCCATTCTGGGTCACAGAAGAGTGTCAGTTTTCTGAGTGTCTGGAAATCTTATGAGATAGAGATAGCCAGAGTGAAGCTTACTCCTTCAACCTTTCTAATGGTCTCAGTAACCACCTCATTTACTGTATTAAATTCCTTCCCCCTAACCTCCTATGGGATCTGTTCCCTGAAATGGTTGTGTGATTGGTGTATATATGACAAATGAAACAAATAGATGTTATAATCTCTAGAAACAGCACAGAGAAAGAAGTGATTCATGCTATTGAAATAATTCTATTTGAATTATTAACCACACTTTTGAGTGCATCAGATAAATTACTAATGTTGGGCTCTGTTTTTGGAGATTTTGTTTCCAGATAGTGGTGGCATGGATATTTCCTTTATGAACTAGCTTGGTTAGAAACTCGGCCCAATAGGGGGCGCCTGGGTGGCGCAGTCATTAAGCGTCTGCCTTCGGCTCAGGGCGTGATCCCAGCGTTCTGGGATCGGGTTCCTCCGCTGGGAGCCTGCTTCTTCCTCTCCCACTCCCCCTGCTTGTGCTTCCTCTCTCGCTGGCTGTCTCTCTGTCAAATAAATAAAACCTTAATAAAAAAAAAAAAAAAAGAAAGAAACTCGGCCCAATAAGAGAACTTTGCCCTAGATATTGGCAAATTATTTCCATGAACCATCTTTTTATTAGAATAAATTTTGACTTAACAGGAGTAGAGGAACGACTCCCTTGAAGTTACATTAATTCCCCAAAAGAGTTAAGTTATCTATGTTTATCTATGCCAAGAAAGCACAGGACTATACATAGATGTCTCCTGAAATTGCATCTCTTCAGTCCTTAGCACTGTGTCTGGCCACATTTACTGACCAGTAATTGTTAACAAATTTTACTACTATTTCTGTTTGTATTTTCATAAATCAGTGCAAAGAGTCCCTACTTCTCATATTCAGAAGTGACTTGTGTTTTTCACTAATTTACAAATTGGGAAAGAATAATGTAGGCTAATAATGCTCAGTATAATTTCTTTCTAATTTGGTATTGCAAAGCTCACAATTTCTGCCCAAAGGGCTTGGAGTAGAATCTGTATATTATGAGCTATTGTATGTTACTCTGGTGACATAATTAAGTAGAATGGTTGAGCATAATTTTATGAATTTACTGTTTGTTGTTATTTAATGCAGGTTATGTTATATTCCACCCCCAATGTCTTGTCCAATGTGTATCTGTAGGGGTGGTGTTGGTGCTGAATTGAGTATTACTATGATCCTAGGAATCATTTATCATTTTTGTTATACAGAGATTGTTTTGTTATAGTGACATTTTATCCAAATTCATTATCCATATTCATTTTGATAGCCTTATATTTTGCAGTTTTTTTTCCTCATTTAATCCTCATGGCAACTCTGTAATTTAGTTAAATCAGTTGTCATTATTATCTCCATTTTACCAATGAAGATAGTAAAAATTATAAGATGAAGCAATTTACACAATATCACACAATTCAATATGATAGAGTTAGACCCTGACCTTCACCTCTTTATTCCTTGCCTAACGCTTTCTGTTATAATTATAATTCCTCCTTGGAGTACCTGACCTGATAAGTTATTGGTCTCCCCTCCCACTCATGAAGAGAAAAGGCAAGGATGTGAAACTGAATAGGTGAGGGTGC
The DNA here is from genome assembly GCF_023065955.2 of Ursus arctos. NCBI lineage: Eukaryota > Metazoa > Chordata > Mammalia > Carnivora > Ursidae > Ursus > Ursus arctos. Next base: position 9,461,749 of record NW_026623078.1, read on the forward strand.
CTGGATGGCTCAGTAGGTTAAGCATTGGCCTTCAGCTTGGGTCATGATCTTGGGGTCCTGGGATCGAGCCCCACATCAGGCTCTCTGCTCAATGGGGAGCCTGCTTCTCCCTCTTCCTCTGCCGGCCACTCCCCTACTTATGCTCTTTCTCTCTGTTAAATAAATAAATAAAATCTTTAAAAAAAAAAAGAAACTGACTAGATGATACTGTATACCAATGTTTTTCCTGCCTTTCACTTCAGAGGCATAGAGCACCCAGGTATCAGTGTGTTAAGTGTGGTGGGAGAGGGGCTAGAAAGAAAGAAGAGAGTGATAAAAGAAGAAACTGAGTAGAACAAAAAGTGTTGGTGCCTATAAAATGTTGCTATGGTTGATGTCAGAAAAATTACTGTCTGTGTTCCCTTCTGGGATTTTTATGGTTTCAAGTCACATTTAGGTCTTTAATCCATTTGGAATTTATTTTTGTATATGGTGTTAGAAAGTGGTCCAGCTTCATTCTTTTGCATGTAGCTATCCAGTTGTCTCAGCACCATTTATTGAAGAGACTGTCCTCTCCCCATTGTATACTCAATGGCTAATGTGTGTGTGCGTGTATAAAATATTATAATTATATATAATGTATATATTATATATTTATTATATAAATTATATATTACATTATATATTTATAATGTATATTATATGTAATGTATTATATTATATATAAGTAAATATCATGAAACCATTAAAAAGGATGAGATCATGCTATTTGTGGCAACATGGATAAACCTAGAGGGTATTATACTAATTGAAATAAATGGGACTGAAAAAGACAAATACCGTATGATTTCACTCATTTCTGGAATCTAAAACAATAAATGATGAAAACAAACAAAAAGCAGAATCAGACCCATAAACACAGAGAACAAACTGGTGATTGTAAGAGGGTGGGGGAAGGGCAGGAAAGATGAAGAGGAGTGGGAGATACAGGCTTCCAGTTATGGAATGAATAAGTCACAGGAGTAAAAAGCACATTTTAGGAAATATAGTCAGTGTCATAGTAATAGTGTTGTATGGTGGCAGGTGAGCATAGCACAAGGTATAAGAAGCTGAATCACTGTGTTGTACACCTGAATCTAATGTAACATTGTGTTTCAACTATAAATAAAATTTTTTATTTTTTTATTTAAAAGTGATAGGTCTTGGGTGCTTGGGTGGCTCAGCCGGCTAAGCGACTGCCTTCAGCTCAGGTCATGATCCCAAGGTCCTGGGACCAAGTCCCACTTTGGGCTCTCTGCTCAGCAGGGAGTCTGCTTCTACTTGCTCTCCCTCTGTGTTCTTCCTCTCTCTCTCTCTCAAATAAATAAAGAAAATCTTAAAAAAAAAAAAGTGATAGGGCCTGAAGAATTTCTTCAACTATATCTGAGTATACTTTAAGTGACAGAGAAAGGAAGAAAAAGTTTATGTGAAACATTATCTTTTCAAATATATATATATATATATATATATATATATATACTTATACTTAAATAAATAAATACTTACAAGGTTTGAGGTAATTTTAAGCTGAGGACTTTCCTTCTAAAATAACTTTGTGAAAATTAGAGAAAAAAACTCTCACAGCTAAAATTAACATAGAGTTGATGTCCCAGTTTCCAATATTTATTCAATATGAAGGCATTAAATATATCAAGCCATAAAATGAAGTCTTTTCTCAGCACACCCATGGTGTAATCTGAACTTTTAAATATGCCTCCTTACCTGCTTGTTTCTCTTTGGTTTATACACAACCTTTTTCTTTAGGTATCATAAGTGTTTGGCTCAATCAATGAAGTTCAACAAATGCTTATTGAAATTATACCATTACTCAAAAAAAAAAAAAAAGGAAAAGGTCTGTAGAGTAAAAAAGACCATCTTAGACTAAGTATTTGTCAACCTTTTACATATATATCTTTTAGTATACAGATACATGTATATAAATACGTGGCATATATGTTATATGTGATATATATTATTCCTTTTACTTTTCAGTTTTTAAATTTTATATTTAAAATTCACCAGAAAAGTTATTTTGTTTATGTTCTCACTGGTGTTACTTGTATGGTATATATATATATATGCTTTTCTATTATGATTTCTTGCTTTTTTCAGTCATTTCTTACTTTATTCAGGTCTTCCAGATCTATTATTTCCCTCTTTGTTGTACATATCTCACTGAATACCTTCATATTCTTGTGCATATTTTCAGTTCTACATTATAAGTGGAGGTATTTGAGTTGAGATACTGGTTTGAGATAAGAGCAAGTTTATAGCCCCTCAGGCAGGATTTTAAAGAATGACATGAATTCAAGAGTTTACCCTGGTCTACGGACTACTCCAAGTAGAATTAAGCAGACCATGGCCACTGATTGAGGATCACTCAGGGCACAAAATGCTCTATTTCCAAAAGGGAGATGAGAAGACCAGAAAAGCCATGTGTTCAGGCTTGCTTGGTCTATATTTAGAAAAATCTATACAAGGAGAGCACATTAAAATGGGGGTAGGCTGTGTAATACCAATAACTGAAATCACTAGATGCATATATCCCTGCCCTGCCCCCCAGGTGTCTGTCTGGGGACCTGCTGTGTCAGCACACCCTCTCCTCCAGACAATGCTGAAAACACACTGACACACATTTCGTACAATTTTCTTTTCTGTTTATTTTCTTTCTTGTGTATGTGCCCATGCTATTATCCTTCAACAGAAAAGCAGAATGTCATAAGACCTGTCTTTCTTAGACATCTTTAAATCCTGCCTCCCTGAGATTAACCATGTTTATGAATCATAAATTGATTCATAAAATCATAAACATAGACATGATTTTATCTCCCAGTAGATTTATATTCAACCTATGAAATTGGTCTGCCCAAAAACTTGTTTCCATACTTTTATTAATTTTGGCTAAATGGTTGCAAGTCCAAAGGCAGTGAGAGATTAGCTCCCTCATACATAGAGTGGAAATAAATCACAAAAGCACTTGGCAATCCTCCATTATCTATTCAACCAGACTGCCCTTGTTGTGTTGACAAACAAAGGTAGCTCTTGCATATGCATTTGCTTTTACAAAAGAGTATTTTTAAAAACTAATTTGAAAATTCTAATGATTCTTTTCATAGCTTATTTATGCTTTATTCCACAGGTTAGGAAATTGTAAATAAATTTTGAAAATGCTTTGGTGATTGAAAATGCATTACTGAGGGGCGCCTGGGTGGCACAGCGGTTAAGAGCTTGCCTTCGGCTCAGGGCGTGATCCCGGCGTTATGGGATCGAGCCCCACATCAGGCTCCTCCGCTATGAGCCTGCTTCTTCCTCTCCCACTCCCCCTGCTTGTGTTCCCTCTCTCGCTGGCTGTCTCTCTGTCGAATAAATAAATAAAATCTTTAAAAAAAAATGCATTACTGAGAGAACACTAATTAGTAGAATTGCTATAGATTGTTTTTCCAAAGTGAGCACTTGACAACTGCCTGTTATCTGTACTCTATCAGCTGGCTTCTGAGAATATAGTGTACTATATGGAGTCACAGTTCAGGTACTGCAGTGAAATTACATAAAACTGGATAACCAAAAGCTATCATTTTGGTTCTAAGACTGATTGACTATAATGCAGAGATTGAGATTTTGAAGCGAGATAAAATAGATTTCTACAGAGAACTTTCCAGTCCAACCCCTCCCCATACACACAACTCATATCACATATTTCTTATAAAACCTCTTGTCTTTTGAATATAACATGTTAGAGGTCTAGGCTTTGAAAATACAGAAATTAATGAACAAAGTCTTTATAAGAGCAGATAAGAAGACAGAAAAAAACAAGGAATCACATGTAGTATAATTTCATGTCCAAGAGGCTCTGAAAAAACTGAAGTTACAAAGGACTGGAGGATGACCATCATGGTGTGGTGGTAGCTATAGTTTGAGAGCGATTAGAGCAGAACTCTGAAGAAGTGGTTGGTCAGGAGAGACTCAGATGTGTGTGGGTGTGATTCATGTGGGTATCTGGAGAAAAGGATTTCCTAGACATCACAAATGCGAAGGACCTAAGGCAAATATGAGTTTGGTGTGCTTGACATGCAGGAAGGAAACCAATTTAGCTGCAGTGACAGTGAAAGAGCAGTGGGGAGACAGAGCTTAATCCTGAAAGGGCTTCCTGGCCACAGAAAGATGTTTGAATTGTATTGTAAATGTGGTAGGATAGTGTTAAAGATTTCAAAAAAGGGAAAGTAATTTCCTGATTTACTTCAAAAGATAAATTTGACAAGATAGCAACTTATCAGTGTGAAATTTTTCCTAATTTTAAAGAGTAGCTCTGTGCTCTGTGCAGAACAGAGAGTGGGGAATATGCAGGGATGCTGTCAGAGATTGGGTGGCAAGCAATTTGGGTAACAGAACAATAAATAGTTGTCTATTTAGTAGGGGACATGGATGTAGTAAGAAGTGGTCAAATTTGGGGTATATTCCGAGGGTAGGACTTAGCAACCCTAAACTTTATAGGGTGTGATAAATTAGAACTACCAAATACCTTTTATCTATTTTTGAGAAGCTTGATGACTAGTAGTGACATTTACCAAAATAAGGAAGATGAGAAGAGTGGCTTGGGGGTGGATAGGGACACGGGAAAA